>NC_091335.1:18150785-18448285 GCF_038502225.1 Cherax quadricarinatus | reverse complement strand
AACATATCCAGTCCATCAGTCTCGGTCTCCTGTATCTGAATCAACACCTTTCCAGATGCTCCACTATTCTCTGATAATCTTCTCCGTAACTTGACATACTATGCAAGTCAGTGATAGGCCTGTAGTTCAATGCCATCTGTCTGCTCCCCCTTTTTAAGTAATGAGACACCATTCGCCATTTGCCAGATCTCTGGCAGAAACTGTTTCATTACATTTGAAGATCAATGCTAGTGGTTCAAACAGTTACTGTGCGCAAGAGTAAGATTATGAGAGCGCGCGAACGCGCGCGTATGCCTGCGAGAGAGAGAAAGGGGAAGAGAGAAGAGGGGGAGAGAGGGGAGGAGGGAGAGAGGGGAGGAGGGAGAGAGGGGAGGAGGGAGAGAGGGGAGGAGGGAGAGAGGGGAGGAGGGAGAGAGGGAAGGGAGAGAGGGGAGGAGGGAGAGAGGGGAGGAGGGAGAGAGGGGAGGAGGGAGAGGGAGGGAGAGGAGAGGAGGGAGAGAGAGAAGTGGAGACGAGAGGGAGGGTGAGAGGAGGGGAGAAGAGAGGAGAGGAGGGGAGAAGAGAGGAGAGGAGGGAAGAGAAGAGAGGAGGAGAGAAGAGAGGAGGGGAGAGGAGAGGAGGGGAGAAGAGAGGAGGAGAGAAGAGAGGAGGGGAGAGGAGAGGAGGGGAGAAGAGAGGAGAGGAGGGGAGAGAGGAGAAGAGGGGAGAGAGGAGAGGAGAGAGGAGAGGGGGAGAGAGGGGAGGAGGGGAGAGAGGAGAGGAGGGGAGAGAGGAGAGGAGGGGAGAGAGGAGAGGAGGGGAGAGAGGAGAGGAGAGGAGGGGGGAGAGGAGTGGAGTGGGAGGGAGGGAGAGAGGAAGGAGAAAAGGGGAGGGAGGTAGAGAGGAAAGAAAGGGAGGGTGAGAGGAGAGAGGGGGAAGGAGAGACTAGGGAGAAGGGGGAAGGAGAGACTAGGGAGAAGGGGAAAGGAGAGAGGGGGAAGGAGAGACTAGGGAGAAGGGGAAAGGAGAGACTAGGGAGAAGGGGAAAGGAGAGAGGGGAAATGAGTGGGCGGGGAGGGAGGGAGGGAGGGAGGGAGGGAGGGAGGGAGAGACAGAGAGAGAGAGAGAGAGAGAGAGAGAGAGAGAGAGAGAGAGAGAGAGAGAGAGAGAGAGAGAGAGAGAGAGCGAGAGAGCGAGAGAGCGAGAGAGCGAGAGAGCGAGAGAGCGAGAGAGCGAGAGAGAGCGAGAGAGCGAGAGAGAGCGAGAGAGCGAGAGAGAACACTGAAGGAAGCATCACCTAGGGACGGATGCCACCTGATGCACCAGGAGCAATAAAAGCGGGATTACCTGGTAGGCGCCGCAGACTAGGAGCCCGGAGTGAGGCAGGTCGTCCATTACACCCTTCGCATGGCAAATATTCCTGAGACTACCACAGTACCACCCGCAACATGCCCAAGACGCTGTACGACTCGTGTCTTGCTTACTCAAGACACTCCTGCTAATAATGAAGATGGAACAGTGAAAGCGTAGCTCCGCTTCATTAACTTCAGATAATTACACAACTCTAGCTCTTGTCGTGGTTAATGGCTGGTCATCAAACATTCTGAATCTTGAAGCAGTAGATAAAAGTTTGGCCAATCTCAAACTTGAGCATTCCCTCACTGGCTCGCCTTTGACTTACACTTCTTGGCAACAGCATCAGCGGGATGGGAACCGGAGGTGGCAACAAATATTGGCTACGAGATAGTGTTTTCCACCAGGAAAGGAAATGTTGTTTGAAGCTAAATGTAAACATGGAGGACAGACAACTTGGCTGGAGTTTTCCCCGAGAATGTGAGTATTAACGGTAATGAAGATTGGTGTTTGTGTACCACGTCTCACTAAAACGGAGATACCAAGGGAACGTTTGTTTTAAGAGCTCATAATGTCCCGGTTGTCTCACAAGTTAGCACCTTTTTAATCTACTCACACTCCCTCTTCATATACACTTGCTATGTACAATTTTCGTTGAATGTGATACAATCATCAATGACAAGTCGACTAGCGTGTATTAAGGAAACAATGTCAAAAGTCAAGTATCAAATAATCTTTCATACATATAAAGGGAATTAACAAAAGACTCCTAGATGTCTTCAGGAAGGAACTATCTAAGTTCCTCCAGTTAGTACATTTTCAACCGGTTCGCAGAGACAGTGACTCTCGAAAGCGTCTTTTAGTAAACTACAGGTAATCTGATACACGCCAGTGATAGTTGTCACCAATGTCTAATGAATCAAATAGGCAAAAGATCGCGACAATGCAGGAACCTCATCTATTTAATGAAAAATAAAATTGTAGTATACTGCATTGCCACTGATTCTCGCCATTGGAGTCATCACCCCGCGGCACCATCTCACACCAGGCCAGATTCCAGAATTCTACTCGGAAAGCTCAGCCTGAGGCCAAATTGCATTTATTGTACATATAGACTGCCTCGTCACCCTGGTTGATCTGGCACGTGCTGCAGAAAGCCGTGTAATTTCCTTTTGAAAAATTGTACTTTATTTGAACCACGGAAGTTGTCAAGTTACCTAACTGTGCATATGATATAGCTGCACTAATGCTGGTAAAATATATTTCTATGCCATAATTTACAATTGAAAAATGCTTTAATTATTTTTTCTTCAAAATAGCACATCTGAAATCAGAGGTGCTATTTTTATAAGAGGTATGGTAAAAAGTGCAGAACACAACAGTGAAAAGCTGGTTTGAAATTACCTTAAGAGAACTCATTAAAGAAAATTTAAATATTATCATTCATTATCTACCCTTCAATGTAGGGTAAATAAATGTAATCATCTTAAAGAAGTCATTTGATAAGTTCGTGTAGTGTCTACGTTGAACTTGGTGTATCAAGCAGCATCAGCAGCCTGACGCGAGGCGATATGATCCTCGAAACTATTAAGCAACGTGTATGCTTGCGTCCCACATACCTGTCACTGGTTACAGAGTTATACTCTTGCAACCCTTGTTGACTGCCTGGTTAACCAGGCTGTTGATGCTAGCGGCCTGCTGGCCTACACAGCTATCACAACATGGTTGATCTGACACTTGGAAGAGGCAGTAATAATGGTCCAGTTTCCTCTCGAATACGTCTGCCTTGTTCCGGCAATATTTATGCAGTCTTTTAGTAAGAGGCTGACGAATCTTGGTGACAGAGAATGACAGTGCTGTGTGCGTTTGACACCCAGGAAGGCGATAGGACAATATTAGCAGTGCTGAAGAGCATGGGCAAAAGCTTGCCCAGTAAGTAGACTTGCTCTCTCGTCATCGCAGCTCATCCCTTACCTCACAATTACACATGCTTAATTAATTTTAGTTACAATGAAATTAACAGCAGTATATCGAAATATACTTTACGGGTTACTGATTTACGCGGTGACTATTCATACCGATAATTATTTATTAACATTTATGACGTGATGAAGTTAAAACATGATGTAATGATTACTTATAGTTAAGGATTGAAATGTCAACTGGTTACTCCATCAAAGTTCCAAAGTTGACTGGATTTCAACGAAATAATATGCATCCCAAACCTGTTCTGTGGGCGAGAGTTTTGAACATTATAAAAAATATGAACATTATAAAAATGAACATTATAAAAAAAATTCGGGACAGTTACTTGTAAGTAACTGTCCCGAAATTTTTGGATCTTTTCGTATTCATTGTTTATAATACTGCAATTAAAGTTTACATTTCGTTCAGATTTATATCGACGGATGTTGGACAACAACACGAAGGCAAAAAAAAAAATAATAATAATATCGCTTAAAGTGAAGAAAGGGATATTTCCAGGTGAAAAACCCTATCAATATCGCCCCACTATGAGGGAGTCTTGGTTATGGTATTTTGATGGAGCCTTTGGACATCCTCGCCGACATGGGTTGTCACTTGACGACGTTGGGTAAGTCACTTGTTTACCTGATGATGATGATGATGATGGTTGAGTCAAATTCTTCTCCTAGGTATCATGCTGAAAATCAGGTCAGTCTGGTTGTTGGTGCTCGCTGTACACAGTCCGTCTGTACACAGTTGATCAGTACACTACACAAATAACCCGCACACAGAAAACAAACTAATCCCGTCCACGTCCCCCTTTCGTATATATTCTGGCTTTCTTCTCTTCGCACTTCTGTGTGACTAGTTAATGATCCAAGTCAGACCGGAACGTCGTCATAAGTTTATGTCACCCATGTGCGCGTCATTTGTGTATTGTCCCCAGTCATGGTATTGTGACTGTTTATTCTTCCCGGAGGAGGATGAGGTGGAGAAGGGAGGAGGAGGAGGAGAAGGAAGGAAGCAGCAACAGCAGCAGCAACAAACAGAAGTGGCAGCAGTAGCAAGCAGAAACAGTAGTAGTAGTAAGAGTAATAGTAGTAGTAGATGATTTAGGTTGTGCTAAACCCAGGTATATATTATCATGTATCTCTCCCTCCTCCATTCCAGTGAGTACATATTTAAAACTAAGGCATTCCCAGCAATTTAAATGCTTTACTGACTATGCTGGCCGTAAACGATCTCTATTTGTTTCAGCTCTGATATCTTTCCAGCCCTGAACAGGGCCGTCAACACTGAGAAATATTCCAAATAAGAGAGCACAAGCTATTTGAAAAGTGTCACCACTGTCATAGTTTCCTTTGTTTTGAAGGTTCTCATTATCCACCCCGTCATTCTCCTGGTTGTCATGACCTTGGCCTTATTGTGTTCTTTGAAAGGTCAGCTGACAGTATTCCCAAGTCTTTCACGTATTTTCCAGGTGCAGAGATGCTGCCTGACTGGACTAGGGTGAACTGATTAATGCAGTCGGAGAGGCGCCAGCGGGCAGGTGGTCGTAGTGGCCTCGATGCTGCCCGTGAGATACCCACTTATGGCACCACCTCTACTCATGTCTAACGCATTTATTATGGGACACGGGATACCACCCAAAAACTCTAATCCTTCAACCACGAATACATACTTGCTTATAAGTATAGTCATTTACACAATCATGAGATAGTCATTAAAAATACGAGTTATTTTCTAAGTATCTTCACCTGGTGCCAGATCAACCAGACTGTGATGGATATGTGGGGCTGTGGGCCACCAACAGCAACAGCCTGGTTGACCAGGCAACCACGAGACGAGTCTGGCCCATGGTCAGGCTCCGGGAGTAGAAAAACTCTCGGAACTCATCAAAGGTAAAGGTATAAAGTAAGAGGCAATCAACCTAGCCTCGAGTCAGTTCATTATCAGCCGGACTGTAATTACAATGGACTGCAGACACCAACAGCCAGACTGGACAAGCCATAAACCAGGTCTGACCCAGGAAAGGGCCCGAGAGTTATGCAATATGTAAGACAAATATATACCGAGTCAATTTATATTTAAATACAAATAGGGAATTTATTCAAGATATCTGTAATATACCTGCGGTCAGTTTTAACAGTTTTCTATCGATCGGAGCCCACGCTTGTTAGTTGCCTGTTAAACCAGGCTGTTGCTGTTGGCAGCCCGCTGACGCACCTGCTCATCACAGCCTGGTTGATCTAGCACTTGGCAGAGGTAGTGATCCATTTCCTCTTGAAGACTTGTTCTGGCAATATTTCTGATAACTGCCACTAACATGGATGTTACAATGCTTTCTTCTAGTGCCCATGGAGTACCGACTTTTAATCGGCTTTACATTTTCTCTCCATTTCTCTCACTAATACATTGTTACGGTAGCGTGTAGACTTTTACTTAAATACAGCAAATTCCTACAAGAAACTCCTACATTCTTACTGGTGTTCTTTAATTTCTCACTAATGAATAATAGGGTGATAAATAAGATGGTTGTAGCAGTGTAGACGCCCAATCCGGCCCTGACCAGCTGCACCAGGCGACACCCAAGCTGGGTGGGGTGCACACCTCCCTCTCCATCACACCTGCAACTCCTACAGTACACTCGTGTGCGCGCATTGCCTACTTTTACCCAAGCAACTACCATTTAACTGGCCATCATATGATAAAAACACTACCAGGCGGTTTTCCTAACGAATGAAATTACGACCAATTAGATACGAAACCTTTACATAATTTAATTCAGTAATGTCAAAAAACATATACCGGGCTACTTAATGATCATTTTATTTCTTTAGTAGTCAATGCATGATATTTACTATAGTATAAAATGTACAAGAGCAGCAGTAAGTGTAATTATAAAATTAAGTAATCTATCATACATTTTAATGTTTTCCAAGTATCATCCCCCCCACAATCCAGTCTCAACCAGACGACCCAGTTGATGCCTTAACAAGATAAGACTGCCTTGTGTGCACTGTTGGAAAATGACGAGAATTTCATATGATAAAAAGTCACAGCTGTTTCTCATTCATCTGTTCAACCAAATTATGCGCTTAACCCGTAAGAATCACACAGCCTATCCAATGGTTTAGGCCTTTTACTAAAGTCTTTCGATTATTATAATAATTAAAAAGAAGCGCTAAACCACAAGGGTTCCTTCGAGTATATAAACAAAACTTGTCAAGCAATTTATTTTAGCCATCCTTCTGTTCAATGTAAACATATAATAGTACTGCTGGTAAGTATTCGGAATTTTTTTTATCAAATTCTATATATAGGTGATACTTTAGCTGCAAGATGAAGTGTGTCATGGTATATCAAAGACAGTGGAGTAAGATGAGCGACTGATTAACTCATTATTTGTATATAATTCTACCGTCTTCCAATTATGCCCTTAAATTTGCATTGATACAGCAACTGGTTGGCGAAACATTTACAATAAAGATACCCAGGTACATAATGGGCCCAGTCCCATTATGTACCTCTGTAATCTTTTGACTACCGCCCACAGGATGGGTATGGGGTGCATAATAAACATATTAAACAAACTAAACCGGATGTTGACATGTATCTGATTCTTCATGTTGTCGGTACTGTATATCATACATGTGCAGTAGAGTATGAACATTGCTCCACACCTCACTAGCCCATCACTATTACAAACATGAGCTCTGCCTACACCTCTGTCATTCACTATTACACCGAAAATTTGCTGCATTTGGCTAGGATTATTTTAATATAGCAAATGTGAAGCTCTATTCTAAAGGCCATAAAGATCATCAAGACTCACCGGGAACATTATATTTACATGCGAATGAAAAACGTCTGAAGCATATGTATATTCATTCTAAAAAATGTGGTGGATAATGACTACGAAGCCCCTCAAGGGAGGTTTCTTGAAGCCGATGAGGAGCTCTTCATCCGAGGAAATAAACCTGCCCTCCCTTTCCTGGGATCGAAAATGAATGCCTTTATTCCCTTAGTCACAGTAGAACTCCAAAGGAATTTAGCGTTCCCTTCCTATAATAATAATTAATAACAATAAGAAATGTTCCAAGTGCTCTAGAATAAAAATAAAGTTAACTTCGAGTTGGTTATGAAAACAGTTCTTAGCAGTGTGGCGGTAGTGTGCACATAAATGTGGCTGGTAGCAGCAGTGGGGCACGACACTTGTGGCCCCAGACGCCCAATTAACAGACATAAGCGACCCTCACCACCACCACAAATGGCCCACGTCCTGGGCTCACACACATGAACCCGATCTTTGACAATGACGCCCCACATTAAAGCTAATTTATACGTGTATAACAACAAATTTACATATAGAATGAAGGGAGAGACCTATAAACGGTTATGTTTGCACACAATGAAAGTACAACTGGTGTTGTAGGCTGTTCTCCGCCAAGCTACATCTTTATTTATAACATTACACAAATTACAGATAATAAAGATCAATCCTGAAGAATTGTTTTGAAACATGTTCATGACATGAGCGCACAGCTACTGATCATATATTTTACAAACAGAGCGATGCAATTATGGAACAATATATTTTATTGCCTAAAGAGTTGGGCAGCTTCTATTCAAGACCAATTTCTTCTTTAACAACGTGAAAGGTAAAGTCTTGCTTAATGTGGTCTTATAAAACATAAGACCACATTAAACAAACGTTATATATAAACTAAAGTCGCAATGAACGACTGTCAATGAATATACAAGAATAGAAGGGGACTCGAACTGTTGTCATGATAGATAAGAAGTCCAGCATTATACCACTGAGCTACGAGGCCTACAAACAAAAAAGTTTCACAGGCAGCACTACTGTGACATGTCTGCATCAGAGACGACCACCTGTGACCCAACATGCAGATATTTGGATCAAAATTTGGCGTAAACATGAATTCATGCATCCATAATGCCTGTGCAGTTGACAAATCTGCAGCTACTGTGTAATGCTATCATGTCAACATGGAACAGAATCTCTAAGAAATATTTCTAACACCTTGATGAATCCATGGTACGAAGACTTCAGACTGTTCTACAGGCAAAGAGGAGCCCTACCCAATACAGTACTAAAGTGCGCGCGCCTAATAAAATGGTCACTGAGTGTGAGATTACACACACACACACACACACACACACACACACACACACACACACGGCGGGGCCAGGAGCTAAGACTCGACCCCTGCAACCACAAATAAGTGAGTACACTCACAGTTGATATTTTGAAGGTAACCGTGGTGTCAACCAGGTGTTGGGTATTGTGAGATGATATGTGTATCTTGCTGGTGGCGGTATTGAGTAAGTTTTGTCTTACAAGTGGTGAAACGATGCAGGTGGGTGTCATATAAGTAGGTGTCACGCAAGTGGTAGTGACAGTAGTGGAGGAGTCATGCAGAGTGTGGCGGGTATCATGTAAGTGGTGGTAATGTAGCGAGGTATCATGTAAGTAGTGGTGGTGTACCAGAGGTGTCATGTAAGTGGTGGTGTAGAACAGGTATCATGTAAGTGGTTGGTTGCTGGATAATGGTGTTGATCATACTGTCGTTGTTGTTGTAGGCGGTGGTGGTGGTGGTTCAGGCGGGTGGTGGTAACAGTAGTATTATGCAGGTGGAATGGTGAGACATGGAGCACCAATCCACGTGTTGGTGAACAAGTGGTTTATTATCAGTAGCCCCAGCGGCCGCCCACCACCACCACGCACTGAGAGGCAGTCACTCGGGCCAAGGAAAACCTCACTTGCCACCTCTCAACTAGTCATATAAAACACACTACACCAAAAACAATACATGTTAATCATTAACTCTTCACTAATTTTAGCACTACGCTGATAATTTAAAAAAAATAATATTCAAGATTACAATAATTTACTACTAATGTTGTGGGTTTCAAGCACTCTGTTGTGAAAGAAAAAATGCTTAAATTCAAGTCCTCTTCCACTCAACTGTTAAGAAACGTAATTGCAAAAATAATGCAAATGATCAAAAGGCTGCAAGCAAGCTTGGGAAATAACCGAGATGACGAGTGGCAAGACTAACATCTGAAACAAACTTCGTGAGTTTTGAGATGCAGCTGGACTTGACATGCTGTAACAAAGGAAGTGCGTGTTCAGAGGCAAGTTGGAATTGTGACTAGAGTTACAGGAGCTTCTACCATGCGGGTGGCTGGAGGCAACACCATCACACAATATTCAACACGATTCACAAGACTTGCGTAGGCGAGAGGTGAGGGTCATCCGGTACCAGCCACACCACAATGTCCACACTAGCTAAAGCAAATTGTTCATTAAGAACGTCAAAGATAACCTTCGTCTCTACATCAAGAATTCATATACTTATTCTCGAATGGATATCTATATGGTTTATACTTGAATTTTTCTTTTTCTTTCTTCATTCCTGTCTTTCTTTCCAGTCTTAAGCTTAATAAAAGGCACATTGTTTAGTTTGGAGTATAGCTTAAATAGTGATAGAATTACAGTGATCCTTAATAATTTTCTTTGATAGTTCCTGTGTATTTGTCCTTACACTAAGGGATATACACACTATGAATCTGTATGGTATGTAATGTTAACATAAGAGCAACGTACCATAAATTTAATTAACAACGCTACAGGGAGCAACTTTAGAGCCATATTTATTGTGAAATATATCATGCACAACAATAAAAAAAATATTTGCAGTAAATATAAGACACTTTGGCTATGAGCTGTTTAAAGGGTATATAATATGACGAGTGCTGTACTAATGCAAATCCCACAGAATCTGCAAAGACAAATGTGAAGGATCTGTGTGCGATGCAGTTAAACTTGTGTATGCAGTGAAGAGATTTAAAGTAATACGGTGGATTGTGAGTGGCTGGCGAGAAAGCAGGTGGGCGCCAGCCTAGTGACGTCACAATTAACAAGTTGTCACCTACCTCCAGTTATACCTTCTCATTGACTGGTTCCTTACTCCTTCGGCTCCAACTTGAGGGGGTTTCTCTTTCTTACAGAACATCAAGCACTCCTTAATACAGACTATGCCTATATGTTAACAAGGTCCAAATGAAAAACAATTAGTTACCTGTATAATAAAATATAATGGATGCAAACAACTATAACACCTTAGCAAGAGAAAAGACAATAAAACAAAGGCAACCCCGGGAATTTAGCACCTGCTCGAGGCACATTACTTGTACTTTCGACAAAGGAAACAACTAGCGCTCGAATACCGTCATTCCACGGAGAATGAATGATCATTATCGTTAAGGTGTATAAGAGAAGAGCAGCTACGTGCCCATGTTGCATATTACAGGATCACCTACAATATTTACCTTTGTAATTAAACGTCAGACATTTAAATTAGTTCCATATGGTTTCTGTGATCTTCCAACCCTTCCTCGTTGAGGAATTAGATTTATGTGCAACAGTTAGAATCCAAATCGTTTCGCCAAATGGTGGTTTTTTCAATTGTTACAGAGATGATAAACGTTATGCAATTTGATATTACACATATATTTCAATCTTCAGTTTGTCGGTATTGTATATCATTATAATAATACAACCCATCCCCGCAAATGTTATGGGGATTCCTCACAAAAGTAACTCCGGGATATCTTCAAGGGTGACCTGGATAAATCCCGATCAGCCAGGCTGTGGCGCCAACGTTAGATTATGCGAGGCTAGCAAACAGCCTGGTTGAGGAGGCCCTCATCTTGAACTGATCTGGGGGCAGTGACCCTACCACTGTCTTAAGGTAACCTTCAGGTAATATAAAATGGAAAAAAAAATATACAGGGAATTCATCTGTAAACAATTTTCAAAACTTATTGCTGGCAGCTCGCAAAATACGTAACATATGAACAGAAATGAGAAGCAAAAACTTACAGTAGAATAAGAGTGGTGATATACTGCAGGAAGGCTAAGTTGTATCTAAACAACATCGTTCAATACTGCCAAGCTATTCTAAAATTTAATAGTAGCATATACAATGCATATAATAATTTGTGTAATGTATCAATGTTCTTTCCTTTAAAATAATATGCCTAAGAGCAATTGAATGGGCACTCAACATCACTATATTTCCAATGTTGATATTTCTCCGTTATTTCATCAGACTCGATAAAGTATAATACGAAAATGTACATTTCATTTTAGTAAAGTGTACACAATACATACGTGTGAGATTAGTATTAAGTGGAGTTATGTTCCATGATGTGGTGAGGGTAAGTGGGTACACACGTGGGTCAGTGAATACGGGCCGTTGGAGTGGTAAAGGAGAGCGGTAGTGCTGGCTTGATTCCAGGTCTATTCTATTCGCCAAGTTACATTTTACATCATACGAAAGTGCATATGAAATAGAAATATGACGCAAGGGGAGAAATTACCAATGTACAAAAGATTACCTAATAATTAGAACTGAGTATACTACAAACTCTGATCATACAATAGAGCAAAAAATGTGAGCGACGTGGGAGTGGTAATAATGTCTGAGGATCTCACTTTCAATGACCACAATAATGCCGCGATCACAACTGTAAAGAAAATGATAGGATGGATAACGAGAACGTTCAAAACAAGAGATGCCAAGCCAATGATGATCATTTTCAAATCACTTCTCTTTAGGCTGGAATACTGCTGTACATTAACATCTCCGTTCAAAGCAAGTGAAATTGCAGATCTAGAGTGTACAGAGAACCTTTACTGCACATATCAATTCCATTAAACGCCTCAACTACTGGGAACGCTTGGAAGCACTTGACTTGTACTCGCAGGAATGCAGGCGAAAGAGATATAATATACACTTGGAAAATCCTATAAGGAATGGTCCTGAATCTGCACACAGCAATCACTCCCTACGAAAGTAAAAGACTGGGCAGGTGGTGCAAAATACCCCTTATCAAAAGTAGGGGCGCCATTGGTACACTAAGAGAAAACACTGTGTCAGGGGCCCAAGACTATTCAACAGCCTACCATCATGCATAAGGGGAATTACCAATAGGCCCCTGGCTGCCTTCAAGAGGGAGCTGGACAGATACTTCAAGTCGGTGCCGGATCAGCTGGGATGTGGCTCGTACGTTGGACTACGTGCGGCCAGCAGTAACAGCCTGATTGATCAGGCTGTTACTGGGAGACCTGGTCGTGGACCGGGCCACGGGGGCGTTGATCCCAGGAATACCCTCCAGGTAGACTCCAAGTAGGTATGTAGACGATACTAGGGAAAACGCGAGTCGCAGATACCACGGTCCGATCCCAGACTACGGCTCCTTGTTGATGGCTTGCTTGGTCAACCAGGCTATTAGTGCTAGCCGCAATAAGTCCGAAGTATACTCCACAGCTCCCTCTTGAAGACAGCTATAGGTCTGCTGGTAATTCCCCTCAAGTTTGAAGGGAGGGTGTTTAAACGTCTTGGTCCCTATACACTTAAATGTTGTCTTTTAGTGTACTGATTTCACCCATTCTTTTCATTGGTGATATTATTCTGTACTGTCTGTCAAGCTTTTTACTTTCGTAAGGAGTGATTCCGGCGTGTAAATTTGGGATCAGTTACTTCAGAATTTGTTGTCTGTAAATTACAGCATATCTTTCTTGCCAACATTCCAGGGACTTCACGAGTTGATGTTTGGTATAAGTTTTATACATGACTTCTTCAATGCTATACCCTAATAATATGGCCTTTCAATCAATCACAGCAGCCCACGATGGGAAACAGATTATGCTACTGAAGTCAAAACTTCAACCTACTTAAGTAGAGCTTGAAGAAAATTGAACAAAAACGTCATAAATAACCTTTGCTAGGGGAAAAAAAATAAATGAAATTACGATTATAAATATAGCTACTGATAAAACCAAGATTACGTCAATTATTCTTTAATCCCTAATGTATTTTAGAAATTAATTATATCAAAAGCTACATCTTAATTTGCTTCAAAGCATAATGGGAAATTTGCCTTACGGTTCATGAGACCAAATATGAAGCATTAAGATTTTTCTATACTAATGATATATTTTCTTGAATAATGGTCTAATATTATAACCATTATAACATTATTAAACGCTCTGGATCTTTATAGTGGACTCTGAGGAGTAAACAGAAATATGGTGGGTTGGTTTGTCGCACAACGTTTTTTTGTCAGATTAAGCTATGGGAACGACGGGACCCCGGAACTGACGCCAGGTTACAGCCTGACGAGAGGGGTGCACAGCGGTGGAGCCGAGTAAGCACACACTCACCCCTTTACCTCTAGTGGTACTTGTTCCCTACACCCACCCCAATCACATTCTTCTGTCTGAGGTTTGGATAAGCAGACATGACTTTTATTTGATTACAAAGTTTCCTCGAAAATATTTACAAAGGGGCAGCGTAAAATTTGAAGTTGCGTAAATAGACCTACGTAGCACCTACCTTCCCTGGTGGTCTCGGTAAGAATAGAGCCAGAAGACCGACGGAGATGAAAGCGAGGGGAAGGATGGCACCACCAAGCAAGACATGAATTTAGAAAAGAAGCGGGACAAATCATGTCATAATAATTCTCCACATAAGACGGCGTCATTCTCTGCTAGTCTCACTGTCACATGAAAACTTGTGCATACACTT
Source organism: Cherax quadricarinatus (assembly GCF_038502225.1). Taxonomy (NCBI): domain Eukaryota; kingdom Metazoa; phylum Arthropoda; class Malacostraca; order Decapoda; family Parastacidae; genus Cherax; species Cherax quadricarinatus. Next base: position 18,434,366 of record NC_091335.1, on the reverse strand, counting down.
GGCTGGCAACACGTAACAAACTTGCACACGAAGACGTACTTATATGAACTTCAGTACACATGAATGTCAATGGTTCCCTGACTTAGATTACAAGTAAATTTTATGTTGGGCTACACAAGTAAATTTTGTTCACGAACCGAATATTCATTATCATGAGTCGGTAACGCTGCTTCGCCAGTGTTAAACAGTGGTTTCCTTAACATAATTAAAAAATATCTTACCAATGCTTCGATAAGCTTCATAATCTAAAGAAATTATAACTAAAGTTGAGGTTTATTACTATCGTATTCCCGGGTACAGACTCGCAATATAAATATATCTATAAATACGTACATACATAGCCCCCCCCCCTTCTTACCGACACACACATACCCACACCCACACACACGTCAAAATACGAAATGTATGCCATGAGACGCACTTTCTGAAGGCGAAATACTGTTCAGAGGCATTCAAGTTTTAAGACACGTGAGACGGTTACTGTGACGTATGGAAATATAAACACATAGGCAGTATAATGTGATCCTTTACTGACAACGTTTCGCCCACACAGTGGGCTTTTTCAAGTCACAAACAGATCTACCTGGAGTGGATTATATTATACTGCATGTGTGTTTATATTTCCATTATGTCGGTATTTTATACCATTTATTTCCACTGTGACGTATGACTGGCACGTGGCCACACTCGCCAATATATGCCACTTCACGTCTTGTATGTGGGAATCCTAGATCTGGACCACTGCCAAAGCCGATGTCCAGCAATGTTCCATGTGTAGGATTACAACATTATTTATAACATGTCAGTAGGAGCAAAGTGTGAGCGAAGCAGAGAAGGGCGTCGGTGGCCAAATGTTGGAAGCCAGTTTCTGAATTAAGAATTACTGAGAGGGATTAAGGACACGGCAAACTTTCACGCTGATATAAGAAAGTCTTCCAATGGGTCACTAACATGAAGATCGCCTGGTGTTTACCTGGCCAACTAGGCTGTTGTTGAATGTAGATGAATGGTTCAGAGAACCGACAAGTTGATAAATTAGACACATGTGCAACACTTGGGTACCTTTAATGAGGAAACGTTTCGCCACACAGTGATTTCATCATTCCATACAAAGGAGAATGGTGAAGAACAGTAGTAGTTCGAGGCAATCAGTCCCTCAACCTTGAGTCGATGTAATCGGTCCATCAGTCTTGAAAAATTACAGCATATGTGCGAAGAAGTGGCTTATATACTGTAGGCAGGTGAGGTGCAGCAGTCGTAGGTGGTATCCCATTTGATAAATCCAAATGTAGAAGTAGATCATGCCTGAAGTTCAGGCAAGTGAAGAATGCCCTGTATGCTATTGGTCCCTGTTGCTATTGGTGGCCTGCTGACCCATCACAGCCTGGTTGATCTAGCTCCTGGTGATGATACTTCTACATTTTTCCCAGCAGTGTGTCCGACATCTTCTGGTAAGATGTTGAATAGTCTAGGCCCACGCTCGTCGATACAGAGTTCCCTTGTGTTCGCAGCGCCCTTGCTTTTCACTGAATTTATTTTGCACTTCCTCTCGTATCTCTCACTTTAGCATGATATAGCAGTGTGTAGATTGGGACAAGGCCCTCAAGTACTTTCCAGGTATATATTATCAAGAATTTCTCTCTCCTCCGCTCCAGTGAGTATATATTTAGGATTTTAAGGCGCTCCCAGTAATTTAAATCCTTTACTGGCTCTATGCGGACCATAAACGATTTCTGCATCCGTTCCAGCTCTGATCTCTCCTGCCCTGAACGAGGCCGTCAACACTGAGCAATATTCAAGCAATCTGAAAAGTGTCACCATGAGCACTATTCCCCTTGTTTTGAAGGGTTTCATTATCTATCCCGTCATCTTCCTGACAGTCGTCTTATTGTGTTCTCTGAAAGAAAGGTCAGCTGATTTAATTAATCCCAGGTCTTTCACGTGTTTCTTTGGTTCTATTTGATGATCCTCTTGAGTTTTATATACAGTGTCCCTCTGGAATTCATTCTTTCCATAACTAAGCAGTTGGAACTTATCACCATTAATTAAACAAACATCGCTCCATAAAGCGTAAGACCAATGTGAGAGACCTTTCAGGAATCATGTCAGAAGATCTTTCCTTCAAGGATCACAACAGTGTCACTATCACAACCACTAGAAAAATGATAGACGTTATAACCAGATCCTTCAATACAACGAGTGACAAGCCAGTGATGATACTCTAAGTACCTTGTTTTTTTAGGATGGAGTGCTACTGTACTCAACAGTTCTATTCAAAGCAGGAGAGAAAATTCACTGCCGCATAGATTCAATTAAGCGCCTGTCACCCGATCCAGTGGTGGCGAAAAAGCACAATAATGATAGTCAGGGAAAGATGTTATTGCTGTACTGACAGGCACAGTCAAATCTTGCGCATATCTGTGAGTGCATACGAGTACGCATGTGCAAGCACGTAAATACGTACCTAAGCACTCGTCCTCGCCATTTGCGGTTGCAGGGGTGATTCTCTGATGCTAGCCCTGCCTCTTAACTTGCCACTCTTCAGATTCACGCCCTCTTAGCCTCGTGGGCCCTATCGTCATTGCTCTTAAAATTGTGTGTGGAGTCAGCCTCCACCCCTTCCTTGCCAAGATCATTCCACTTCCAGAGCACTCTGAGACAAGAAATACTTCCTAACATGCATATGGCTCATCTGTGCCTTTAACTTCCAACGGTGTCCCCGAGTTATCATTTCTCGCCTATTAAACTACCTACCCTTGTCTATCTTACGAATTCCCCTGAGTATTTTGCATGCTCTAATGTCCCATCCTGGTTCTTCTGTCCTCCAATGTCGTTAGGTCCAATTCCATTAGTCTCTCCTCGTAGCTCCTGCTCCTTAGCTCAGGAACAAACCTTGTTGAATACTTCTGCACTGCCTGCGTGTGTGTGTTAGTTACCATTTTGTCCTAGGCACATGTCGATGTGTGTGTGGTGTGTGTGTGTGTGTGTGTGTGTGTGTGTGTGTGTGTGTGTGTGTGTGTGTGTGTGTGTGTGTTCGTGTGTGTGTGTTCGTGTGTGTGTGTGTGTGTGTGTTCGTGTGTGTGTGTTCGTGTGTGTGTGTGTGTGTGTGTGTGTGTGTGTGTGTGTGTGTGTGTGTGTGTGTGTGTTCGTGTGTGTGTGTGTGTGTTCGTGTGTGTGTGTGTTCGTGTGTGTGTGTGTTCGTGTGTGTGTTCGTGTGTGTGTGTTCGTGTGTGTGTTCGTGTGTGTGTGTTCGTGTGTGTGTGTGTGTGTGTGTGTGTGTGTTCGTGTGTGTGTGTGTGTGTGTGTGTTCTTGTGTGCGCGCGCGCGCGGGTTAGTGTGTGTGTGTGTGTGTGTGTGTGGGTGGTGTGTGTGTGTTCGTGTGTGTGCGTGCGTGTGTATTCGTGTGTGTGCGTGTGTATTCGTGTGTGTGCGTGTGTATTTTTGTGTGTGCGTGTGTATTCGTGTGTGCGTGTGTATTCGTGTGCGTGTGTGTGTATTCGTGTGTGTGTGTGTGTGTATTCGTGTGTGTGTGTATTCGTGTGTGTGTGTGTGTGTGTATTCGTGTGTGTGTGTATTCGTGTGTGTGTGTGTATTCGTGTGTGTGTGTGTGTATTCGTGTGTGTGTGTGTGTGTGTGTGTGTGTGTGTGTGTGTGTATTCGTGTTCGTGTGTGTGTATTCGTGTTCGTTCTCTCTCACACTCGCCTAGCTGTGGTTGCAAAGGCCCAGTCATAGCTCCTGGCCCCCGCCTCTTCAATGGCCGCTAGTACGTCACTCTTCCTTCTTCATGAGCTTTATCATACCTCCTCTTAAAGCTATGTATGGATCCTGCCTCCACTACATCACTTCCCAGGCTATTCCAATTCCTGACAACTTTGTGACTGAAGAAATACTTCCTAACATCCCTGCGATTCATCTGAGTCTTCAACTTCCAATTGTGTACCCTTGCTGCTGAGTCTCATCTCAAACATCCCGTCTCTGTCCACCTTGTCAATTCCTCTCAGTATTTGTTTTGTCGTTATCACAGCCCCCCCCCCCTATCTCTCCTGTCCTCCAGTGTCGTCAGGTCGATTTCCCTTAACCTCTCCTCGTAGGACATGCCCCTTAGCTCTGGGACTCGTCTTGTTGGAAACCTTTGATTTTCTCTAATTTCCATATGTGCTTGGCTAGGTGTGGGTTCCAATCTGGTGCAGCATACTCCAATACAGGCCTGGCATACCTGTGTATATTCGTTTCTGGCTCTACTAATGCTCTCCTTATTCTCCTGGGTTCTTTGCCTTGTATACTTCTTCCACTCTCTAGCACACTTGGTTTTGGCCTCTCTACACCATTGAGTGAACCAAGTCAGCAGATAGTGGAGCCAACAAGACTAGAGAACACACTACACATATAAAAAACAACTAATTATGATCACAATCTAATTGAAGTCCAGACCTACATGCACAGGGGTTCTGATCAGCAAAATGCATATAGCTATGAGGGTGCTTTTACCAAATTCAACTCCAACAAGAACATCAACTGGGACCAGGTAAACTATGTTCTAAATGAAACATGTTGGGAACATATATCTTAAATGACATGGACCCTAACCAATGCCTTGAAAAGATCAACTTCCTGGTAGCTGAAGTATGCTCAAGGCATATTCCCTTATTCCCTTAAGAAAAAATAGTAGTAGTAAACTGGAGAGAGACCCTCTACAGGAGAAGGCGAAGAATCACCGAGCTCCTCAAGAATGCCAGATTATCTGAAACACGGAAAGAAGCGCTAACCCGGAAAGTATTTTTTGAAAAAGCCTTTGACAAGTGCGATCATGGTGTAATAGAAGGAGAGAGGGAGGGGGTGAGAGGGAGGGAGGAGAGAGGGGGAGAGAGAGGGAGGGGGGAGAGAGGGAGGGGGGAGAGGGAGGAGAGGGGGGAGAGAGGGAGGGGGGGAGAGAGGGAGGGGGGAGAGAGGGAGGGGGGAGAGAGGGAGGGGGGAGAGAGGGAGGGGGGAGAGAGGGAGGGGGGAGAGAGGGAGGGGGGAGAGAGGGAGGGGGGAGAGAGGGAGGGGGGGAGAGAGGGAGGGGGGAGAGAAAGAGGGGGGAGAGAGGGAGGGGGGAGAGAGGGAGGGGGGAGAAAGGGAGGGGGGAGAGAGGGAGGGGGGAGAGAGGGAGGGGGGAGAGAGGGAGGGGGGCGAGAGGGAGGGGGGAGAGGGAGGGGGGAGAGAGGGAGGGGGGAGAGAGGGTGGGGGGAGAGAGGGAGGGGCGAGAGCGAGGGGGGAGAGAGGGAGGGGGGAGAAAGGGAGGGGGGAGAGAGGGAGGGGGGAGAGAGGGAGGGGGGAGAGGGAGGGGGGAGAGGGGGGGAGAGAGGGAGGGGGGAGAGGGAGAGGGGGGAGAGGGAGGGGGGAGAGGGAGGGGGGGAGAGGGAGGGGGAGAGAGGGAGGGGGTAAGAGAGGGAGGGGGAGAGAGGGGGGGAGATAGGGAGGGGGAGAGGGAGGGGAGAGAGGGAGGGGAGAGAGGGAGGGGAGAGAGGGAGGGGGAGAGAGGGAGGGGGAGCAGAGAACGAGCGAGAGAAAAGGGGGGATGCCCTGTACCCTTCTCCAGAACACAGCTTCATCAGAGATCATTTATTCCTAAGATGACTAGTGTCTGGAACATGTTCCTACAGCATAACATCAACGAAATAGTTAACTAAATGAAATCACTGGCCCACAAATGGCTCCAACTTCATGTTCCCTATCTGTATATATCTTAACAATTAAAATTCTTTCCAATGAGTTGATGTAGGTAACAGCTCCTAGCTTGTAAATAAAGTTAGGAAGCCTAAACCTGACCTTGTAAAACCCCGTGTAAAAAAAAAAAGAGGCAGGAAAGATAGGGAAAGAGGAAGAGAGGAAGGATAAAAGAGATAAGTAGAGGGAGAGAGGTAGTTAACAGCTCTTAGGTTGCAAATAAAGGAAAGAGCTCTTAACTTAATCGTGTAAAACCCTCGTTTTAATAACAAAAGTGTAATGACTGGCGCATCTTACTTAACAGGTACTCAGTGAGCGGTACACTCCAGGTGAGAACATAAAATCAGTAATTTCGATTATCAAAACTTATAAGGTTAGTGAGCAAACTTTCTTGCAGCCAGCAGGAAAATTATTACGAAAACAAGATTTCCGTTCACTCAGTATACAAAGTCTTCCCGATCCCGCATGAATCTGCTAGCAGAGGTACTTTCTCTAATTTTGGAGCCCGAGACTTGTAAAAACTGTTGTAAGGGAAGGGGGCAGAGCCTCTCAACCACGCCTCCACGCTGGGGACTTTAGTGATAATAAATATAAAACTCGTTCCCTTTCACTCTGCCAAGACCGTATGAGTGTGTGGGTGCGATAAACCACTGACATATCTTTACTGGCTTTACAACTGCCATCAGGTGGAATGACCTATCTACATGATGATGCAGCGATTCAGTAGAACAATTATCTCATAATTTACATTTGGAAAATCCTGGAGATTGGTCTCAAATCTCCACATCGAAATTACTCCCTACGAAAGCAAGAGGTTGGGCAGAAAATACGAAGTGCTTCCAATGAAAAGTAGCTGTGCAATGAATGCACGAAGATAATTCAATAAGCATAAAAGGAGCAAGATTTTTCAACATCTTCCTTTCATACACAAGAGCTACCATATATACTATTACCTGCTTCCAAGAGGGGGAAGAGCAAGAAAAAACCCAGTGAAAAAAGCAGAGGTGCAGTAAGCACAAGAGAACACTATCAACATTCGTGGTCACCAATTATGCAACATCTTGCCAGAAGATATCAGAAATACTGCTAGGACAAGTATAGAAGTTTTCAAGAGGAAACTGGACAAGTATCTTCACCAGGTGTCAGATCAACCGGGCTGTGATGGATATGTGGGGCAGCGGCCCTCCAGCAGCAACAGCCTGGTTGACCAGGCAAGCACCAGACAAGCCTGGCCCATGGCCGGGCTCCGGGAGTAAAAAATAAAAAAAAACTCTTGGAACTCATCAAAGGTATATCGAATGTAAAGGAAATGTCATCTAGTTCCTGATCAGCTGGGCTATCGTGCCTACCTGGACTGCATGCGGTTGGCACCTATACCCTAACTGATAACGTCATTAACTAGGCGGCCTGATCTGGTACCGCACTGAAGGGTCCAGGAATCCCCAGAATCTTTAAATAACCTTCAGGTGCCATGCAAGGGGCCCATTATTTAACACCACCGCAAGATATCAGGAACAGTGCCTGAACAAGTGTAGAAGTCTCCAAGAGGAAACTTATGTCTCCCCGAGTGCCAGATCAACCAGGCTGTGTTGAGTATGTGGGCCTGTGGGCCACCGGCTCACAGTCCTGGCCTAAGGTTGGACTGCAGTAGGAAAACTCTAGAAACATTTCATAGTTACATCAAAGATGTATATACGGTACCTTCTTGGCCATGTTTGTAGCCCGTTCCAGTCTTTTTGGAGTCTACTGGATATTTTTCTCGTTCTTATCCTCATCATTAATTTCAATCAAAATATGATACCGGTATATAATTACAGATAAAGGATTTCAACATACAATTGTTTTTTTTCCAGATACAAGTAGCATAGGTACTTGTAACGAACTAGTGACTTAACTAGTCTACCGTTACAATGGTAATACTAACCAAAATGCAAATCAGGAAATAGCTAAAATTAACGGTCTATCTTGAAATAACGTAATATAAATAAATCGTTAATCTGTCCATGTTATAGGTACAAACGTTACTTACATCTGGAAAAAGGCAATGATGGAATGTCCTGACCATCATTCCTCTAAGATTGCTGAAAAAACTGACTTACAACTCGGAAGACAGGATGTTCATATTACTATGTTAGTTTTCGTAAATAATTCCCAACATTTACTTCTAAATTTTCCTCTAAGCTTACAAAAAATATTTTCGTTATATTAAATATAAGTAGTTAGGTCACAGAATCTTATAAAAACATTTTAAACAAATACGGGTGCGTCGATAATAAAAGAACCTGCGATGTCTGGTAAGGCACTGCACCACTAAACTTTCAAAGTATAAAAGGAGCATTACTCATGAGAGAGCGGGTTCTAAATTATTTGAGGCAGGTAAGCCTTTACTGGTGTAACGTATCGTCCACGTGGGTGAACGCTGCAGTCTATCAGTTTCCCTGCATTTCGTGTCCTCTCACCACTTGTTGGCATTTACGCCTCTACTTTAGCAGAATCGTTTGTAAGAAGGCTGTTGTGACACCACTGGTAAGAGGAACCGGGTGTTCTCCTGACCCGCCTCACCCCCACTAGCGGCATCCGCTGCAATTTTGCACCCAACAATTATAAAAGCCTTCATCAGCAGATGATTTGGGTCAGGCGGATGCCATCTGTAGGTGTCTCCCATTATACTAATTTATATATAATTATCTATAATCTATAGCTCAGACGCTCACACTGCTTTTATAATTCAACGTTTATTAAATAATTTTGGTAAAATTCAAGTTTAAGAGAAATTTTATTCGCATTAGCTGTGTAAATATTTTTTGTTGCATTAATGTACCTATTCAATACTGTTACAAAACTGATCATACAACTCATAATACTGATTAAATTACAAATTATCCGACTGAGGGAGGAACCACTTAAAAAAAAATTTGTTTTATAATTTGAATACTAACAGGAAAAATATCTGATATATCTAGTAATTTAGTCATACACTTCTATTAAGCCCAATACTAGAGGTGATTATTGTCTTGAATTCTGCATAGTCAATAATAACTTTTTATTTTCTCCTGGGAATTACATTATGCTTAGGGTTTACCTTGAGTGTTTTATATTTCCCTAACCAGCATTTTTTTCCTGAGAAAGTCTGGAACCTTTAACACGTTCTGTGGCTTTCTACGCCTGCCTACCTGGAGTCTGCCTGAAGTTTGTTCCGGTAGGGGAGGAAGGGGGGGGGGTTCAATGCCCCCACGGCCTGGTCTCATGGCGGATAAAGCCTGATCAACCAGGCTGTTACTGCTGGCCGCACGAAGTGCAACATAGCCCGGCTGATCAAGAACTGACCTGATAGAGGAGCATGCATTATATTCATTTTTTTTTTTTCAAATTTTCTTTCTTATATAATAGTACGAGTTCGAATTTTGTATGGTGTGTCGATGTAGCGATCCTGTCAAGACACTAGTACATCAATATCTGTTAATGGATCCGGGGATCATCGCTCTCGCGGCCCGATCTCAGAACGTGTCTTCTGAATTGAAAAGGAAATATCACAAGACTGAGAACAATTAAAAAAAAAGTAAAGTGTATACTGAGTTTAAAGTTGAAATTTTAAGAATTACCTACGTGATAAAAGTTCATGAGACAAAGAACAGACTACAACTACCAGAATGTTAAGATATCTAACAGGCTTCAGTTTACCACATGAGAGAACTAACAAAGTGTTCCGATGGTCAACACCATCGTGGGACGGTACCAAACTAGACCTCCCGCTGGATCATCTGATCAATGAGGCTGTTGGTACTTGCAGCACGAAACCCAACGAGCACCACAGTCTGGCTGATGAGACACTGACTTGAGAAACTTATCCAGTTTTTTCTTGAAGACAGCCAGAGGTCTGCTGACAATCCACTTTGTGTATGAAAGAAGGACATTCAAAAGTTTTGGTTCATTCACTTAGTTTTCCCTTAGTGCGCTCAACGCATCCCTTCTTTTCGCTAAAGGGTATGGGTATTTTGCACCGTCTGGCAAGCCTCTTACTTTTATGGGGACTGATCTGTGCGTGTTGATTTGGGACCAATCTTCTTAGAATTTTCCAGGTGTAGATAATATACTGTTCCCCTCTCGCTTACATTCCAAGGAGTAGAGATCGAGAAATTTCAAACGGTCCCAGTAATTTGGGTGCTTGACTGAATCTATACCGGTAGTGAAGGTTCTCTGCATCATTCGCGTGGCATTCCTTAATCTTAAGGTTCTAGCAATCCAGCCTGTGAATGCAGGTTCTAGTAATCCAGCTGTGAAAGTGATATTGTTGTGATCCTTGAAGGTGAATTCTGACGTTATCACCCCATTAGTCTTACGCTCTATCGAGTTTGTTTTATACTCCATTCCTGTATTTTTTTAATTAAGTTTTCTATAATTTTTCTTCATTAAGCATCATACTGCTGACAATGGCCCACTGGAAGGCTGTTTATATCTGCTTGGAGGTTTGCCGTGTCCTCAATGGAAGTCACTCTCGTACAGATTCTAGTATCGTCTGTAAAGGATGATACGGTACTATGATTTATGTCTGATTATGCCGGAAATGAGAAGGAAAACAGGGACTTGTATTATTTTACAGCCCCCTTTGAGGAGTGGGATTATGCCAGTGGTTTTTAAGGACCAATGAGTCCTGTGCCAAGGCTGCTACTCCATAAAATATTCATAAATATTCTTGGTTAATATGAATCTCCGTAAGTCAGGGCCTGGGACAGGTCGCAGGGACAAGTAATCGATGGCTTTTCCAAAGTCAAATAGAGTTATGCCAGAAAAAATGGAGATGTCGGTAGGGATTTGAGTCTCATCCAAGAAAAATTAATTTGGACTGTTACTCTTTAAACTGGTTAATGGTTCACTGAACACAGAATCACATTACAACGTTAGTATTTCACTCAATTCCCTGTTGTCATGAGTGTAAATTTCATCTTGAAGCAAGGGCCCGATACTGAATGTTCTGGATTTCGCATGTAAGAAAGTATTTAGTATTTTTTTCCAGTGGGCAACGGTAAACAATATGATGTTCAATGTGGACAAATTCCAACTACTCCGTTATGGAAAACTGGAGGAGATAATAACTAGAACAGAGTATACTACTGACTCCGGCCATACAATAGAGCGGAAAAATAATGTAAGGGACCTGGGAGTAGTAATGTCTGAGGATCTCACTTTCAAGGATCACAACAGTGCCACGATCGCACGTGCAAAGAAAATGATAGGATGGATAATGAGAACTCTCAAAACGAGAGATGCCAAGCCCATGATGATCCTTTTCAAATCACTTGTTCTCTCTAGGCTGGAATACTGCTGTACATTAACATCTCCATTCAAAGCAGGTGAAATCGCAGATCTAGAGAGTGTACAGAGATCCTTTACTGCACGTATAAGTTCTGGCAAGCACCTTAACTACTGGGAACGCTTGGAAGCACTTGACTTGTACTCGTTGGAACGCAGGAGGGAGAGATATATCATAATCTACACTTGGAAAATCTTGGAAGGAATGGTCCCAAATCTGCACACAGAAATCACTCCCTACGAAAGTAAAAGACTGGACAGGCGATGCAAAATGCCCCCAATAAAAAGTAGGGGCGCCATTGGTACACTAAGAGAAAACACCATAAGTGTCCGGGGCCCAAAACTGTTCAACAGCCTCCCATCAAGCATTAGGGGAATTGCCAATAAACCCCTGGCTGCCTTCAAGAGAGAGCTGGACAGATACCTAAAGTCAGTGCCGGATCAGCCGGGCTGTGGCTCGTACGTTGGACTGCGTGCGGCCAGCAGTAACAGCCTAGTTGATCAGGCCCTGATCCATCGGGAGGCCTGGTCATGGACCTGGCCGCGGGGGCGTTGATCCCCGGAATAACCTCCAGGTATGTTTTTTTGTTCCTTTGCCTCTCCTGGGCCTTATATGATTCATTCAGTTTGAGTTCAATATTTTCCACTTCCCTTGCTAGTGTTTCTTTTCGTTCGGAAAATCTCGACTATGCTCCAAATAGCACAATTCGAGGGACGAGTGTACCAAATAACTTAGGCGTTTGACTGAATTTAAATAGGCAGCAAAAGTTCTCCTTGCATTCTCCAGATCTGCAATTACGCCTGCCCAAATGGGGTCTGTTAAAGCACAGCATATTCCAGTAGAGAGAGAACAAGTGACTTAAATAACCCAGCCTCTGATCTTTGACCTTACGTAACCTCCCACGTAGAGAGTGAACACAGGTCGCCACTTTCAATGGCTCTCCCAAGCGATTCTATTTGTTTTTACTTCGAGATTCCAGAAATTACTAATCTGTCTTACGTTGTAACTAAAAAAAAATTCTATACCAGCCTGTACAGTTAAGGCCGTACAAAACACTTTTTTGTTGGGGAGGGAGGGAGAGGAATTTAGTTATTGAAATAATAAGTAATATACACAAATGCTACATAACGGAAATGGGTAATAGTGAAAACACCCTACGAAAGTAAGTGATAAAATCTTACCAGAAAGAGTGGGTTACTTGTAGATAGTTCCAAGAATCAGACCCCACAGTCCGCTCCCAAGCCAACCCTCCCTGGTATAGAAAGCGTGCGGCATTTGACCTTTTTTTACCATCGTGTCGGTATTTTGTGTCATCTTTTCACCTAGCCTTCCTGTTCATGGCCTCTTAAGTGCCGGATCAACCAGGCTGTGATACATATGCGAGCCAGTGGGCCACCAAGCAGCAACAGCCTGACTGACCAAGCAAGCCTGGTCCAGGACTGGATTGCGGGAGAGGAAAAACTCTAAATCCAATAAATAGCATGTCGGTTATAAAGGCATTTCATATGCTTATTGCAAATCCTACGCAAACCGGATCTTAATAATAACACGTTCTTACATTCTTCTGTGGTTTCTAGCAGAACCGAAAATCTCAACAAGAGATGCTAACTACTGTTCGTAATAGAGAAATGCAGCTCCTTGTGAATAGCACTCAAATGCAGCATTTTACTCCTGGAGCTTACCTGGACATGGTTTCGGGAACAATGCCCCCGTGGCCCGGTCTCCAATCAGACCTTCCAATGGATGGCTTCAACAACCACGCTATTGGTGTTAGCCGCCCGCAGTCCAACACATGCACCACAGCCCGGCTAATCGGGAACTGTTAAGAACTTAAATGTGCTTGAAGACAGTTCTTGTTAATTTCCCTTGTATGAGGGAGGTTGTTGGTCTTAATCCCTTCATGCTTATTAAGTTCTCTCAGTGTTCTCAATGCACCCCTTGTTATTCAGTGGGAATATTTTAAGCCGTCTGCCAAGCCTCGTGTGTTAATGGGAAGTGATCTGTGTGCAGAGAACTCGAAAGAGCAACCACCTCCACGTGATGAGTTCCAGGTATTCTGAGTGACATTAATCACGATGTGTAGTAACACCAATATTGGACTTTAGCAACAATAAACTTTAGGACTCATTAATATATTGTTGTTTATATGGTCATCTTCACCGTCATTAATGACGGTGGTAATGGTTAATACCTTCCTTCTCCCTCCCTGGAGACCAATGGTGCTAATACCTTCTCCCTCCCTGGAGACCACTGGTGCTAATACTTTCTCCCTCCCTGGAGACCACTGGTGCTAATACCTTCTTCCTCCCTACCTCCCAGAAGGCCACGGATGTTCCTACCTTCGCCCTCCCTCCCTACATCCCCAGAGACCACTGGTGCTCCTACCTTCTCCCTGACTACCTAAATATCAGAGGAAGATTTATTCATACAGGTGGCGCCTGGTCAGCCATGCTGTGATTGCTATTCTGTTGCTGTCAGTCACCAGAAAAACCTGGCCTGAATCTAGTGGGGCGTGCATTAATCTCATTAATAGAGTGATGCATTTCTATGCGGAATACACTACAACCTATTCTATAATGAAACCTAACGGAAACAAAATGTGGCGTGAAGCGAGAGAGAAATGCATATAGTGTTTTATACCCGGGAGTAGATGATCTGGCACGGTGTTTTTGATGATTGTGATCATAGCCCATTCTCATGAGCAGCTTCAGTATTTCACTTTGGCTAAAGACCATCAGATGAATGACGATGACACTTCATTGAACACGCGTTTATTGGACTATTTTACAGTCCGCTTAGGTCTCGGTTTTCTGTTTGTACTTTACAAAATTATCGCCTTTATGTATTATATACTGTATAAAAAGGAGTTATAAGGTATACCGAAAAAATTGCTTAAAACAGAATTTAAGAAATCGACGTTGGTTGTAGGACGAGGAGTTGGTGACCAGTGGCGCCACATTCGCCCAGTGAAAGGCTGCACCCGGTGGGGGCGGCGTCAACTTAGTTCTCTGCCACTACGCTAGGGGTCCAGCACGCCTCAACAGCTGACCGGGCCACACCAATACATCTCGTCACCATAATTTTTTTTATCACTCCTTTTTTACAGGCTACACATTTATGTTATGAAAACACATCTGTTACAAACTAGGTAACAAAGCAATAAGTTACAAGGAAACTATTAAAAGACACGTGGAAAGACACTAGCGCAGGAGTATTCACAATACCACTTGGGGGATGTGACAAAACGTGTGGGGGAAACAGCAAGATCTCTGGATATCGGGATCCGGGAGCACAAGAACGCCTGCAACTGATGATCGTCAAAGCGCGTGTCCAACACAGAGACGATGTTGGACAACTTGTGAAATTCAATGAGGCCTGATGAGCCAATAATGAAGATTTACGACAAAAGTGGATAGAGGCTGTTCTAATTGCCGTCAGTAACACAATCCATAAAAAAATCAGGCAGTTACACTATATCCAAATTGCTGATCAACAGGATATTGCCCATTCTGGAGACAGCTGTAAGACGATGTTGACAGGCCCCTCTGAAACCCAATTAACCACGATTATACTACTACTGCTGTTACTACTACACTTTTACAGCTTGCCACTTGACTCCTGCCACTATATATACTCGTTCTTAGTTATCACTGTATTAGGACCGAAGAAGCCACTCGTGGGGGAAACGTTTCCTCTAATAAATGTCCTGAACGGTACACAAATGCCATTTTCCACATTTTGTCAGTATCACCATACATATTTCATTAGATGACAGAACACACTAGATAACAATTAAAAACAAATTGTGGCAATGGCACACAGTAGCGACAGAGCACATTAGGTGACACTGGAACACTAAGCTGCAATGGAACAAACTAAGTGGCAATAGAACAAACTAGGTAACAGTCGAGAACAAATTAAGTGACCACGGAACACAAACTAGCGGGTATTGGAATACACTAGGTAGTAATGAAAATGGTAATGGGTGTTAACACACGTTACGTGAAGAAGCATGAACTAGGTGACAATGGAGCAAGAAAGGTGCCGATGATGTGTTAGGGGATGCCACGCCCACTGGCTGTCCCAGCCGCTGCTCAGCTGGCTCCCCCTCCCGACATAAATCCCCACCCAGGCCACTATCACAACCCCTCTCCCCCGCCACCACTACTCGCCAGCATCTCACAAGCCAGCTGACGTAACCGCTATTGTTGGGACTCTGCCACGCCGAAAAATGGAAGGTGGAAGAACTGCAGGCCCGTCTTAGTATTGCACTCCCTTTCGGTCTCCTTTTTCTTTAAACTAACCATATGGCTGTTCTCTCACACATGTCCCTACAATGCCACATACAAACGTTAAGACTCATAATTGAAAGGACCTTAATATAACTTCGGGTGGGGCCGGGCTAGATGTATGCTGCATTTCCTTATGCACCGGCTATCCCTGTTCACATAGCAATAAATAGATGTCTTATACTGTTTTCGTTCGCTTCCTACACAAGACTCTAAACACCAAAACAAAGAAATCACACTGCTTTGCTTTCTAAAGTTAATCATGATTATTAACCCCGGAGGGTAAATAAAGTTGTAGTATTTAACCTTAGTATGATGCGAGACAAACAAGCGGGTAAGCAACATGACTAACGTCTATACTCATCACAAATTACCTCTCACCAGTGTTAGGGAATCACTCTCTATTATGACCTCCGTAACGCCGATATGGGGATCTTGATTCAAGAAATTGGACGTGACTTCCCCATCCTTGATTTAAACGTGATTTTCTTTAATTTTCCAAGGCGCTGTATGACCTCTACGGGCTTAGCGCGTCCTCCTCTTAATGTAGCTAATAATAATAATAATAATAATAATAATAATAATAATAATAATAATAATAATAATAATAATAATCAAATTAACGAAACAACTCTCGTAAATACTACTAAAAAAATTGGTACCTTTCTATGAAAATAGTATTCCTACCAATTCTTATGAAATTTTTATTAAATGGTGCCCAAAAAAGCCCAGCAAATAGATAAAAACAGAGGACTCTGTTATCAAACATCGGATCAATGTGCCGGATCAAGTTTTCTGTTTTCGGTAAACATAAGTGTTTGACCTAGCGACCATAATAAAAAAAATCTTACTATACATTTACGATAAAAAAAAAAAGGATTCAAAAGATATACAATATGAAAGGTAACAATTCTTAAACCGACGATAACAATGCCTGAATAAACGTGTTCATGTTCTTGGACATACTTCAAAATTCTTATAAAATTATAACCTTTGACTTTTGATATACCTTTGATGAGTTTCGAGTCTTACTACTCTCGGAGCCCGGCCATGGGCCAGGCTCGTCTGGTGCTTGCCTGGTCAACCAGGCTGTTGCTGATGGAGTCTCAGTGCCCCACATATCCATCACAGCTTGGTTGATCTGGCACCTACCTGGAGGGTATTCCGGGGAGCAACGCCCCCACGGCCCGGTTCATGACCAGGCCTCCCGGTGGATCAGAGTCTGATCAACTAGGCTGTTATTGCTGACTGCAAGTAGTGAAACGTACGAACCACAGCCCGGCTGATCTGGCACTGACTTTAGGTATCTGTCCAGCTCCCTCTTGAATGAAGCCAGGGGTCTATTGGTAACTCTCTTTATGCCTGGTGGGAGGCTGTTGAACAGTCTTGGGCCCTGGACACTTGTGTTTTTCTCTTAGAGTACTAATGACACTCTTACTTTTCATTGGGGATATGTTGCACTGCCTGCCAAGTCTTTTGCATTCATAGGGAGTGATTTCTGTGTGCAGATTAGGGACCAGTCCCTCTAGGATTTTCCAGGTGTAGATTATGATCTCTCTCGCATGCACTCCAGTGAGTACAAGTTAAGTGCCTCCAAGCATTCCTAGTAATTAAGGTGTTCGACGGAATTTATATATATACAATAAAGGTTCTCTGTACATTCTCTAGATCTGCAATTTCACCTGTCTTGAATGGAAATGTTAATGTACAGCAGTATTCCAGCTTAGAGAACAAGTGATTTAAAAAGGATCACTGGCTTGGCATCTCTTGTTTTGAATGTTCTCATTATTCATCCTATGATATTCTTCACAGATGTTAGTGGCACTGTTGTGATCCCTGAAGGTGAGATCCTCAGACATTACCAATCCCAGGTCCTTCACGTTACTTTTCTGCTCTATTGTAGTGAAGATACTTGTCCAGCTTTCTCTTGAAGACTTGTACACTTGTTCCAGCTGTGTTTCTGATATCTTCAGTAAGATGTTGAATAGTCTGGGCCACAAATGTTAATACAGTGTTCCCTTATTGTGCCCACCGCACCCCTGCTCCTCACTGGGTTTATTTTGCACTTCCTCCCATCTCTCTCATTCCAATATGTTACTATGACAGTGTGAGGATTTGGGACTAGGCCATCGAGTACTTTCCCGGTATATGTTATCATGTATCTCTCTCTCCTCCGCTACAGTATGTGTTCAAGACTTTACGGTGCTCCCAGTAATTTAAATGCTTTACTGGCTCTATGTGGGCCATAAATGATCTCCATTTGTTCAAGTTCTGATATTTCTCCTGCCTTGAACAGGACTGTCATCACTGAGCAATACTCCAAATGAGGGAGCACTAGCAATTTGTTAGGTAAGACACATATGCAACAGTTAGGTATCTTTATTATGAAACATTTCGCCTACACAGTAGGCTTCTTCAGTCAAGTACAGAAAAGTTGATAGAAGCAGAAGATACTTGAAGACGATGTAATCAGTCCATCACCCTTAAAGTTTTGAGGTGGTCAGTCCCTCAGTCTGGAGAAGAGCATTGTTCCATAGTATGAAACAATATGGAGATGAAGTGACAGAATGGAGCTTTTTATAGCGCTCCATTCTGTCACTTCATCTCCATATTGTTTCATACTATGGAACAATGCTCTTCTCCAGACTGAGGGACTGACCACCTCAAAACTTTAAGGGTGATGGACTGATTACATCGTCTTCAAGTATCTTCTGCTTCTATCAACTTTTCTGTACTTGACTGAAGAAGCCTACTGTGTAGGCGAAACGTTTCATAATAAAGATACCTAACTGTTGCATATGTGTCTTACCTAACAACCTGTCGGTATTTTATACCATTTTAATGTTCAAACTAGCAATTTGAAGAGCGTCATCACTGGTATCATTTTCCTTGTTTTGAAAGTTCTCAATACCCACCCCATCATCCTCCTGGCTGTCACAATCTTTGTCTTATGTTCTTTGAAACAAAGTTCAGCTGACAATTATTCTCAAGTCTTTTATGTGTTCCTTTTATTCAATCTGATCTCGAGTTATGTATACAGTGTTCCATTTGAGTTCTTCATTCTTTATACACTTGAGCAGCTGGAACAACTATTTTGTCTCCAAACTGGTTCGTCTGTTGTGCCTTGGTGTACTAACTGCTATAAGGAGAGCACATGTCAGCTGAAATAACTGATAAGCCACTAACAATATTAACTCCATCCTTGGCTGTTAAAACAGTTTTGTAGTACTGCACTACCTTGGCAAATTACTATTATTCAAATCCTATATGAACCTTCCCTCTTTCCCCTCCCTCCCTCACCATAAATTTCTCAGAATTAGTTCCATGGAAGAAATACTAATGTTCGTCTCTGCATCTAGTCTGGCAGGAAACAGGAGTATACAGAACCTTTCCTGAAAGGTTCTCATTATGACATGATGTTTCATTATATTCCCACTAGTAATATAAGCTAGAAAAGAATGAGTAAGGAGAGAACCTATTGCTTTTCTGTCCTGTCAAGTACACATAGAAAACCTGTAGTCTCTTCTATATCCTCATGATCTAAACAAAATATTCAACTGGAACTACTGTAGTAGTTCCAATTTTTCCAGAGTTAAGCTTTTGTCTCACACACTGAGTTTAATCCCTGGCATGGGTAGAAATGTTGGGCATGTTTCCTTACACCTGCTGTCCCTGTTCACCTAGCAGTAAGTAGGTACCTGGGTGCTAGTCGACTGGTGTGGGTCACATCCTGGGGGACAAAATTAAAGGACACCAATGGAAACTAAAGTCCTCAAAGATGCACCAACTTTCTTGGGTTATCCTGGATGGCTAGCCCTCTAGGTTAAAAATACAAACAAATTTTATCTTACTGTACCACTACAAACTCTCCAGATAAGAAATTTTGTTTCAGATTTTGACTTTAGTTTCAGAAGGAATCATTCTTTAAATGTTGCTCTGACCTTAGTAATATAACATTCATTAGAAAAGAGTATCCACTAAGAAAACAGACCTGATCATGGGAAATCCAATGATCACACAATGAGCAAAAATTTATGGTACAGTATTCTTAATTTATAAGCCATGCAATAAAGCAAAAACAAAATGGGTTGTGTAAAAAAATATAAATAATCAAAGCTATATACAGTTGAGAATCCTTTATCCAAAATGCTTGGAACCGTGTCTCAGATTTCAGATTTTTTCAGATTTTGGAATATTTGTATATTTGCATCTATAAAATGGGACAACTTGTGGATGAGACCCAAGTCTAAACACGGTCCTGTACGGTACCAAAAAACACACATCACAGCTTACAAATAAAAATAAGAAAAACGCAGGCCCAGATTATGCTAGGTCTGAGAAACTTGAGGGAGAGGGTACATCATCGATGACATCACTTTGAGGAGGAACACTAGAAACCATTGAGGGACCTGGACACTAATGCTCTAGGGATGAGGAAGCACTGTGCTGGATGACTTTTGTTTTTTTATGTTTTTTCCAGTGTCATATGCCTCAATAGCAATGGTTTTTGTCACAGCAGTCTCTCATCAGCTGTAGTAAATATTTTCCTGTGGCAATAATGCCAGAACAGCGATGTCTCATCAGTATTGTATATTTGTCCTGCTGTTAGGTTTTCATCAGCAACAATCATAGCAAAAACATCAATGAATTTCTCAGCTGTTTCGAGATCAGCAGATGTTTCACCGCCACTAATTTCTGTAATCAGTCTGCTGAATATTGACAGTTACCAGAGTCAAGGATGCTCCTCCAATTCTGACTGGCTAAGTTTTTTGGAAAAAAAAAAAAAGGCTTTCCTAAAATGAGCTACAACATGCTAAATTTTTATGAAACAAAATAGAAATACAGTGGACTCCCGGTTTACGATATTATTTCATTCTAGAAGTATGTTCAGGTGCCATTACTGAACGAATTTGCTCCCATAAGGAATATTGTGAATTAGATTAGTCCATTTCAGACCCCCAAACATACACGTACAAACGCACTTACATCAATACACTTACATAATTGGTCGCATTGGGAGCTGATCGTAAAGCGGGGGTCCACTGTACTACAATGGTACCTTGAGATACGAGCAGCTCCCAACTCGAACAATTATGTAAGTGTATTTTTGTAAGTGCTCTTTTAAGTTTATTTCTGGGGGTCTGAACAGCTTAAGCTAATTTTCATTATTCCTTATGGGAACAAATTCGTTCGTTATCGGCACTCGAACAGCTTTCTCGAACAAATTAAGTTCATAACTCAAGGTACCACTGTATATGTCTTAAAGCATTTGAGAGAAATGTGAAAAAATACAGTGGACCCCCGGTTCGCGAAGTCATCAGTAACCGATAAATCCGGTATCCGAAGAGTTATATCGCAAAAAATTTGCCTCGGTTCCTGTTACAAAACCCGGTATGCGATACGATTCATACGAGACGTGTCCAGTGTTTACAAGCCAGCCAGTGTGCGCGCATCTAAGGATACATTCGGTACATTCTATATTATCCATATTATCACTGTTTTTGGTGCTTTTTTCTGCAAAATAAGTCACCATGGGCCCCAAGAAAGCTTCTAGCGCCAACCCATCGAGACCAAGGGTGCTAATGACTATTGAAATTAAGGAAATGTGTGCAAAGTGGCTTGAAGTGCAAACCTTTTTTGATGAAAATCACCCTGACACAGCTACTGCAAGCCATGTTGGCAACCTGTACACTGACAATGTTGTGAACCACTTTAGGAAAGTCATAAAGGAACGAGAGGTACAGGCCTCTATGGACAGATATGTTGTGCGACAGAAGTCCAGTGACTCTCAAGCTGGTCCTAGTGGCATTAAAAGAAGAAGGGAAGTAACCCCAGAAAAGGACTTGCTACCTCAAGTCCTAATGGAGGGGGATTCCCCTTCTAAACATTCAAAACTTCGACACTCTCCCCTCCTCCCATTCCATCAATCATCACCAGATCTTCATTAAAGGTAAGTGTCAATTACTCTATTGTGATTATTCTATTGTTGTTATTGTTATTGTAATTATTATATTGCATTAAACTTAATATATCATGTGGTAAAAGTTTTTTTTTCATACTTTTGGGTGTCTTGCACGGATTAATTTGATTTCCATTATTTCTTATGGGGAAAATTGATTCGCTTTCCGATAATTTTGGTTTATGATGAGCTCTCAGGAACGGATTAATATCATGAACCGGGGGTTCACTGTATTTACTTAAGTAAGTGGTTGACTCTACTTTTAATTTCAGACTATCCAAAACATACTGTGCAGTCAAAAGATTAATTGTAGTGAGTTTGGTATACAGTACCCAAAGCTTAGTAAATATTAACACAACCTTTGTTTCACTAAAATATACATGCTTTAAAGTTTAGGTCAATCCAGTGATATTCTCAGGTTATCATATAAAAGAAAATGGAAATCAAATGAAGAAAAAGTTTTCTTATTGAAATACCCGAGCCACTCTGGCTGTCCCAT
This sequence comes from Cherax quadricarinatus, assembly GCF_038502225.1. Classification (NCBI taxonomy): domain Eukaryota; kingdom Metazoa; phylum Arthropoda; class Malacostraca; order Decapoda; family Parastacidae; genus Cherax; species Cherax quadricarinatus. The sequence goes on along the minus strand of NC_091335.1, from coordinate 18,412,601 downwards.
CTGAGCAGACATAATTACAATAATGTCATTAATGACATTCTTAGGAAAAGAAAAATTGCCAAACGTTACTGCTGGATCCAAGAATGTACACAAACCTGCCTGCAAGACTACATGTGAAAAAAAAAAATGGAAGAGAATCTCTTCCATGGCAATGAGGACCAACAATTATAAAATTCAATGGGAAAAAATTCCAAAACTTAAACATTTTGAGATCTACTCTACCTTAAAATTGCTGCTCTGTAGCCAAGGAACAAGTCCATCAATAAAGTGCCCAATGTCATCACATTCAATACTATTGGATGGAAGTTCTAAATAATTGATGATGTCCGTCCCCAAAGCAATCTTCTTGCGGGTATCCGAGGTTCCCAGCAAAGGGGTGAACTGATCCAGTTGTGACATCTTGATTATTTATTATTACTTTTAAAATACTACCAAAACAGATTAGCTACTGTATTATCACTCGATCACTAAAATTTCGCATGTGCTATGTAGCAGATGTCGTCACACTAACATGATTAGCACCAAACACCAATGTTTAGCCCTGACACTGGGCTGCTTCCCAACTTGATTCAGCAACAGCTGTAATCTCAGTTCCTTGTGTTTAGAGCCAAAATCCTGAAAGAGAGAAGCAAGACATTAAGTAAACAGGTAAGTAAATAAGTAAAGAACACAGAAATATCACAGACAGCAGGATTCCAACCCACTTTGGACACTGTCTACAAGTGTGGCTTAGCTACAGATGCCTGAAAACGTTAGGTAGCCTGCTTGACCATGCCGGACATACCAGTGACCCTCAAGCATGGTCTCCAGTATTTCATTCTCTCTCTCTCAATATGTTCTGGCCCAACAAGCAATATTATACTCAATGCACATTGCAGAAACATGTATATACAAAGAAGTATCACAGCCAGCAGGATTCAAACCCACATCAGATGCTGTCCAAGAGTGAGGCTTTGCTCCCAATGAGATGCCTTACACCATTCAGCTAAAGATGCTTCAAAACGTTAGGTAGTGTGCTTAACTGCAAGCCTGTAAGAGTGATGAACATGCACATGTGACTACTTCCTTTCCTAGATGTGTACGTCCATTGCTTGACGACAGTCTTTTCTTTTTCCATTTATCGCAAGCCAAGACACAGAGGCATGTACATTCACTACTTTACTTACCATGCTCCCACTGTCAAGAAAAGTGTTCTTATTTCTTTCTCCATGCCCTCTGCATTTCTGACCCCTTAGTTTCTTGACTCAGAAATTTCAACTCCTTGCAAGCTCGTTCTCTCACCTTGGCTACCCTATAATTTTCATAAATTCTGCCTACTCACATGCTAGATAGACCTCCTCCTCTCCTAAACATTCTACTCCTGTGAAAGCTGTTTTTTACTTTCCCTATACAGTATTTCCAGTCTCCTAAATCTTAACTACTCCCTCCATTCCTTAGACATCAAACTTACTTTGTCAAACTAATACCCTCTATAGTAAACTAGTTCATACCTCTCCTGCTACTGATACTTCTGGAGTCTACTCCATTTACTACTCCTGTTGTCCTCTCCAATACTTTGGAGAAACTGGCCACACACTGACAGATTTAAAGAACACAAAAGAAGTGCTAAACCTCTGACATTAATAATGCTCTTATCTGTCCAACCTTCACAGATGCTGTCTTGTTGAAGTACCCCTTTTACACAATTTTCCTAATACAAATCTTAGTCCTGGCTTTGCCTCTGTAGATGCCTTCTTTTCTTATTACATACATTGTCAAATGCTCCAAACCTCAGAACACTCGTGACGTGACCTGATCTTTATCTCCTTACCTCACCATCTCCTTTCCTATATTTTCCTAGCCTTTCCTTTCTTCTACCTAGGTGTGTTCTCTCCTACAAGTTTTCCCCTGGGTTTGTGTCATACCCTAATAGGTCCTTAGCTCTCCTGCAGTACTCCCGTTTTTTGTTTCTTGTTTATAGATTACCTCCACTACTACTATTACTATTGCTTTGCTAACTCTCCATTCTCTAACTCTTGCCACTTATGCCACTGCAGCACTACTGATACTACTAAAGGTTGGCCATCACTAATCTAGCAAACAGTAATCCGGTTCCATCAGTAATCCGGCACTAATTTCAGCTAGCATAATTTCAAATTTCTGTAGTCACAACACCAACCTGCCGCTACTGTTTGGTGGCACTACTTGCTGCTTAACCCTTAAACTGTCCAAGCAGATCTACATTCACATGCGTAGTGCTCCAAAAGTACATTTACGTTTTTTTTTCAACAAGTTGGCCGTCTCCCACCGAGGCAGGGTGACCCAAAAAAGAAAGAAAATCCCCAAAAAGAAAATGCTTTCATCATCATTCAACACTTTCACCACACTCACACATAATCACTGTTTTTGCAGAGGTGCTCAGAATACAACAGTTTAGAAGCATATACGTATAAAGATACACAACATATCCCTCCAAACTGCCAATATCCCAAACCCCTCCTTTAAAGTGCTGGCATTGTACTTCCCATTTCCAGGACTCAAGTCCGACTATATGAAAATAACCGGTTTCCCTGAATCCCTTCACTAAATATTACCCTGCTCACACTCCAACAGATCGTCAGGTCCCAAGTACCATTCGTCTCCATTCACTCCTATCTAACACGCTCACGCACGCTTGCTTTCGTCCCGAACGTGTCCATGCAGCTGGAGCGCGGCCTGAGCGGGCCCAGCCACTCCAAGACTCGGTGTGCCAATGTTTACAAGCCGTTGTGGTTGATTCCACGTGTACCTGCGATATATTTCGTATTATTCGTGGTTTTAGTGCTTGCAATCGCTAAATAAGCCACCATGGGCCCCAAGAAAGCCTCTAGTGCTAACCCTGTGGTAAAAAGGGCGAGAAATACTATCAAAATACTATCGTACCACGGTCAGCTGCTGCTGTACTACTGTGAGCTGTTGCTGCACCACCATCAGCTACTGCTGCACCATGCTCAGCTGTACTACTTGAAGATGTGGAGAGACTATTGTTGGTGGGGCTGATCGAAAATACCGAGAAACAATTAACCGCAGAGGGTTAGCCACCCAAGATAACCCAAAAAAGTCAGTGTATCGAGGACTAACTTATTTCCAGTGGGGTTCTTAATCTTGTCCCCTAGGATGCAACCCACACCAGTCGACTAACACCCAGGTGAACAGGAAAAAATGCCTGGAACTACTGCTCATATTGGTGAATTTAAGGCCAGCAAAGGTTGGTTTGAGAGATTTAAGAATTGTAGTGGCATACAGTGTGATAAGGCAAGGCAAAGCTGAAAAATTCCTACACCAACAAGTGTTTAATTGTGATGAAATGGCCTGTTCTGGAAGAAAATGCCAAACAGGACCTACATTACTCATTACTCAGGAGGAAAAGGCACTCCCAGGACACAAGCCTATGAAAGACTTAACTCTCATGTTTTGTTGTAATGCTAGTGGGGATTGCGAAGTGAAGCCTTTACTCGTGTATCACTGTGAAAATCCCAGTGTTCAAGAAAAACAGTGTCTCATACAATAATACTTTTCAATAAAGGTGTCATTTTAGTATGTATTTATGTATGTATTGGGCATGTTTCATTGTTTTCTGTGTAAGGAAATGTATATTTCATGTAGAAAAAATTATCATATTTTAATACTTTTGGCAGTCTAGAACGGTTTAATTAGATTTCCATTATTTCTTAAGGGGAAAATTAATTTGACTAACAGCTAATTCGACTAAAAACTAGCTCTCTGGAAGGGATTAAAGCTGTTCGTCGAGGGTCCACCGTATAGTGAATCTAGCTGATTGGTGCTTTATGCGTATTAATTTGGATATGCAATGGAGACAGTTGTACAGTGGGACCTCTACTTACGAGTTTAATCAGTTCCGTGATCATGCTCGCATCTGGATTTGCTCATTTGCAGTCAATTTTCCTCATTTAAATTAATCGAAATGCAATTAATCCATTCCCGGCCAATCAAAATCATATTTATTTCTGTAATATATCTTCCATTCTATCAACTGAGACCAAAAAAAAAAAAAAACAGAATACAACCATAAAAACCATACAAAAATACTGCTAAGGGGCAGCTAATGGCTGAGATGTGAACTCCATTATTTATGGTCCGATTTCTTTCATTTTTGGTGTACATTAACCCGTAAATGGTTCAAGCAGATCTACATTCACATGTGTAGTGCTCCAAAAGTAGATCTACGTTTTTTTGACATTTTCAATAACAAAAAAAAAAAAAAAAAAAAAAAAAGTAGATCAAAGTTTTTTTACACATTTTCAAATGTAAAAAAAAAAAATGACAATCTACTTTTTTTACATACTATCAAATGTTGAAAAACCTTATATGTACGTTTGGACCGTTTACGGGTTAAGAGGCATCATACATTGCCCAAGTTTCAATGAGACTGTCCAACAAATAAGTGAGATCCAATTCCCTAGATCAAGAGCAAAAGCCCCACACCAGCATCAAGGAACCTCCCTTGAGGCCCACTCGCATCTGGAAATTTTGCTCGCGTATGGAAGCAAAAAATCGACCGAGCAACTGCTCGTATCTAGAAAAACTCACACGTGGATGCACTCGTAAGCAGAGGTTCCATTGTACACATATTATGGATAAAAAGGATTAAAACTATTTTTTTTTTAACAAATTTTAATGTAATACAGTCCAGTACATAACACCCTAACTTAATCTAACCTGAAATTACATGTATTCCTTTTCCTCACATAGCTAGGTTATGCGAGGTTAGGTTTGTCTGTTTACCAAAATAAGCCTTTTCCCATTTTCCCATCAGCCTAATACAAATGTCTCCAGTGCACACCCCTTTAATGTTGGAGAATTTACGTAAATCATATTTAACCCTTTCAGGGTTTCGGACGTACTAGTACGGCTTACGCCCCAGGGTTTTTGACGTACTGGTACACCTAAATTCTATCGCCCTCAAATCTAGTGAGAGAAAGCTGGTAGGCCTACATATGAAAGAATGGGTCTATGTGGTCAGTGTGCACAGTATAAAAAAAAATCCTGCAGCACACAGTGCGTAATGAGAAAAAAAATCTTTGACCGTGTTTTTGGATTAAAACAGCGACTTTGCACTGTATTTTCGTATGGTATTTATTGTTGGATTCTAGCTTTCCTGGTCTCATTTTATAGAATGGAAGACATATTACAGAAATTGAGATGATTTTGACTGGTTTTACAATGAAAAGTACCTTGAAATTGAGCTCAAAGTAGCAGAAATGTTCGATTTTTACCAAAGTTCAAAAGTAAACAAATCATGCTATGCGTCCAATACACGTCAACTGGGGAGTCTAATAGTCTTTCACAAGTGCGCTGATATTATCTATACCATTTCTACACTAATGCGGTAGTCTGCATAACAGTAAATCCTATTTTTTTGTGAGAATAAAAATTCAAAGTGGAAAGCAAAAGAATGTAAGAGGAGCGTGGGGACGTGACTAATGAACAGAGGAAATGTTATTTTAGTGCCAGGAATGTCTTTCTTGTTTATTCTGGACCCTATTCGGAAATTGGCATCTTTTGAAATTTGTGTGAAATTGGCAAAATTGCTAAATTCTGACCACTGTATTGGATAGTTGAAATCGGGAAATGAGTGGTTTCTTGTACTCATTCGATAGAAAAAATAAGAGTTCTAGCGTAATAGTTATGATTTTTGTCGACTAGTACACTGGAATTGGCCGAAATAGGGCTCAAATTGGGCAAAATCGCTGATGCGTAAACATCGTCAAGACCGCTAACTTCGCGAGAGCATAATTCCGTAAGTTTTTCATCAAATTTCATACTTTTGGTGTCATTATGATCGGGAAAAGATTCTCTATCTTTTCATAAAATAATTTTTTTTTTAAATTTGGGCGACCCTGAGAACAAGTCTGGGAGAGGGCCTGTCGACCCTGAAAGGGTTAAGCTGAATGAAATCTGTGCAGCTAGACTCAATACCGGCAGGGACAGCAACAACATTTATAACAGAACAAGACTACAGTGAGGTATATTGGTTACCACCTCATTCCAGGATGTATACTGCAGTTATAATACATAGAAAGAATGCTATTCTATAAGATGATGGATAGAGTACAATCAGGGATATTATTCTGTGATTGGATGAGTGAACTGCATAATCTTCTAGATGTAGGACACAATACATTGTGATTAAAATAAAACAAGCTAACAGAAATTGGTGTACAGTGAGTGGACTTGAGCCAAGCCACGTAGGGATAACTAGCAATGAAAGGGCAGATGAAAGGAAGCAAGAACATTGGGAATGGAAAAAAGGCCCCCCTCCTTACACAGTAACAAATTTGTTCATTGATATGGCAGATCATGCAACACAGACAGCAGAAGCACTGAAGTATAATGAAACCAAGAGAGATCAAACCATCATGAACTGGATGTAAAGTTACAATAAATAATGCATGGCTGAGGCTGGGCTAAGCTGGTTAATAATGGTGTGTACAAGAATAGACATATGTACAACACTACAAACACTAGGTGGAAAAAACCAATATGTTATGTATGCAACATTGTGGTTATTCTTACACACTTATTATTCCACTGCCAGAAATGAAAATTTCAGAAGGATGGTTTGTGTTTATACACAGACAAAACATTCCATGGGGAAGAGTAATATCAGATAAATTCCCAATGAACCCAATTACTGTACTGATTTCTTACGAAGTAGTGTGGTGTTATATGCATTATAAAGGGGCTAAAATACAAATCAAAGGATGGGAAGAGAACTTTGGAAAGCAGATACTGATTTGTATGTTAGAATAGCAGAAATGGTGAGGATAGTAGTTTTGGTAGACACTCAACTGCTATGTTCAAAAGTGAAGAAACTGACAGAGTAATAGTGTTAATAACCATCACAGTTACAGAACCTAAAGCAGATGAAACATCTAAAGGCATCAAATATTCTAAATATTTAAAAACAATACTCAACATTTAAATCTGATAGTGCAATGCTGCAGTCCTAATTAAAACTGATCAACACTAATAAATATTTCACAACTAAGGGTGACTTATATTAATCAACAAATACGTTCATGTTAATGAGAATTTAACAAGACACTACAATTATCAATCACTACAAATACAAGTTTTTATTTCTTTATGTGGTACAAAATAATGTAGTTGACATGTAATGAAACAATGATATGCACAAAAGAAAGCCACTAATATATGATGCATTTCAAGAAAACTAATCCTAACACTTAAAGACTACTTATGATTTAGACAGATTATTAAGTAGGATTTCTTATATAGTTAACTACAATCGTATATTCAATAAGAAAGGTAGCTAATAAACAAATCAATTTTGAAGTTTCTTTAGCTTAATGTTTTGATTAAATAAGGTTCAATAAGGCTACAATTAACCAAGACAATACTAAAGATACTTATTCCCTAAGATAAAACACCAAACTATCAGTGTATTTAGGAAGTTATAACTGTAGATGAACACACCCTGTCAATACTGAAAGAAATTCACTTGTACTATCGCAACACCTCGGAATATTAATAAACCATGCAATCACATTATCGTAAGCTATCATCATAATTATGTAATTACTTATTTACCCCCTTAACTAATATTATTTTGTTTTTCCTCACTTTCACTCTAAACGAGAAACTTTTCCACGCCCTTCCTTAAAACTTTTTTATACTTAAACATGCCGTTTATCTTTACAACCTCGTAGAGCGCTGATATACTTACTTCACTTGTATATAACAAATAATCTAATATCTGTAAGGTCTATTACAAAATACAGCACTAGTTTTAAGATGTTTTCCAACATCGTCTGCCCAACCCTCGTTGACTCATCAACCTCTTAAGATTTTCACTCAAAGAGCTTGTTTACGCCCAATCTTTCCACACATAATAAAACCTTACCTAATAAAACGTTTTCTATGATATTTTCATCATGTTCCACTCTGAAATCATCTCTATATCAGCACTTTTGCAAGCATTTGTTCAATCCCATAAACGATCTCCGCCATAACAAAAATAAACTGAACCATCAGCTTGAGCAACACCTGTGTGGTGGGCGGCCAGCATAGATGGCGCCACACACAACAAAAGACAACTATAACACTTCTTAAACCTTTGTATTTACACTTAATTTATTCTCGTACACCCATAATATTGATGTAGATCTGTAGTTAAACATGATTTAACCATTAAATTCACATAGCGCAATGTGTGCAATACATTTGAAAACTTTCCACATGACTATCGTCTGAGCCTTGAATCCCTATATTTAGGCCTGGATAGTTTCTGATTCTTTATCATATTACTTAGAAAAGAGTTAAGTTGTAATGTGATGTTCACTGACCATATATTGTCAGCCCAAACTCTGACGTCAGAATCTGCAAGATGCATCTGCAGCGGCCAGGATAAATTAAAGCTGTATATTAACTAAATAATATATGTAATTCCAACATTATTTGAAAGAAAAGTAATTGAAATAAAGCTGTATTGTCCAAAGAAATAAACCTCACTAGCCGCAATCGTCATCATCCAGCAACAGGAAATTTGCATTTCCCGCCCACACGATAAGTCACAATGTCACAGCTTTATATATGGTAATTTTTTAGTACCATCATTTGCAAAGTGATGCAAATAAGAATAAGTTTATTAAAATTAATTGATATATATATATATAAGCTAATTCAACCTAATAGATATATTTGCTGTGCCGTCAAAAAATTATTCACATTGCAGCACAAGCTGCTGGTGCTGCAGCCGCTGCCGCAGCCGCTGCCGGCGCCGCAGCTGCCGCTGCCTCTGCTGCTCTTTCTCTTTAGGTATTGGTGTTATATCCATGAAATGACTTCCAAAGGGGCTAGTGTTTTCTTTGAGGAATGTGGTTTTCTTTCACTGGATGTAACTTCCAGCAGGACTGGGGTTTTCTTACATAACATGTAAATTCCAGCAGAACTGCAGGTTTTTCTTACAGAGTAAGACTTCCAGCAGGACTGGAGTTATCTTACCGTGTAAGACTGTGAGAAGGACTAGAGGCATTTTTACATATAATTTGAATTCTGGCTAACAGGCCCTGATCCACCATGAGGCCTGGTCACAGACCGGGCAGCGGGGGCGTTGACCCCCGGAACTCTCTCTCCAGGTATACACTTTCTAGAAGAAACTGTGAATGACGTTTCAGTTCCTTCTGGATCATTAAGTCACAGCTTGGTAAGAATGGTCCAGGACGGTCCGAAACGTCGTCTGTTTCCTTTCCATTATTTAATCGTTCCAGCCAACAGTGTTGTGAGTTATTCTTTATTGTTACACATACCTGGAGGTGGAGGGTGTCTCAGGGGTCAACGCCCCCGAGGCCCGGTCCATGACCAGGCCTCGCAGTGGATCAGGGCCTGATCAACTATATATTACAAGGATTCCATTGGAAATAAGTCACTTGTCTGACTTTTTTGGGCTATCCTAGGCAATTTACACGTAAGTTACTATGTATGATAATTATACTTACATAGACCTGCACCTAAACAAACGGTGTCCCGTAGCTCGGCCGGTAAAGTTTATTTAGGTTCAGGTACACATAAATACAATTACACACATTTTCACCCTCGTATCAGACACAGAGATGTAAACCGTAGCTCCGTGTCATCCTTTACAAACGATACTAGAATTTGCATGAGACTGTCTTCCATTGAGGACTTTAAATCTCCAAGTTTTCCAATGGGCAACGGAAAACAATATGATGTTCATTGAGGACAAATTTCAGCTGCTCTGCTATGATAGACTGGAGGAAATAATAGCTAGAAATGAGTATACTACAAACTCGAATCACACAATAGAGCGGAAAAGCAGTGTGAAGGTCATGGGAGTGTTAATGTCAGAGGATCCAACCTTCAAGGATCACAAGTGTCAATATCACATCTGCGAGGAAAATGATAAGATAGATAATGAGAACCTTTAAAACAAGAGATGCCAAGCCATTGGTGATCTTTTTTTTTTTTTAATTACTTGTTCTCTGCAAGCTGGAATACTGCTGTACACTAACAGCTCCATTCAAGGCAAGTGAAATCGCAGATCTAGAGAATGTGCAGAGAACCTTTACTGCACATAAAAGTTCCATCAAACACCTTAATTACTGGGAACGCTTGGAGTCACTTGATTTGTACTCACTGGAGCGCAGGCGAGAAATATACATTATAATCTACACCTGGAAAATCCTTGAGATGTGAATACATCGTGGAAGAGCACAGATAACAATTGCAGAAGGTAAAAGTTCCCCTCGTAGGATCGTAGGGAAACTACAGAATGCTGGAGCGCAGACTGAAGAATTCTTGAGAGCGAAAATAAGTCAGCACAGCATACTGGTCCGGAATTGTTTGGAACTGATCCCAAAATCTTCACTTGAATGCTAGTGGCTTTCTTTTATACTTAATATTTTATTTTGTACAGCAGCACAAAAACAAAGTTTGTTTACATATTTAAATAAAGTTACTTAAACGAGGCTGGAGGAGCTCGCTTTCCGAGCTTCACTTTACTGCTGTTATTGTTCACTTGTAGCATCATGGGCAAACACAAGGACAAGGCAGATGAGCAAGACCTTGATAATAGCCAGGTTATTGAAGGCGAGCAAGGTGAAGTTAGCTATGAAGATAAAGTGAAGTGTGTTAGCATCATAGCACAGCCCATGGCCTCCAAGAAAGTGGCTGGCAGACTCTATAAACTAATCAAGAAATGTGAGTCGTACACGTGTGTTTCTTGCTCACTCGTTAAACATTAACCCTTCTTGGAAGTAAATTTATTTAGGTACAGATAAACATAAGCATAATTATCATACATAGTGTAAATTACCTAGGATAACTCAAAATAGTCAGACTGACTTATTTTATTGAGGTGCCTTGATGCCGGGAAGGACTTGATTCAAGGAATTGGAACTAATCTTAATATATATTTTGGATTTTCACACGGTAGAATTACTTAGCAGGACGTTTACACAGTTCAGTTACTTAGCTATTTTAATTTTAAAGGTTATAATCATGAGTGATTTCTACTGTATCCTACAGCAAGGCTTGAAATATTAAGATACTACAAGGACCCTAATGGAAATAAGTCGCTTCTGACTTTTTTGGGTGGGATTATCCTAAGCCAGGGGTGGGGAACCTGCAGCCTCCTAGGACGTTAAGTGTAACCTTCTGAATGAATTATTTTTCCTGAAGTTATTATATAATGAACTTTTTACAAAATAACTGACACTGCAGTATATCTGATCAAAATTTCTTGAACGCAGCCCTATTAGATTACAGCTAACTTTAATGTGGCCTTCCAACATAAAAGTGTTCTCCACCCCTGGACCTAAGCTGTTACATAATCCTACCCAATGGTTTGAAGTCTTATATTTTCCTACTAGTAAATAAATATATAAATAAATTTTTAATTTTTATTAACACATCGGCCGATTCCCACCTTGGCAGGGTGGCCCAAAAAAGAAAACCTTTCATCATTATTCACTCCATCAGTGTCTTACCAGAGGGGTGCTTTACACTAGTTATAAAACTGCAACATTAACACCCCTCCTTCAGAGAGCAGACACTGTACTTCCCATCTCCAGGACTTAAGTCCAGCCTGCCAGTTTCCCTGAATTATTATTATCACACTGGCCGATTCCCACCAAGGCAGGGTGGCCCGAAAAAGAAAAACTTTCACCATCATTCACTCCATCACTGTCTTGCCAGAAGGGTGCTTTACACTACAGTTTTTAAACTGCAACATTAACACCCCTCCTTCAGAGTGCAGGCACTGTACTTCCCATCTCCAGGACTTAAGTCCGGCCTGCCGGTTTCCCTGAATCCCTTCATAAATGTTACTTTGCTCACACTCCAACAGCACGTCAAGTATTAAAAACCATTTGTCTCCATTCACTCCTATCAAACACGGTCACGCATGCCTGCTGGAAGTCCAAGCCCCTCGCACACAAAACCTCCTTTACCCCCTCCCTCCAACCTTTCCTAGCCCGACCCCTACCCCGCCTTCCTTCCACTACAGACTGATACACTCTTGAAGTCACTGTTTCGCTCCATTCTCTCTACATGTCCGAACCACCTCAACAACCCTTCCTCAGCTCTCTGGACAACAGTTTTGGTAATCCCGCACCTCCTAACTTCCAAACTACGAATTCTCTGCATTATATTCACGCCACACATTGTCCTCAGACATGACATCTCCACTGCCTCCAGCCTTCTCCTCGCTGCAACATTCATCACCCATGCTTCACACCCATATCCCTTCATAAATAAATATGTAATGTAAATATGTAAGTAAGCACAGTATACGTATAAATAAATAAGGATACAAGTATTTAAGTACGTATATGTACATGCGTATGTGGTGTAAAATTATTAAATTTCACTTTTGTAAGCTTTGTTTGGAAGATTTATACCACTTTTAATAGAAATTAAATTTAAATGCCTTTCACATTCATGTTAAACAATACAAAGTGCAGTTTTATAATGTCAGAATTTACATGTTGAGTTATTGACTTATTTTATCTGCAGGATAACTGTCAGTATTAAACAGGCACCTGTATGAATTTTTAATGAGATAAAGTATTTTTATTGTAAAAGTGATCCTTTTGAATGTAATTGTACAGTCTTAAATATATGTCTGTTATTTATTGATATACATGTATTCATAGACTGTAGAGTAAATATAAACATAAAACATTTTATTCCAGCTTCCACTCATAAAACATACCTTGAAGCTAGTGTGAAAGGGGTGCAGAAGTGGCTTAGGAAAGGAATGAAAGGGTAAGTTTGTATCTTTATCTTGATTTCTTTTGGTTTGCAGAAAATATTAAGGTTTAAAATTTATAAATTTATGAACAAGGTATAGTCGTTAGAGGGTATTATTAAGATTCTCATTAATAGAAATATAATGATCATGTCTGAGTCCATCTTACATATCTTAATTTTTGCTAGTAATGATTCGGTATATGAATTCACAGAATCACTACAGTTATACAGTGGTACCTTGGGATACGAACTTAATTTGTTCCAGAAGGCTGTTTGAGTGCCGATACCAAATGAATTTGTTCCCATAAGGAATAATGTAAATTAGATTAATCCGTTTCAGACCCCCATAAAATACACTTACAAAAGCACTTGTACATAAATAAATTTATATAATTGTTCGAGTTTAGAGCTGTTCGTATTGCAAGGTACCACTGTATAAGTGTTTAAATGACAAGCAGTAATTTTTGAGTATATACACTCTTATCTATATTCAGTGATGTGATTAACAAAAATTGTCAATAAGTAAACAATCTTTTATACTTGGCTTCATATTCTTTACAAATGTTACAGTATATGCATTTTTAGACCCAAACAAGGGTCTAATAATAGCCAAGATGAAATAGCATATTGCCAACAGCTGTAATACTCATTGAAACACGGAAATTAGTCACACTTACTGTATTGGATTATCCTAGGTTAAATCTACATAGTTTATTGTTTTCCTGAGTTACACTGTTAATAATTATGAAATTGTGATAAATTTGGAATACGATATCTTCTTACCAATTCCACTCCCAGTTTGCTGGTTGGGAAGCTGGTGGCAGAACTGATCCTGGTTTCATTGTTTACTTATGCTAGTTAGGCAGTGTTAGCCATGATGCACTGCATGGACCTGTCTGGTCTTAGATTTTTTAAAGACATCAAGAGGTAGGAGACCCAAACAGTTGTACTGAGGTAAAAAAAATATTGGCAGATGGCACATTTAAAAGCTTGAAAAAATTTGGCATACTAGTACATTGGATGTAGTCATCACTTGTGTATTAGTACAGTACTTTGGTTACAGTTAAAAGGTTTGTTAGTTTGGTTAACCCTTTCAGGGTCCGTCCCGTAGATCTACGGCTTTATGGTGAGTGTCCAAACCGTAGATCTACGCCATGAGCTCAGCTCACTCTGATAAACTGTGAGTGGTACATTTGGGCCTAGATATGAGAGAATACATCTATGTGGTATGTGTGCACCACATAAAACAGATCCTGCAGCACACTGTGTATAATGAGAGAAAAAAAATGAAATCATGATTTTTCGATTAAAACAGCAACTTTGCAGTGTTTTTTCGTATGTTTTTTATAGTTGTATTTGCGATTTCTTGGTCTCATTTGATAGAATGGAAGACATATTACAGAAATAGAGATGATTTTGATTGGTTTTAGCACTGGAAATGGCTTGAAACTGAGCTCAAAGTAGCGGAAATGTTAAATTTTTGCCGATATTCAAGAGTAAACAAACGACCTCACACATCTAATACACGTCAGCTGGTGGGTCTAATATACATTCACAAATATGGTGATGATATTTATACAATTATTACAGTATTGAATAACAGTAAATCTTCTATTTTTTGGTGTGAATAAAAATTCATTATGTGAATAAAAAATCAAAATGGAATTTATTTGTAAAGCCTCAAAACATAAGTAATGAACAGAGGAAATGTTAGTTTAGTGCCAGGAATGCCTACATTGTTTATTCTGGACCCTATTTTGAAATTGGAATATTTTGAACTTTGTGTTAAATTGGCCAAATTAACAATTTCCGATCACTTTATTTTGTAGTTGAAACAGTTGACTTGGCGATTTCTTGTGCTCAATCGATAGAATAGAAGTAATACTAGTGAAATAGCTAAGAATTTGGTTGATTGGAATAAGGTAATTGGCCTAAAATGGGAGTCAAAGTCGGCAAAATCGCTGATTCGTAAATATCGCTGACACATCAAAATTCGTGAGAGCATAATTTCGTCAATTTTCTACCAAATTTCGTACTTTTTGTTTTATTACCTTCACAAAAAGATTCTCTACGATTTCATAAGAAAAAATAACAAATTTTTTTTTTGAAAATTCTTGGACACTGGTGCGTGACTCCAGATTTGGGCCTTGGACCCTGAAAGGGTTAAAGACCCCTCAACAGGGGCTCTTATGCAAATGAGGAACTCTTGTTCTAAGGATTTGGACCTGCTTCTCTTACTAAGATAGAATCTAAATGCCTTCTATTCTCCCATACTAATACAGTGGACCCCCGGTTAATGATATTTTTTCATTCCAGAAGTATGTTCAGGTGCCAGTACTGACCGAATTTGTTCCCATAAGGAATATTGTGAAATAGATTAGTCCATTTCAGACCCCCAAACATACACGTACAAACGCACTTACATAATTGGTCGCATTGGGAGGTGATCGTTAAGCGGGGGTCCACTGTACATCTAGGAATAAATTTCATGTAAAAATAAATTTTTTATGTAGTAAAGACTTGTCTTGCAGGTTTTAAATTTTGATGGTAGACTTTCATAAAAAAAAAACTCTTTTCAGAATTGTAGTATTTGCTGGAAATGTTTCACCTATTGAAGTAATGTGTCATCTTCCGGCTCTTTGTGAAGACAATCAAGTGCCATACATTTATACTCCATCTAGAGAAGATCTAGGGGCTGCAATGGGAGTCACCCGAGGTGTTCTTTGTGTGTTTGTCCGTGAACATGAGGACTATAAAGAATTGTATAATAAAGCACTTGATGATATCAAAAAGGTTCCAAAAATGTATTAGAGCCTTCTTGTTTAAAGTACTGTGCAGTATTTGAGGATGTTTGTGTTTTAGATAATGTTGCATTAAGGTAAAATGATTTTTATATGAAAATGTGTGTGATAATAAAGGTTTAACTTGAACTTTGTACTGTATGTGAATTTTGTTTTTCCTTTTTAAGTCTTTCTAATCTCACATTATAAATAATCTTCGAGAAATGTTACCCATTTTAATGAGGCAGTTCACAACAGAAGGAAATCCTGAGTGAAGTTTTTGGTAACACAAGCCTTTGTTTCTTAAAATGCGTATTATCACAAGTACTAATTTGACTTGCATGCAAGTGTGTCTGGAAGTTTTTCAGTAATTGCTTTAAGTACAGTAAAGTACTGGGGGCAGTCCTCACATTCCAAATGGTCCAGTGGGTCCTACTAACAAAAAACAATTTTCAGGGTTCAACAGGACAGTGCTTGCCCCCTTCCACATTATTATTATAAAAAAAAAGCGCTAAACCACAAGGGCTATACAGCTTGTCCCTTCCACAGTTTAAATGGGTTTCCTCTAGATTGCAAATTGGGCACATACACCTGCTTGCCTTTTCAACAGGTGTATTTTGAATGAGTTCTCTCTAGATTGAGGATTGGGCACATGCACCTGCTTGCTTCTCTATGCAGCTTGTAGCTTTCATCTGATTCTTGTACCCATTTAAACTGTTCACATATGGCTTTGGTTCCTCTTCAAAAAGGGTCCCTTGATGAGGCAAAGGGGCTCTTGATTCAAGGAATTAGACCTTTAGTTTCCTTCCTTGGATCAAGTCTAATTACTCTCACCCTGCTCCTTCCCTCCTGTCTTCACTCTCATCCGCCCCTCAAGGAAGGTTCCTTGATGTTGGTGAGGGGCTCTTGATTTAGGGAATTGGATCTGTGCTCCAGTTCCCCAAATTAAGCCTGAATGCCTTCCACATCCCCCCCAGGCGCTGTATAATCCTCCGGGTTTAGCGCTTCCCCCTTGATTATAATAATAAATAATTCACTCTCATCCATTTTGCCTTTGGGGATTTTCTCCCTTTAAATTGCTGCTCCTAGGTTGAAGAGAGAGATTGTTGTTTGTCCCATTCTGTTGAGGACCTTGATAGTTGTAGTGTCTGCTGTGGAAAGTGGCATGGAGACATGGTTTTTAGGACTTGATGAGCTATTGGAGTGCAGGCAAGGTAACATTTTGTGAAGGGATTCAGGGGAAACCAGTTAGCAGGGCTTGAGTCCTGGAGGTGGGAAGTACAGTGCCTGCACTCTAAAGGAAGGATGGGGATATTTGCAGTTTGGAAGGGCATCTGAACTGTAGTATCTATGTGCCTCTAGCAAGATAGTGATTAAGTAAATGATGGTTGAAGTATTTATTTTTCAGGTCACCCTGCCTCATTGGGAGACTGCCAGTGTGATAAAAAATAGTGTAAAAGAGCTGGCTCATTACTATCTACAGAACTGGGGTTTAAAATTATCCATAATCCCTGAGTCATTGTGTATGCAGGACAACGAGTCGTTAATAAAACAAATGATACATTTTCCTATATTTTTTCAGTATTGGGTTGAGTGCTTCATTATAATTGTAATAATAGTTGTAATCAGTATTGCTGGTAAAAATGGCATAGTTCATTAATTTTTGAACTTCATACTTTACTGATATTGCCCCTTAAGGGAGCCTCCATGAAGCCAGTGAAGGGCTTTTGATCCAAGGAATTGAACATGCATTCTCCTTC
This sequence comes from Cherax quadricarinatus, assembly GCF_038502225.1. NCBI lineage: Eukaryota > Metazoa > Arthropoda > Malacostraca > Decapoda > Parastacidae > Cherax > Cherax quadricarinatus. Next base: position 18,395,287 of record NC_091335.1, on the reverse strand, counting down.
CATGGATCAAACCTGAATGTCTCCCATTCCACACAGGTGCTGTATGACCCCCATAGGTTTAGTGCTCCCCATGAATGTAACTATAATAAAACGAGCTTCAAGTTTTTGCTGCATTGTGACCCCTGCAGGTTTAGCTCTTAATTTGATAATTTGAATTTTTTTTTTTAACACATCGGCCGTTTCCCACCAAGGCAAGGTAACCCAAAATGAAAGAAAGATAGAAAAAAAACTCGTCATTTAACACTTTCACCATCACTCATACATAATCACTGTCTTTACATAGGAGCTCAGACACGACAGCTTAGACGTCCCTCCAAACTGCCAATATCCCAAACCCCTCCTTTAAAGTGCAGGCATTGTACACACTTCCCATTTCCAGGACTCATGTTCGGCTAACTGGTTTCCCTGAATCCCTTCACAAAATATTACCCTGCTCACACTCCAACAGCTCGTCAGGTCCCAAAAACCATTCGTCTCCATTCACTCCTATCTAACATGCTCACGCATCGCTTGCTGGAAGTCCAAGCCCCTTGCCCACAAAACCTCCTTTACCCCCTCCCTCCAACCTTTTCGGAGATGACCCCTACCCCGCCTTCCTTTTACAGATTTATATGTTCTCCAAGTCAATCTACTTCGTTCCATTCTCTCTAAATGACCAAACCACCTCAACAGCCCCTCTTCAGCCCTCTGACTAATAATTTTAACTCCACACCTCCTCACTATGAATTCTCTGCATAATATTTACACCACACATTGCCCTTAGACACATCTCCACTGCCTCCTCACTGCAGCATTTACAACCCATGATTCACACCCATATAAAAGCGTTGGTACCACTATACTCTCTTTGCCTCCATGGGTAACGTTCTTTGTCTCTCCACATGTACCTCAAAGCACTACTCACCATTTTTCCTTCTTTTCTCTGGTTAACCTCATCCTTCATAAACCCATGGGGAATCAAATACAAAATGGGAGTCGACACAGTTACTTTTTGCTGATGAAACTGTGCTTTTGGGAGATTCTAAAGAAAAATTGCAAAGGATAGTGGACAAGTTTGAGAGGGTGTGTAAAGGGAGAAAGTTGAAAGTGAACATAGATATGAGTAAGGTGATGAGGGTATCAAATGATTTAGATAAAGAAAAATTGGATATCACATTGGAGGGAGTATGGAAGAAGTGAATGTATTCATATATTTGGGAGTTGACTTGTCAGCAGATGGGTTTATGAAAGATGAGGCTAACCATAGAGTTGATGAAGAAAAAAAGGTGAGTGGTGCATTGAGGTATCTGTAGAGACAAAAAAACGTTATCCATGGAGGCAAAGAAGGGAATGTACGAGAGTATAGTGGTACCAACACTTTTATATGGGTGTGAAGCATGGGTTGTAAAGGCTGCAGCAAGGAGGAGGCTGGAGGCAGTGGAGATGTCGTGTCTAAGAGCAATGTGTGGTGTAAATATTATGCAGAGAATTTGTAGTGTGGAAACTAGGAGGAGGTGTGAAGTTACTAAAAGTATCAGTTAGAGGGCTGAAGTGGGGTTGTATAGATGGTTTGGTCATTTACAGAGAATGGGACAGTAGAATGACTTGGAGAGTGTATAAATCTGTAGGGCCGTCCTTGAAAAGGTTGGAGGGAGGGGGTAAAGGAGATCTTGTGGACGAGGGGGCTCGGACTTCCAACAACCATGCAAGAGTGTGTTAGATAGGAGTGACTGGAGGCGAATGGTTTTTGGGACCTGATGAGTTGTTGGAGTGTGAGCAGAATAATATTTTGTGAAGGGATTTAGGGAATCTGGTTAGCTGGACTTGAGTCCTGGAAGTGGGAAGTACAATGCCTGCACTTTAAAGAAGGGGTTTGAGATATTGGCAGTTTGGAGGGGCATGTAAACTGTCATATCTGAGTACCTCTGCAAAGACAGTGATTATGTACGAGTGATGGTGAAAGTGTTGAATGATGAAAGTTTTTTCTTTCTTTTTGGGTCACTCTGCCTTGGTGGGAAATGGCCGATATGTTAAAAAAAAAAAAATTAGGAAACGACAAAATCCTAGGCATCTGAAATGTACCAAACTTTGTAATCTAAGTTTTCTCTCATTGGTTAAAATAATGGAATTTCATACTTCTAATAGGCTACATCCCCTTACAGGTTTAGAGTTTGAGTAAAACAACAGGATTGATGAAGGACTTGCAACGAATACTTCAGCTGCTGGGTAAAGCTGAAGCTTTAATTAACCCTTTGAGGGTCGACAGGCCCTCTCCGAAACTCGTTCTCAGGGTCGGCCAAATTTAAACAAAAAAAAATTATTTTCTCTTATGAAAAGATAGAGACTCTTTTCCCGATCATAAAGACACCAAAAGTTTAAAATTTGATAGAAAACTTACGGAATTATGCTCTCGCAAAGTTAGCGGTCTCGGTGATGTTTACGCATCGGTGATTTTGCCCACTTTGAGCCCCATTTTCGGCCAATTTCACTGTACTAGTCGACAAAAAACATGAATATTTCGCTAGAACTCCATTTTTTCTATCGAATGGGTGCAAGAAACCACCCATTTATGAAATTAACTATCCAGTACAGTGGTCAGAATTTAGCAATTTTGCCAATTTCACACAAATTTCAAAAGATGCCAATTTCCGAATAGGGTCCAGAATAAACAAGAAAGACATTCCTGGAACTAAAATGACATTTCCTCTAGTCATTAGTCACGTCTCAAGGCCCCTCTTATATTCTTTTGCTTTCCACTTTGAATTTTTATTCTCACAAAAAATATAAGATTTACTGTTATGCAGACTACTGCATTAGTGTAAAAAATGGTATAAATATTATTGGTGCACTTGTGAAAGAATATTAGACTCACCAGTTGACGTGTATTGCACGCTTGGCACGATTTGTTTACTTTTGAAGTTTGGTAAAAATCGAACATTTCTGCTACTTTGAGCTCAATTTCAAGGCACCTTTCATTGTAAAACCAGTCAAAATCATCTCAATTTCTGTAATATGTCTTCCATTCTATAAAATGAGACCAAGAAAACTAGAATACAACAATAAATACCATACGAAAATACACTGCAAAGTCGCTGATTTATTCCAAAAAAATGGTCAAAGTTTTTTTTTCTCATTATGCACTGTGTGCTGCAGGATTTTTTTTAGACTGTGCACACTGACCACATAGACCCATTCTTTCATATGAAGGCCTACCAGCTTTCTCCCAGTAGATTTGAGGCCGCTAGAATTTATGCGTACTAGTACGTCAAAAACCCCTACGCGTAAGACGTACTAGTACGACCAAAACCCTCAAAGGGTTAAAAGCTCAGCTTTTTTTGTAATGCATGGACCCCTCAAGGGAGGTTCCTTGATGCTGGTGAGGAGCTCTTGATCTAGGGAATTGGATCTGTGCTCCGGTTCCCTGAATTGAATCTGAATACCTACCCCCCCCCCCTACATGCACTTTATAGTCCTATGGGTTTAGCTCTCCCCCATGATTATAATAATGTAATGCATGGAGTAGCATTTAATTAAGATTGCAGTCCTTATTCACTCTGGGGAGGAAATATTTCAGTGACCTGCAACATTAAGAAAAACTTATCCCCAGTTACAAAAAAAAAAAAAAAAAAAAAACTAAAATGTTTCAAATTTTGTATTGCTGTATTGAGCTTTTCAGTTATTTTTCAGGCTCTCACCCGATGAGTTGAAACTGTGATGTTCTACATACATAATACATGTCAAACTATTTTGACATCAAGTAAACAATAATTTATTTAATGCTAATTTATTAACAGATACATTTTACCTATATGCAAGTTGAGGGCACAATTTGTTGCTAGTTTCCTTTTTAACAGTGTTAAAATTTCTTATACATTACAATTTTTTAAATTTAATGCCTAAGAATTTGTTAACTGTTTATTTACAATTTACTTTTAATAAATTTAAACATACAAATAAGGAGGGTACACAATACTCGGTGAAGGGCTCAGTCTAAGAACTGCCATGAATTATCCTTCCCTTCCTTAAATCAAACCTGATTATCTTCCATTTCCCAGGAGCTGTATGACCCCTATGGCTGTAACACTCTCATGAATAATATGAATATATGTATTATAATAATCTAGAATGACAGCTATAACTTTTATATTTGTATTTACCTGAAGATCTCTTCCTTATAATAATTTTTAGGTTACTTTATAAAAACACTATACTTAAAGAGCACTGGAATGAGGAACATTTCACACTAACCATACTATTTACTTAATTTTAATTCCACTTACAAAAGTTTTAAACTATTCCTAAATGAAAACCAAAATATATTCATATCATGGATATGTAAAGAATTTCAACCTTCAGTGATTTTCAGATATAATAGATCAACTATATTCGAAACAAACATCTCTGCTTCTTATGAGATTATTAATACTACCAGTTACTGAGGCTGAAGCTTTAGCGCTGCTACGTTAAAGGAATCGCCTTTATGCTGTGCAATTAAATTAAGTAATTTCAGTTTGTTTTGGTGAGCATTGGATGATTCCAGTTCATACATAGTAGCTAAATTTAACACAATGGCTTCATGGAGAAATCTTTCTGGCTGTGAAAAGACAGCACCTTCCACTAGGTTGATGGCTTTACGAACACGACCAGTGTACATAAAGCACACTCCTAAATTGTTGATCACCTGCAAAACAAAATTAAGGTTAAGTTTTTAAAAAAAGTTACTGAATTACATTACAATTACAATATGTTTAAACTAATTTAGATGATATAGATACCTACAAAGAGCTAGAAAATCCATTTATCCCCAACTCAGGAAATTTTTTAATACTGTAGTTTGATTCACTTTCAAATTAAATTGACCTGACAGATTTCTGTCTCTAGCTTTCATTTTTTGCCTGTTAGAAATAAGTTTTGTTCATAATTTTTAGCACAACCCTAGATTTTACAATTTCTAGTCACTGATGCCATGTCATATTGTAAATCTCATGCCTGCTTTTCACATATCCAAGACTGTTAATCTTGAACTTAAGAATCATACTTTTAGTATGCATCTCATTAACCTATATCACTAAGGCTTAATTTCATCAATCCTTCTTGGGACTTTATTTAACTTTCATTTCATGTGTTTATTTTATTTTTTGCTCTCTTAACCTCCCATTATTCCTTTCATAATATGCTTAACATGTTCACTTTCCTGCCACATTATAAGTTCAAAAAATACTGTATGGCAAAATAAGTTTCCTTGTCTGTCATTTGTACAAGAGCAAATACTGAGGTTTTGAGGAACATGACTGAAGTCAGCTTATCTACACTTTTCAACCATACTGGATTTTACTGTACATGAATTTACATTGATACTGTATATATGAAAAAATTATATATGAGCCTTCTTGCCTGTGCTCCAGATTCTTCATGACTACAGTACTCTTCACACCAACTCCAAGGTTGAGGCCTCAGACTGATTACCTCACCTTTTGGTATACAGTTCTACTGTCTTCCAATTATGTCCTCGAATTTGTATTGATAAAGTCAGTGGATGGTGAAACATCTACAATAAAGATACACAGATGTTGGGCATGTGTCTAATTTTCATCTTGTTGGTACTGTATACCATTCATGTACATTCACTGTATACACTAGTGTATGGTGATATCTAAAGGTAAGGCTTACCAGTCCATTGTTGGGGTTGATTTTGTGGGCTTGTTGCAAAATCTCAGCAGCATCTTTAAATGCATTTTGAGCTATAGAAATATATGCAGAATGCAAAAGGCCTTGAACAGGATCATGATGTGGAGGTGGAGGTGTGTGTTCCAGGTAGTGATTGAATGTGTCCTGAAATAAAATTTGAAAATTATTAAAACAGTAAATATCTTTGGATATACTGTAACTCTAAATACACTAAGTGTACTGTATTATTTTTTTAAAGAATTATATGATGATAGGGACAACATACTTGACTAGTGAAAATTTAGCATGTGTTAATAATCAACGGAACATTTAACCCATAAACGGTCCAAACGTATATACAGTGGTCCCCCGCTTTTCGTAGTTCCCGGCAATCGTAAAATTCGCCAATCATAGAGGTTTTTTTTTTTTTTTTTTTTAAACAAGTCGGCCGTCTCCCACCGAGGCAGGGTGACCCAAAAAAGAAAGAAAATCCCCAAAAAGAAAATACTTTCATCATCATTCAACACTTTCACCACACTCGCACATTATCACTGTTTTTGCAGAGGTGCTCAGAATACAACAGTCTAGAAGCATACACATATAAAGATACACAACATATCCCTCCAAACATAGAGGTATTTTCGTATAAACATGGACTCGCTTTTCATAGGTTGACTCGCGAGTCGTAGTTCGTCCGGGACGCGTACCCACGGCGTGAGCCAGGGCGGCAGCCAGTCTGGCATTGTTTACCAGTGAGCGAAGGTCCCTTCACGTGCTCCAGCGAAATATTTCATAATACAGTGGACCCCCGCATAACGATTACCTCCGAATGTGACCAATTATGTAAGTGTATTTATGTAAGTGCGTTTGTACGTGTATGTTTGGGGGTCTGAAATGGACTAATCTACTTCACAATATTTCTTATGGGAACAAATTCGGTCAGTACTGGCACCTGAACATACTTCTGGAGTGAAAAAATATCGTTAACCGGGGGTCCACTGTATTCCATTTATTTTAGTGCTTGCCAGTACTAAATAAGCTACCATGGCTCCAAAGAAAGCTCCTAGTGCCAAGCCTGTGGTAAAGAAGGTGAGAAATACGAATGAATTTAAGAAAACCATCATTGAACAATATGAAAGTGGTACAAGTGTGGCCGAACTGTCCAGGATGTATAAGAAACCCTACACAACCTTATGTTCCACAGTGGCCAAGAAAAATGAAATAAAGGATGCTGTTGTTGCAAAAGGAGTAACTATGCTGACAAAAATGAGATCACCAGTACTGGAAGAGGTTGAGAAGTTATTATTGGTGTGGATAAATGAGAAACAATTAGCAGGAGATACTCTTATGACTTCGTTTATTTGTGAAAAGGCTAGGCAGTTGCATGAAGATTTGGTAAAGAAATTGCCTGCAAACAGTGGTGAAGTGAGTGAATTTAAGGCCAGCAAAGGCTGGTTTGAGAGATTTAAGAACCGTACTGGCATACACAGTGTGGTACGGCATGGTGAGGCTCCCAGTTCGGACCACAAGGCGGCTGAAAAATATGTGCATGAATTCAAGGAGTACATAGAGGCTGAAGGACTGAAATCTGAACAAGTGTTAAATTGTGACGAAATAGGCCTCTTTTGGAAGAAAATGCCAAAGAGGATCTTCATTACACAAGAGGAAAAGGCAATGCCAGGACACAAGCCTATGAAAGACAGGCTGATGCTAATGTTCTGTGCTAATGCTAGTGGGGATTTTAAAGTGAAGCCATTACTAGTGTACCATTCTGAAAATCCCAGAGTGTTCATGAAAAACAATGTTATGAAGAGTAAATTGTGTGTGTTTTGGAAATCTAATAGTAAGGCATGGGTCACGAGGGAAATTTTCGTCGAGTGGTTAAATGAAGTGTTTGGCCCTAGTGTGAAGGAGTATCTCCTGGAAAAGAAATTGGATCTCAAGTGCCTGCTAGTAATGGACAATGCACCTGCTCATCCTCCAAACTTGGATGACCTAATTTTCGAGGAGTTTGGGTTCATCACAGTAAAGTTCTTGCCCCCGAATACCACTCCTCTCCTCCAACCCATGGACCAGCAGGTTATTACAAACTTAAAAAAACTCTACACAAAAGCAATGTTTCACAGGTGCTTGACTGTGACCACAGACACTCACTTAACCCTAAGGGAATTTTTGAGAGAACACTTCAGCATCCTCCACTGCATAACCCTTATAGGTATGGCTTGGGAGGGAGTGACTACCAGGACTTTGAACTCTGCCTGGAGAAAATTGTGGCCAGATTGTGTCGACAAGAGGGATTTTGAAGAATTTGGGACTGACCCTAATGAGCCTATGTCTGTTGTAAAATCAATTGTGGCACTGGGGAGTTCCATGGGGTTGGATGTGAGTTTGGAGGATGTGGAAGAATTGGTGGAAGACCACAATGAAGAGCTCACCACTGAGGAGCTGCAAGAGCTTCAGCAGGAAGAGCAACACATCGCAGCTCAGAATCTTGCTGCAGAGGAGGAGGAAGAGTGATGGAAGAAGGTGCCTTCTTCAGAAATTAAAGAGATTTTTACTATGTGGGGTAAGATGGAAAGCTTTATGGAGAAACATCACCCTAACAAGGTTGTTGCAAGCCAGGTTGGCAACATGTGCAGTGACAAAGTCTTGGGCCATTTTAGGGAAGTGTTAAAGAGACGCCAGAAACAGAGCTCTCTCCACAGTTATTTTGTGAGCCAGGACTCCAGTGACTCTCAAGGTGGTCCTAGTGGCATTAAGAAACAGAGAAGAGAAGCAACCCCAGAAAAGAAAATGGTACCTGTGTTGATGGAAGGGGATTCCCCTTCCAAACTATAAACAATCCACTCTCTCTCCTCCTCCAGTCTCCCATACACTAAGAAGAATCTCCAATAAAGGTAAGTGTTATGCTGTTAATGTTTCATTCATCATTTCCCATTGTACTGTTTATGTACTACATGCATATTTCATGTTAAAAATTTTTTTGTTTTAATACTTCTGGGTGTCAGGAACGGATTAATTGTATTTACATTATTTCTTATGGGGAAAATTGATTCGTAAATCGTAAATTTTGTTTATAGTAACGGCTCCAGGAACGGATTAATTACGAACAACGAGGGACCACTGTATACGTTTTTTCAACATTTGAAAGTATGTAAAAAAAGTAGATCTTTTTTTTTTTTTACATTTGAAAATGTGTAAAAAAACTTTGATCTACTTTGTTTTTTTTTTTGTTATATTTGAAAATATGTAAAAAAAACATAGATCTACTTTTGGAGCACTACACATTTGAACATAGATCTGCTTGGACCGTTTACGGGTTAAATAAAATAAGAAATAAAAGATTTTAGAGAAAATTAGTAAAGAATATATTATGCATGAAATGAAATAGGAGCCCAAGATTGTAATTTCATGTTTGTAATATATATTATGTATGAGAAATCAAGGTCACAGTTTGCAGGGATTATTAGGATTGGAAATGGAGAAATTTTGTCTAAATAAATAAGCTTTCTGAAGTTTTCTTCTCTCTTTCTCAGGCACTTTTGATTGCTCTTGCAGTTATGTATACTGATGGTTTCAAACCCTGAGCAGGGGCCAGGTATGCTGAAGTTTTTCATTTCACTGATGTACTTTTCATGGTACTTAACATACTTTGTCAGTATCTTCACTGATGATGATTATGTTCTTTATAGCCACCATGTTCCTCCCATGTCTACCTCAACATATGTTTGTCACTGTTGTTTATATTGACTGCAAACAATTTACCATAAGATTTTTCTCATTTCCTCATCCTGTACATTCAGAGTTGGCTGTTTCCTCTAGTAAAATAAATTAATAGCAATCTTTTCTGGGTCTTGTCGTAACGGTCAACTAATACGGAATGAGCTACAATTATTCATAACCATAGTACAATTAAGGGTGCAAATTTTAAAAGCACTTATAGTACAGATTACAAACTAGTAAGAATTGAGATACAGTAAACCCTCCATTTAACAGACAAAGGAAATATGGAACAAAATCTGCTGTGTCAATAAACTTGGAAACAATGGACAAAGTCCTCTGGTCACAGAATTGTTAATTACTGTTACAATCATGGCAAAACAATCTTTTCTCTAACCTCTACAATTGCCATTACTGGCCACCCACTACCCCCAATTAGTCCATTAATTAGAGGGCTTATTGTATTAGAATGGCCCTTTACCTGAGCTGCAGTTACATCACCAAGTTGTAAACATAGTCGTCCAAGTGCAGAGTACAGTCCAGCAGCAGAATTTGGATCTTCCTGTATTAAGCGCTCCAAAAGTCCTCCAGCCAAGCGAAAATCCTGATAAAAGATAAAAAAAATAATTATGGACAATTATGGTACCCTAGTGAAGCCGACTGACAATAGCTATAATGGTGACTAATATTCCTTCCTATATTTTTTAACACCAGCATGTGTAAAGACTCATAACCTGCTGTGACACCCAGGCTCTGGCCCCTTATGCTTTTATTGGTTAACATGCAAACTTTTAACACTTTTTTGCATTTACACAGTCAGAAAGCTGCAGCATATTTTTGGTGAACATGCCACATTAATCAGTTTATATGGCAGAGAGCATGTATAATTCCTTTATATAAAGGGAAGGGGGACAAAAGAGATTATAAAAATTATAGAGGAATAAGTTTACTGAGTATACCAGGAAAAGTGTATGGTAGGGTTATTATTGAAAGAATTAGAGGCAAGACAGAATGTAGGATTGTGGATGAGCAAGGAGGTTTCAGAGTGGGTAGGGGATGTGTAGATCAAGTGTTTACATTGAAGCATATATGTGAACAGTATTTAGATAAAGGTAGGGAAGTTTTTATTGCATTTATGGATTTAGAAAAGGCATATGATAGAGTGGATAGGGGAGCAATGTGGCAGATGTTGCAAGTATATGGAATAGGTAGTAAGGTACTAAATGCTGTAAAGAGTTTTTATGAGAATAGTGAGGCTCAGGTTAGGGTGTGTAGAAGAGAGGGAGACTACTTCCCTGTAAAGGTGGATCTTAGACAGCCATGTGTAATGTCACCATGGTTAATATATTTATAGATGGGGTTGTAAAAGAAGTAAATGCTAGGGTGTTGGAGAGAAGGGTGGGATTAAATTATGGGGAATCAAATACAAAATGGGAATTGACAGTTACTTTATGCTGATGATACTGTGCTTATGGGAGATTCTAAAGAAAAGGTGCAAAGGTTAGTGGATGAGTTTGGGACAGTGTATAAAGGTAGAAAGTTGAAAGTAAACACAGAAAAGAGTAAGGTGATGAGGGTATTAAATTATTTAAAGAAAAATTGGATATCAAATTGGAGAAAAGGAGTATGGAAGAAGTGAATGTTTTCAGATATTTGGGAATTGACCTGTCAGCGGATGGACGTATGAAGCATGAGGTTAACCAAAGAATTGATGAAGGAAAAAAGGTGAGTGATGCATTGAGGTATATGTGGAGACAAAAAACATTATCTATGGCGACAAAGAAGGGAATGTATGAAAGTATAGTGGTACCAACACTCTTATATGGGTGTGAAGCTTGGGTTGTAAATGCTGCAGCATGGAGGCAGTTGAGATGTCCTGTCTAAGGGCAATGCATGGTGTAAATATGCAGAGAATTCGGAGTGTAGAAATTAGAAGGTGTGGAGTTAATAAAAGTATTAGCCAGAGGGCTGAAGAGGGGTTGTTGAGGTGGTTTGATCATTTAGAGAGAATGGATCAAAGTAGAATGACATGGAGAGCGTATAAATTTGTAGGGGAAGGAAGGCAGGGTAGGGGTTGTCCTCGAAAAGGTTGAAGGGAGGGGGTAAAGGAGGTTTTATGAGCGAGGGGCTTGGACTTCCAGCAAGAATGCGGTATTTGGGACCTGATGAGCTGTTGGAGTGTGAGCAGGGTAATATTTAGTGAAGGGATTCAGGGAAATTGGTTAATTTTATATAGCCAGACTTGAGTACTGGAAATGGGAAGTACAATGCCTGCACTTTGAAGGAGGGGTTTGGGATATTGGCAGTTTGGAGGGATATGTTGTGTATCTTTATACGTATATGCTTCTAAACTGTTGTATTCTGGGCACCTCTGCAAAAACAGTGATTATGTATTAGTGAGATGAAAGTGTTGAATGATGATGAAAGTATTTTGTTTTTGGGGATTTTCTTTCTTTTTGGGTCACCCTGCCTCGGTGGGAGACGGCCAACTTGTTAAAAAAAAAAATGCTCTTTCCTTTTTATTTTTCAAGGGGAGGCCTACATAAAGTACATAACCTTCCTTGTGCTTGGGGTACATTTATATGCATCCACAACCATACTCAGCCTGTGTTAGTGAATCAATTTTTTATTGCTTCATTATCCTTTCTTGTCTCGATAGTAACCATGGCGCCCAAGATCAATGTGAGTGATATTGGAAGTGCAAAGGAGCACGAGTGTGAATGAGCTATATCATTGAGGCCAAGGTCCCTCATGTAGTTTTATGTCATGAGCTTAGCTTACTCAAATAAGTTGTGATATGAGAGAATGGGTCTGTGCAATTATTGTGAATAGTATAAAAAAATCCTGCCCCACATGGTTCATGATGGGAAAAACAAAATTCTGACCTTTTAAGACATTCTAATTAAGATAGTTAACAAGTTCTTAGCCTGATGATACAGCCAGTAGGATGAATTAAGTTAAGAACATATCCTAATCAAGGGAACTTTGATTCTCTGACAAGGGCACATGTCAGGTTGGCATTATTTAAAGTTGTCATGGCCATAAGAGCAGGAGTCAGCTGCAGAGAAGGGTTCATGCAATGTAAAAATGTAATATGCATGGAAATAGCCTTAGCAGAGGTATCCATCAGTATCAACACTAGTCTGTGGTCTCATTTAACCACAGATGACAAATTAAACAATAGTAGTAATGATTTACCCATAAGATAGAAACTAAGGAGAGGACTGAAGCAATGGTCACATTTCACTGAAGTGTAAGCTCCGTGACCTTGTTGACTGACGTATCATCAGTAATTCTCTCTACTGTTGTATGTTCTTTAAATGCAGACATTAATAATGAATGATGCATGTGAATCTTTATGAACAAGTGATGGTGATAAGTCAGGTAATTTTGAGCCAAGTCTACCAAGTGTTGAGAACAGTCTATAGCATGTGAAGTAATCTATGAATCTGGAGGTTATATACTAGCATATGTGATAGAACTGTCAAACATTAATGTATCCAAGGACAGTGTTTAAATGTAGCTGAAATGATGAACAGAAGTATGACATCCCTGTGAATCATCATTGTGAAAAAGACGATGTATCTTCAGTCAAGCCATCGGATATGGGCATCCAGATGACATGGCAGATGATAATATAAAGCAAGAAATTGTGAAACAAGCTTGAACTGGAACAACGTTTCGCCCTGTGTAGAGCTTCATCAAGTCATAACGAAGCTCTGCCCCTACCATAACGCAGTCATCATGGCTCAAAGTTACACAAGCTAAGGTTAAGCAGACTTCCTAGTACTGTCTTCTAGGGAAATACTGCAGCAATCCAATCAGGTTATATATAATTTCTTATGAACACTTTTGGGATGTCATGATGTGGGTGATTTCACCCAACACAGGTAGTCATGTGACATCTCGTGTGAGACAGACTTGTGCTATAGTGGAACATATAACAGTTTGGTCATATTCTTATCTCCTACATATTTCACCCTACATACAGCTATGGGAACAATATTCGAAGGTCACTGTCGGAGGGAAGAGCCCAGGGTGCAGCTGCCAGAACCTTTAGATCATCAACTCTTAAGATAGGTATATCATTACTGTTACTAACACTAAAATGCAATTATTCATTGTTACTTCAGCTTCTATATAGACAACAATATTGCTAAAAATTTACAAATTTGATGCATTCCTGAGATTAAACTGCACACAATGTAAAACACCTTGGTGGAATTTTCATTTGCTTCTTTTACCTTTAAACTAACAGCACAGTTAGTAATTGAATATATGATGCGATGTCTTCTTGTTCTCCACAGCTTGAGTGAGTCATCACGCATATTAAGAGTCATCTCAAGAGTGCTTCCATCCTCACTAAGCCCAGTGTTAAGATTTTCAATTATCTGTAACAGATATACTTTTGAAATATGTACAAGGATATACAGTGGAACCTCGGTTTTCATCTTTAATTCATTCCAGAGAGTCTGAAGAAAACCGAATTCAACGAAAACTGAAGGAATATTTCCCATAAGAAATAATGTAAGTCCAATTAATCCATTCCAGACACCCAAAAATATTAATAAAAAATACATTTTATAGAGAATAACTATAGTTTTACATACAGAAAACAATTAGAAATAAATATAAAGTGCTAATGAAATGGATAAATGAACATTTAACATCACTTTTACCTTTATTGAAGACTCTTGTTGGCGTATGGAAGACGGCGAGGAGGGAAAAGGGAGGAGAGGTCATCTCTACCACCATCACTAACACGATCTACCACCATCACTACCACCCTCTACCACAATCACAACTACCCTCTACCACCATCACAACCACTACCACCATCAGTACTACTCTCTACCACCATCACTACCACCCTCTTCCACCATCACTACCACCCTCTTCCACCACTGAATTCTATCGTGTTTCTCACCTTTATCAAAGGGCTGGCACTCGGAACTTCCTTTGGCCCCATGGTGGCTTATTTAGCAAACACACTCAATAAACAAGCACAAAAAAAATGGATTATTACAAAATGTTTCATAAGAATGCGCAGGGTAATGTTCACTCGATGAGAAACAAAGCCAGACTGACTCAGAATGCGTGCATGGGATTCTTTGTGTTGGCACGGGCAGATGGGCACGTTCAGTATGGTGGACGAAAACCGAGGTGAATGAAAACTGGGACAATAATTTGACAAAAAAGAGTCGTTGAAAACCAAATTTGACGAACCAGGGCAAACGAAAACAGAGGTTCCACTGTACATATGTATGTATGTATGTATGTGTATGTATGTTGATAAATATATATATATATATATATATATATATATATATATATATATATATATATATATATATATATATATATATATATATATATATATATATATATATATATATATATACACACACACATACACAAAACAACCACTCTGAAAGAATAGAGAAATTCCAAGCTATATATATATATATATATATATATATATATATATATATATATATATATATATATATATATATATATATATATATATATATATATATATATATATATATATATATATATATACACACACACATTATATATATTTATTTATTTATTTTACAATTCTATAAGTTTCATATGAGAAAACAATTCACAATGCATGCTTGAAGCCCTAAGGAAATGCAAAAGTGAAGCAGTAAAGGGCAAAAGTATATTATAAAAATTGGAATGAGTGACACTAAATTGTGATTCTTAGTTTTTATATGGTAAGCTCTGGTAAGCAAAGAGATGCTTAACATAAGAAAGAAGGAACACTGCAGCAGGCCTACTGACCCATGCGAAGCAGGTCCATTTTACCTCCGGCTTAGCCCAATGACCCACCTAGTTAGGTCACTTCCACTTAAGGAAGGAGCACAGCATCAGACCTAGTAGCACTTGGAGATATACATACAAAAGGATCATAGCTCAGTAGTATCATCTTTGGCTTGCAACTGAATGATGCTGACTTCAATCCTAGGTAGTGACCAAACTCCTCCAGCTCTAAATGTCTACTTCAAAATGCTTAGTAAGAAACAGATCAACAAGCTAGACTCACCATGACATATGGATCACTTACCCTGACAAAGTAATTAGAAAACTACAAAAAGCCAAAACCATATTCTACTCTCTCTGCACACCTGCACCCATCCCTGTCTACAGATAATCTACAAACTCACCTTCTCCAAGGCCTTTCTTAACAGGCCTAGATCTTAAGAGGTCCCACCTTCTTACATACTGTTTTGCAATCAAGATAGTCCCAGAAACTCTGAGGTATGTGCTGTGCATTCTCAGCATTGTCTCTGCTGCTGCTGACCTGTATTACCCACCTAACAAAATTATGCCATGCTGCCCACAACTTACTCAACTGCCCTTTAAAACAATTCCACTGCTGGGTTAAGCTCTGGTACTTTCTTTTCTCAATTAAAACAACTTCAACATGACTTAATCTTTCCTTATCCCTACTTTCCAAATGACCCACACCACAGGATCTTTTCTTGCTGTTAATCTTAAATGTAATCTGAATGCATAAGTCTGAGGTATAAAAGCAAAAGGCTCTCCCCCCATTTTCTGACACCACAGCCACTAGAAAAGAAAAAATGATTGACAGTGATACAGTGTAGAAACACTTGCATGAAAATTCAGATACCTAGTGAAATACAGATATTACATAAACAACAGAAGAGATGGAGTATAATGCATTATATTTTAAGATAAAGCTCAAGGGAACATGAGAAACTAATAATTGCAAGACTATGAATTAAATTATTTGCTGGAGAACTGAAGGAGCACTGTAATTCACATACAATCTTACAATATATAGTATATGTTCCCTATATTGTGGTTTAATCACAATCCAGCAACAAGAAAATACTTTCTTTCTTAGTGAGAGAGAATTATGATTAGCCATCTTCAAATATATATGATACTAACTTTAGGGAACTTTCTTTTTTTAAATACAAGGGTCATTACATATTTAAATACTGTATATTTTGACTGGTATATCACTAATGTTACCCAGTTAGAAGCACATGTTTTAAGAAAATAGAGCATGAAAATAATTAACCTTAAAAAAGGTACAAAAAAATGACTTACTTCATTACAGGTTTTCAGCAAGGCATTGAGTCGGTCCAAAGCTTGAGTGTGTTTTCCTAAATGCTGAGGAAGTTCAGCCACTAACAATCTGATAAAAGATAATATCAGTGACTAATAATTTGTCTTTGAATAAATGTTACTTATAAAAATAATTCCAATAACTTAACCCTTCCATTGCCTCTTACATAGATCTACATTACTGATGCCAGCGACACTCGTGTAGATCTACGTTTTAAGCACAGTGTCCTCAAATATGCTGTGAGTGGAAATTTTGGCCTACACATGAAAGACTGGGTCTATGCAGCGAGTGTGCACAGTAAAAAAAGAAAATCATGCCTTATATGGTGCATGATGGGGGAAAGCAAACCTCTGATTCTGATTTGGACTCAAAATGGTGGAAATATCACATTTTTGATGATTTTCCTAAGGGCAGTTAAGGCCTCCTAGCATCCCAGTCAGTTTTATGGATTTTTGCTAGGTCTGTTTCAATTATTGGGATGCTGTAAACCATGATTAATCATTTCTGGTTATAGTATTTTTTTTTTCAGAAAATCAGCCGTCTCCCACTGAGGCAGGGTGACCCAAAAAGAAAGAAAATCCCAGAAAGAAAGAAAATCCCCCAAAAATAAAATATTTTCATCATCATTCAACACTTTCACCTCAATCATACATAATCACTGTCTTTGCAGAGGCACCCAGATACAACAGTTTAGAAGCATATATAAAGATATATAACATATCCCTCCAAACTGCCAATATCCCAAACCCCTCCTTTAAAATGCAGGCATTGTACTTCCCATTTTATTATCTAAGAAATAGTGTAAAACGCCATTTTTTTTTTTTTGATGAATTCAAAATGGAGGGCAAGTGTTAATGAACAGAGGAAATGTTGCTTTAGTGTCTGGAATGGACTATTTTTAACTAGACTTTTTTAAATTTGTGTAAAACTGACCAAATTACCAAATTCTGTGCATTTTATATGGTAATTCCAATAGTTCAATGAGCAGTTTCTTGTGCTCAATTAATAGAATAGAAGGAATACTAATGACTTTGGTCAATTTGAGTAATGAAACTGGCTAAAAATATGACTTGAAGTGGGCAAAATCAATGATGTGTAAATTGCACATGGACTGCCGACTTTGTGCCTGTGTAATTCTGTAAGTTTTCCATCAAATTTCACATTCTTTTTATATCATTACCTTCAGAAAAAAGATACTCTACCATTTCAGAATTTTTTTTTTTTTTTAAATTCCTGATACTCAGTATGCTTAATTTCAGGGCCTCCAACAGTGAAGGGATTAATAATAAAAGCTATCTGAATCTCTTTTAACCCTTTGACTGTCGCAACCCCCAATCCTGAGGTGTCTCCTGGTGCTGCAAAATTTCAAAAAAAAAAAAAATTAATTTTTTCTTGTGAAATGACAGAGAATCTTTTCCCGATTGTAATGACACCAAAAAAAACGAAATTTGATGGAAAACTGACGGAATTATGCTCTCGCGAAGTTAGCAACCTCGGTGCTGTTTACAAATCGGCGATTTCGCCCACTTTGAGCCCTATTTTCGGCTAATTCCATTGTTCCAGTCGCCCAAACTCACAGCTATTTCTTTAGAACTCCATTTTTTCTATCGATTGAGTACAAGAAACTGCCCATTTACCGATTTCAACTACCTAATAATGTGGTCAGAAATTTGCAATTTGGCCAATTTCACAAAAACTATAAAATATGACAATTTCAAAATAAGGTCCAGAATGAACAATGCAGACATTCCTGGCTCTAAAATAACATTTTCTTTGCTCATCAGTCATGTCTCCAGGCCCCTCTGATATTACTCTTGCTTTCTATTTTGAATTTTTATTCAAACAAAAAATAGAAGACTTACTATTATGCAGACTACTGCAATACTGTAATAATTGTATAAATAACATCAACCCATTCATGACTGCATATTAGAATGGCTAGTTGGACATTTATTGGACAATGGTATCATTTGTTTACTTTTGAACATTGGCAAAAATCAAACATTTCCCCTACTTTGAGCTCCATTTCTAGGTTCTTTTTATAGTAAAATCAATCAAAATCACCTCTATTTCTATAATATGTTTTCCATTCTATCAAATGAGACCAAGAAAACGAGAATACAACCATAAATACTATACGAAAATAGACCACAAAGTCGGCATTTTAATTAAAAAAAACGGTCGGAGTTTTTTTTTTCTCATTATGCACTGCGTGCTCCAGGATTTTTTTTATATGGTGCACACTGACCACACAGACCCATTCTCTCACATGTGGGCCTACCAGCTTTCTCCTGCTTGATTTGAAGCCGCTAGAATTTATGAGTATATATAAGTCAAACACGGTACCTCGTAAGACGTATATATATGGCCGCGACAGTCAAAGGGTTAATAGCAGTACTGTATTATATTGTGGCACAAGTATATGTCCTGCAAATGTATTGTAAAGTTTCCAAAAGTACTTCAAGTTCAAAACTTTTGGTCTTGATTTTAATATTGTCTTCACTTCTATCACCACACTTGTTTAGCTGTAATGAAAAAGCAATGATTAAAATTCTTTGAATGCAACACCTAACAAAAATCAGTGAACCTGGCCATGATTATATCATTAAAAATAGGATTAGCACCAGCAAGGAAGATCCAGATGTGTGTAGCAGTAATCATTCCCTCCAAAGTGAAGGGCAACAAATGATTAACTGGGAAAAAGAGAATTTTTTTCTAATTCAGGAAAGGCATATGTATTTGTATTGACAAAAGAAAATATCCTAAATATTAGGTGAAGAAGACTGTTGATTTGATGTTCCCAAGAATATTAGTGAACAAATATAACACTGAAATTGAGATTACTATAGGTGATACTTTTTAACAAAGAAGAGACTTGATGAGAGAAGATGAATTAGACTGATCTTACCGCCGGGTCACCATCTGGAGAAGACCCGGGCCGGAAGTACCGGCAAATCTTTAATGAATGACTGATCTTAGAATAACATCACAGGATCAGCGTAAGTACCACTATTCACACAAACCTGGGATAATATGTTTAAAAAACAAGGCTCTTGATCTGAAGAAATGACCTTTTGTCTTCTTTCTCAGATCAAATCTGAATACCTCCCACCCTTTCCCTCCTCTCTCTTTTCAGCATTATTATTTGGGGATATTACCTCCTTATGAATTTCAGCTCTTAGACAGAAGGAGAAAATGGATCATTTTCCATCTCATTCCATTGAACATTTTTAACCTTTGCACATTCCTACTTTCACACATTCCTCCCCAAATCTGATGATAATAATAATAATAATAATAATAATAATAATAATAATAATAATAATAATAATAATAATAATAATAATAATAAGAAAGTATTTATGACTGATTTATGGGCACCATCACTAAGTACAATCAGAATGTTGAGCTCAGTTATATCAGTTAGATGATGCACTGAAACATCTGTAGAAACAAAAAACTTTATCCTTGGAAGGGTAGTATACCAGAGTATAGTGGTACCAACACTGTTACATGGGTGTGAAGCATGGGTTATAAATGTTGCATTGAGGAGGAGGCTGGAGGCAGTGGAGATATTGTATTTTGAGGGCAATATGTAGTGTGACTATTATGCAGAGAATTCAGACCATAGAGAGCAGAAGGTGGTGCAGTTACAAAAATTATAATTTGGAGGGCTGATGAGGGTTGTTGCTGTGGACTGGACATTGAGAGAGAATGGAACAAAATAGGATGACTAGGAGGGTATATAAATCTGAAGTGGAGCAAAGAGGGGTAGGGATTATCTAAGGAAAGGTTGGAGGGAAGGGGTAAAAGAAGTTTTGAGTGCTAGAGACTTGTACATCCAAAGGTTTGTGTGAGCTCATTAGACCAAAACGAGTGGGGGCCAGGTGGTTTTTATGATGTGACATGCAATTAGAGTTTGAGCAAGGTAAACTTTATGAAGGGATTCAGGGAAACTGGTTAGTTGGACTAATTCTGGGGATGGGTTGTACAGTGCTTGCACTATAAAGGAGGGGTGAGGATGCTGTTGTTTGGAAGTCCACTTGAACTATAATAAATGATAAAGAATGTGTTTCTTCTGTTCTGGGTCACCCTACCTTTGGTGAGAGATGGCCAGTGTGTGAAAAAATACTGAAATAATATAATGAACTAACTTTAATATTTTACTTCTGCAATCTTTCTGTATCAACATGAACCACACCTAATTCAAACAAATTTGCTTAAATAATTTGAATATATTTCATAGTGCAATTAAATAGTTCACAGTTAATGAAAAACCAAGGAGAAAAAGAATAAAAATGAGAAAATAAATGGTGTAGCAATGTAATACAGCAATAGATAGGACATGTACTTACAAAACAAGAAATGTAACAGAATCTATGATTTATCAACAGGTGTTCTTAAAGCGCTCACATTTTTCCTCAGTTGAATAAAGGAAAACAAATTTAACTTACTGTAATTCTACCACTGCAATAATTTAATGAGTGACTAACTCTCATCCATGACTGCTTTCTTTAAGCATGTGTCAACATTAAAAGTAGCTATAACAAAATGGGCATACCTAAATCCAAATGGTACCATGGATCCTTTTCGGCCTCCATAGAGCTCTGGATAGAATTCAAAATACAAATCTGGGGCATCTAGGTCCCCAAAATATTGACACTCCACCTCTGCTAGTGAAAATCGTCGAAGCTTGATAAGAAGGGCAATTCTTGTAAACCACAGCTGTTATGACAAAAGATGTGTATCAGAAACAGCAGACTGTCTTCACTTATTTCTGGGAAAGATTATACAGTAAAATATGAAGGATGCTTTACTGTTAATTTCATGTTCCAATTAATGATCTATAAACTAAAATATTGCATCTATCATCTTCTAATTCTATTTTATTAATTTTAAGAACATCAGCAAGAACTCTTACCATCCAATAGGTACTGTTAGATATATTTTTGTTTATGAAAACACAAGCAGAAACCAGATGCTCCATCTAGTTTTTTGCATTATTAAATACAAATACAAGTTTATTTTCCAAGAAGATACATTTGTGTGAGAGAGATTGGGGTGTTCATACATGGAACACTCCACAGACATGTAAAGCATTTCATGCTGGCTATTATGGCTTGGAAACACATCTCCAATTTTAACATGGGTTTCCATGGGGAAAATATGTTGAGAACACTAAAATTTCAATAAAGTTTTAGGAATACAACATTTTAATAAGATGGGGCTGTACTATATGTATGTGCAAAAATATTTGTTGCTCTGATAACCTTATTATAACATCAGAGCATCACTCAAGTTTTGTTTTTGTGGTATATTGTTTACTCAAGTGCTTAAAACTAGATGGCTTAATATTCAGATTTCCTCTGTTTTGATTCAGTCTTCTGTCAGCATGTCTCAAGTGTTTAGATTAGGTGTAATACTGTGATCCTGAGTAGAACTATCAGCATTATTATAAACTGTAGTTTTTAAAAATGTCAGATGATGACAGGATCACTCAGGGCTTGAAATAATCTTCAGTAGCCTTAACATTCATGCTTTCTTTCTTCCTCATTATTATGTGCCATAGCAAGCACCAGCAAGTAAACACAAGCTGAAATCATGATTTGAAGTAGAAATATAACCTTTCTCATTACAGCTTAACAGTTTGAGGGTCTGTCACATACACGTATGTCTTAACAGCCAGGGTCGGTCACGTACTTATACCCGTAAATTCTAGTGCCTTCAAATCTGGTGAAAGAAAGCTGGCAGGCCTACATATGAAAGAATGGGTCTGCATGGTCAGTGTGTGCAGTATAAAACAAATCCTGAGGCATGCAGTGCAAGAGAAAAAAAACCCGACTGCTTTTTTGTTTAAAACAGCGAATTTGCAATGTATTTTTGTATGGTATTTAGGGATGTATTCTCATTTTCTTGATCACATTTGATAGAATGGAAGATATATTACAGAAATAGAGATGATTTTGATTGGTTTCACGATGAAAAGTACCTTGAAATTGAGCTCAAATTAGTGAAAATGTTCGATTTTTGCCGATGTTCAAGAGTAAATAAATAACACCACATGTCCAATACACGTCAACTGGCAATTCTAATATTCTTTCTCAAGTGCGCTTATATTATTTATATTATTTTTACAATAATATAGTAGTCTGCATAACAGTAAATCTTCTATTTTTTTTGTGAGAAAAAAATTCAAAATGGCCTGGAGACATGGCTAATGAACAGAGAAAATGTTATTTTAGTGCCAGGAATGATTGTCTTGTTTATTCTGGACCCTATTTTGAAATTGGCATCTTCTGAAATTTGTGTGAAATTGGTCAAATTGCCACTTTCTGACCACTTTACTGGGTAGTTGAAATCGGTAAATGGACGGTTTCTTGTACTCAATCGATAGAACAAATGGAGTTCTAGCGAAATAACTATGATTTTAGTCGACTAGCACATTGGAATTGGCCAAAAATAGGGCTCAAATTGGACAAAATCACCGATGCGTAAATATAATCAAGACTGCTAACTTCACGAGAGCATAATTCCATGTTTTCCATCAAATTTCATACTTTTGGTGTCATTATGATCCGGAAAAGATTCTCTTATCATTTCATAAGAAAAAATAATTTTTTTTTTTAATATTTTTCGACCCCCATTGGGAGTACAGGATCTAGGCTCTCGACCCTCAAAGGGTTAATGAATAAATGGAATGAAACTGCGATGTTTATAAGACACATGCTGAATGATCTGTTGCTAGGAGTTCACTATTTGGCCTAAAGTTGGAGATATTTGTGCCAGCAGCATGAACCATCATTGCTTTTTAATCCAACTACGCATGCCAACAGTTCAGGAGCTCTGGGTAGGTCACTGATTGGAATTGTAACAGAGTTTGTAAAAGATCCAAGATGCAGGGAAATAAAAAAAACAGTGAAAACTAATACTAATACAACAGGTTTGGCTCCAGACCACTGCCGTAAAGCGAATCAGTGTTTTTTCACTTGCCAATGTATATAAAAGCCTAAAAACATGTTTACACTACCATTTATGAAGTGCATAAGTGCTAGGCCTAAAAAAAGGTGTAAAAGTAAAAATAATAAATAAAAAAAATGCTTGATTTAGCTTGGAGCCAGCTGATGCGTGTCACTGCTGAAAATAATAAAACAGCGAGCGCCGCTGTATTAGCAAGGTATGTCTGTATCAGTGTCAATGGGTATCAGCCAATTTTGATGGTATCATTACAGTAGTACCCTCAGTTTCGAACCACTCCCAACTCGAACAGTTATGTAAGTTTATTATTGTAAGTGCTTTTGTATGTGTATTTTTGGGAGTCTGAAACGGACTAACCTAATTTACATTATTTCTTATGGGAACAAATTCGTCCAGTATCGGCACTTGAACAGCCTTCTGGAATGAAATATGTTCGAAACTCGGGGTGCCACTGTATTGGTACTGGTCTTGGGTACTGACTAATTTTGATGGCATTGGTATCAGCCTAAAATTGAGTATTGGTTTCTCTGTTGATATTAGCAAGAAGTATAGCATACTGTATTACATTACTGCAAGAAATGATGGTACACCACTGTACAATTACAAAAAAAAAAATTCTAAAATTATATAAGATAAACAGTGAAACTGGAACACCACAAGTATAGATCTGCTCTTGTAGCCACAATCTCAAATAATGTAGATCTGCGATGACCGGCTTTAATGGGGTTAGAACTCTTGGACCCTAATACATGCATTTTAATGGCATTGCATTATATACTTCCCCTCTGTTGACCTGCATACTAGCTAGCCAAGAGGGACCTCACCTTTTCTTAGTTTAGCCTTGCCAGGCTTGTTGACCAACTCACCCTAGCCTAAATTAGATAAGGCAGATGAAATATTCATAAAAGTTTGAAAATACTAGTAAAAATTAAACAGTACAAACAAAACAGTAAAAATGAAACAGAGCAGTAGCTTTTGGCACGATGAAAGTTAAGACACATGTGCAACATCTGGATATCTTTATTGTAGTAGACGTTTCGCCATCCAGTGGCTTTATCAATACAGATTCTAGGACATAATAGGAAGACAGTAGAACTATATACAAAAGATGAGGTAATCAGTCCCTCGGCCTTGGAGTTAGTGTTCACAGCATCGTGGTGGAGGATGCTGTGAACACTAACTCCAAGGCCGAGGGACTGATTACCTCATCTTTTGTATATAGTTCTACTGTCTTCCTATTATGTCCTAGAATCTGTATTGATAAAGCCACTGGATGGCAAAACGTCTACTACAATAAAGATATCCAGATGTTGCACATGTGTCTTAACTTTCATATTGTCGGTATTTTATACCTTTCTTGCACAGCTTTTGGCACAGTGTGCTGTGGGGTATGCATGATACAGGACTTCATAGTGTCTCAAACTACAGGCAGGCCCCGCTTTACAGCACTTCACTTTATAATGTTTTGCTATTACAGTAGTTCTCAATTATACCCATTCTCAATTATACCCATTCTCAATTTATTCAGCCTTCCTACAATAAATATATTTACTACTCACTATAAGCTAAGGACAAAAATATTTTAAGGTAAGTAATGTGTGTACTGTATATGTATTGTTTAGGCCTAGCTCTATTGCTCACTTAATATATGATAGTGCAAACATGTTATCAGGATTTTATATGCATTTGAAAGTGAAAAAAGGGCTATGTTTCACTTTACAGCAATTTCTGTTTTACAGCAGTATAGCCTGGAACCTAACCTGCTGTATATGAGGGGCCCTCCTGTACTAGAAAGTGGTACTACAGTACAACACTTTCAGGTTCATATATACATTTGTCTGACACTTGACAAATATCATCAGCTGTTATCTAATATTGATTTACATACTGTAACCTTTTCACATCTTTCTTGATAATTATACTCCCCAAAAAAGTACTAAACCTGCATGATGAAAATTTGAAAGATATTTAATGAAATCGTCCTAAGATGTAATATTTAAAGGACTTTTAATCAGGAATGTTGCCACGTGTTTTTAGTTATGCATTATCTTGAAGACAGCAAGCTTTTGTTGAAATAAAATTTTCATGTGAATTAGAGTATGCTAATTAAATTATCCCAATGAGCTCATGAGTCCCCATTAAAAGAAATATGTCAAGAAATTCTTATGCATGCAAATACTGTAATATATACTGGAGTTATTTAATATTCACATTTTTCTCACTTGTATAGAATGTGCAGTATGTTTACTTGGATGACCAGCTCTGCCTTCCCCTTGACCATACACTGTAAGCAGCTGTGTAGTTAAATTAACTGCTGCATGGTAGCATCCTGATGCTATCAACTGCCTGAGACCACGATCATCTTGGGTAACGGATGCTGCAGTTAAGACCACTCGTTTCGATGCATATTCTTCACCAAGGTAGGTTCTCACCAAGTTCTTAACTGGATCACCCTGTAAAATAATCCATACACACACACACACACACTACCATAGTTAATAAGTAGTCAGGCATAGAAAAACTAATTTAAAGTTAAATGTATTCATTAGAATTCTGGCATTTTATGTACAATACTTTTCTTTAATGTATATAGTGCAGATATTACAAGAATTTTCATTTATGCTAATTTATATCTTATTCTATTCTTACAAAATCTTCTTTTACTGCTATTCCTGGCATTGTAAGCAGCTCTTTTTCTGGAAAGTACGTTCCAGGAGGGCTGGTTGACATGGCTATCAGAGCTTGTCTGGTGGTGTCTGAGGGGATCCATGCATCATGTCTTCTGTCGGCATCACTTGAAAGAAGACTTGCAGTGAAGACATCTTGCTCTGTTGCTGGGGTCAAAAAGGAATCAGGAGATGGAATAGCATTGCTGATGTTGAAGCTATCTGTTGGTGACATGTATACAGGGTTTATCATTGCTGAATCACTGTTACTTCCTGAAGACTGACCTCCAATACTTTCAAATGGGTTTGCATTCTTAGTTGTGCTGAAATATTTAAATAGCTTTGATTCATTTTGTTTAGATTTGTCCACTGAAGATTCTTGTGATGGGTTTATATTTGTTGGAGGCTTAGGGTTGGCAACAAGATTCTTCTGATGGCTGGGTGTTGGAGATGCAGAAGGGTTAGTTGATGTCAAATTCAAAACTGATATACTGTCTGAAGAAACATTACTTAAATTTGTTATACTGGGTTGTGGTGGAATGTTGACATCTGTATCACTGTCAAGGCTAGCTTGTTGAAACTTCACTGTTGTTGCTTCAACATCCATGCTAGCATTTGGAGATGTATTGGTAACCAGCATTGAGGTTGTCATGCTCATCATCATTGCAGACTGAATTGGAGTTAACTGTGTTGGTACAGCAAACTGGTTTAATGAATAATTTTTAGGTGGTTCTGGGGTTTGAATCTGTGTAGGAAAGGACGAGTCTTGTGTTGATGGATTGTAATGAGGTGTTAAAGGAATGTTAAAAGGTGTAGCTGATACACTCTGAGGTGTTAAATGACTTATTTGATGATTAATAGGATAACTCTGAGGTGAAACTGGCCACTCTTGCTGGGAAGCCAGAGGAAGACTTGGAGCTGCTGGTGATGCCTGCTGGTATGTTACATTAAGTGGCTGCACTACACCTTGTTGCTGTGAGCTATTATCAGGTGTTGATATAATAGCCTGTTGGCTGACTAGAGGAATGGCTTGGGAAGGGTATGGAGACAAATGACCTACTGCAATATTGGCAGGTGTTGTGGATGTAGAATGAGAAGAGGCTGCAGAGTTCATTGGAGTTGCCATGCCTGACTGCTGGCTGACAGGCTCTGTTGTAACATCTTGTGGTGTTGAAGACAGATGATCGAAGAAGCTGATGCTATTATCATTTATGTGATTACATGATGAATTTTCAGATTGTCCATCTAGGTGACCAGACATGTCCTAATTTTGATAACAAATTCTGCAATTAAAAAAAAAAATTAGATCAATAATCCATATTTGAAGATTTTACATGAAGCTGCAAAGACATCATGCATATCCATCACATATTCAGAAGTTAAAACAGTAGTGTTTCCCTGTAATAAATGTCTTTAGATGGAAGTTTAGAGCAAGCTACCAGTCTTCACAAATAACCAACATATTAACCCTTTGAGGGTCGGTCACGTACAAGTATGTCATTGCAGCCAGGGTCGGTCATGTACTTGTACGCCTAAATTCTAGCGCCTTCAAATCTGGTGGAAGAAAGCTGGCAGGCCTACATATGAAAGAATGGGTCTGTGTGGTCAGTGTGCACAGTATAAAAAAATCCTGAAGCACGCTGTGTATAATGAGAAAAAAAAACTTTGACTGTGTTTTTGGTTTAAAACAGAGACTTTCTAGTGAATTTTCGTATGGTATTTATAGTTGTGTTCTCATTTCCTTAATCTCATTTGATAGAATGGAAGATATATTACAGAATTAGAGATGGGTTTGATTGGTTTCACGATGACAAGTACCTTGAAACTGAACTCAAAACTAGCGAAAATTATTTTTGCCGATATTCAAGAGTAAACAAATCACACCACGCATCCAATAGTCTAATATTCTTTCATAAGTGTGCTGATATCATTTATACCGTTTTTACAATTATGCAGTAGTATACATAACAGAAAACTTGCTATTTTCTGTGAGAATAAAACTTCAAAATGGAAAGCAAAAGTAATGTAAAAGGGGCCTAGAAACGTGACTAATGAACAGATAAAATGTTATTTTAGTTCCATGAATGTCTGTCTTGTTTATTTTGAACCCTATTTTGAAATTGGCATCTTTTGAAATTTGTGTGAAATTGCCCAAATTGCCAATTTCTGACCACTTTATTGGGTAGTTGAAATCAGTAAATGGGCGAATTCTTGTACTCAATTGATAGAAGAAATATAGTTCTAGGAAAATAGCTATGATTTTAGTCAACTGCAACATCGGAATTGGCCAAGAATAGGGCCCAAAGTGGGCGAAATCGCCAACTTTGAGACTTTTAACTTCGCAAGAGCATAATTCCGTGAGTTTTTTTTATCAAATTTTATACTTTTGGTGTCATTATGATTGGAAAAAGATTCTCTATCATTTTACAAGAAAAATAATTTTTTTTTTTACGAAACTTTTTCGACCCTGAGAACAAGTTTGGGAGAGGGCCTCTTGACCTTCAAAGGGTTAAACTGCCAAGTTGGAGCTGCTTGGCCCTACTTTACCCTTTGAATAATAATAATAACAATATTTATTTCTACAAGAACATGTCCAAGGCATACAGGCCTAGCTGATGTCAATGACATATGTACTGCTATATAGAAAGCTCTTAGTTATGCAGAGAATTTTAGGCAAATTAGGTCAATTTTGTCCCAAGATGTGACCCACACCAGTTGACTAATGTTCCAGTCACGGTATTGTGCCTTTTTTTGTTACCCAGGTGCCCATTTTGCTGATGGGTGAATATTGTTCAGCAAGTATAATAATAATAATAATAATAATAATAATAATAATAATAATAATAATAATAATAATAATAATAATAATAATAATAATAATAATAATAATATTTTAGCATGATATATGTTTGTACAAAGGAGTGTAACAATTGAGTGAACATCCCAAAAGCCCCTTTATATGCAGAGCATTTCAGGCAAACTTTAGACTAACTCAAGATTAATAAGGAAATAACTGTTGTAATTGTAAATATGGTCATTAGGTGAGTTACAATGAATACAAGAAAATTGAATATTCTATTAGTTCACTCTATATGGCTTTAATAAGTTAGGTAGAGAAGAATTAGTTTTTATATAGTATCTAAAAAATACAGTATTACAATTTAGCACAATTTAAAACAATGAAGTCGAAACAATTTTAAGTCTGAAATACAGTAATGATTAAATAGTTGCGCAATCATCAAGCACAATTTACAATAATGAAGTATTACAATTTAGTCTTAAGGAAACAAAAAGATAAAGATAAAGATTTGATTTTTACATCCTAATATTTTCCAGCCATACTGGGGACTGACCACCAGACCACAGTGTGTGTGCTGAGTGCTCTATGGGATACCTAACAGATTAACATTAAAAGATACTGCATTCTTCTCCTGATCTCAAGTTTTGACATTGTTTTATATCAAGAGACGAAACATTATATCCTTTTATTATAAGAATGGCTGTTATAACTTCTGCTTTAGAAGTAGCTTCTGGAGCCATGTATATTCAATAAATAAGATCACTTTCAGTGGGAATCTGAAACCTAACTTATCAAAGTGAGTGGGGCCTTCCTATACTGTACTGTACTTGACTTTGATACATTTTTTTAAATTTTGCTTTAATAAGATAGTTAATTTACTGGACACACCTCAGTGTTCTATGAAAGAAAAGCATAAAAACAAATGCAACAAGTGCCTGAAAGGAAGATGTGATATTTCTTACTTGACTGTGGCATTAGTTTCATATAAAGATGTCACATTTTACATAGACCTTATGAGTAAACATTACCTAAATAACTAAATGTGTTTCAGTCACTGCAAGATGACAGGTATCCCTTTATCCCATAAACCCATCCCTCTCTCTCTTACTGCACACAGACCCCGTGGCCTGGTGGCTAAAGCTCTCGCTTCACACAGTGAGGGTCTGGGTTCGATTCCCAGCAAGGGTAGAAACATTGGCCATGTTTCTTTACACCGGTTGTTTATGTTCCCCATCAGTAAAATGGGTACCTGGGTGTTACTCGACTGGTGCGGATCGCATCCTGGGACAAAACTGACCTAATTTGCCTGAAATTCTCTGCATAACAAGTGGGTTTCTATATAGTAGTGTGTCATTGATGTCAGCTAGGCCTATATACCTTTTACATGTACTTGTAGAAATAGATAACATATTATATTATTATATTATAGTACAGAGTGCAGTACAAATTTCTAGTGCAATATAAATTTATTTCCACAAAACACAATGTTATTACAGTTTTAGATATGACATCTATATTCTGTAGTACAATTCTACAATAACTAGTATTGTACCAAAACTACTAGTACTACTAGTACAGGTATAGACTAATGACTAATAAATTTAATAGCAATTATCAGGAATAATTCAGCAAAAACAATTTCTGTATTTAAGTACTGTACAGTAGTTATGATTTATGTGGTGTAGCAGATTACCAAGGTAGTGGTAAAATATATACTGTACTAGGCAAACCAAACATGAATGCTTAATACATATCAGTACCATATGACTATAAAAAAATATTATATCAAGTTCAATCATTTTCTTTTTCATTATTTTTGAAGATATTAGGAGATGAAGTTTTTTAATTTTTTGGAAAGGTTGTTCCAAATTTTAGTTCCACTAATTTGCATGGAGTATTTACTTAGGTTAAATTTTATGCATAGAATATCAGGGATATTTATTTTTAGTGCTATGCATACATCCCACCACTTTTCAAAAGCCTGAACCTAGTAATATACGAGACATACACTCACATTATTGTGCCTACTATATATACAGAACACTGAACTCCAATATAAACCCTCAGCCTAAACTTCTCCTCGATAGCTACAACAGAGCACACAGTCACAAATACAAGGCACAAGGCACTCTTTGACATCCCTCATGTCAGTATCACACTAAGCAAAAATGCAGTGGACATAAAGGGCCCGAAAATCTGGAATTCACTACCTGAATCGATAAAGGATCCCTTGACTATATACAAATTTAGGGCTATGCTTAAAAATCATCAAATCTCTCAATATTTACCAAACCAACCAAAACAACTTCTAATCGTTTTGAAGGAACTCTTCCAAATATTATATTATATGACCTCTAGTCTATTAAAACATCTGCCATTCCATAAAATATTACTGTTTGAACCATTAAGTGTAATATTGTTTTTATTATGTGCAACTGCAAGTTTATTATATTTAAAAACCTCCACCTTGACTACCTCGGATTAGTATTAAGATAAAATAAAGATTCATTAAAATGTTAACCACTCTTATCTTGTCTAGACTTAAGTAGTTATTATGTGCTAGGATTAGTCTGCCTGAAATGCCCCGGCATGATAGTGGCTTTCTTTGTACTTAACAAATAAAAATTGTAATTACACATTGTAACCTTTGCAAATGTTTAACAAGATCCATTGCAGCTCTCCAGTAACTCTCTTAACTTAAGAGTTTTCTGAGTGGTAAACAAGCATAGGCTTCAGCTTGAAATCTCCAGAGGCATTCGTACTCAACAGCAGAGTAAGCCTATCTTTCATAGTTTTATACTTAGGATAAGACAGGTCAGGGAAGACAGGGCAGAGGAAGCAGGGTAGGCAGGACAGGGCAGAGGAGGCAGAGATTGGTAAAGAATTGTAGACTTAATATTTACACCCTTTTTGTCGAAGCCTCCCACCACTTGCATCTGGTCCATGTATAATTTCCCTCCCTCCTCTGCCTACCTTCCACCCCCCTCCCTCCTCTGCCTACCTTCCACTCTCTCTCACCCCTCCCCCCTCTGCCTACCTTTCACCCTCTCTCACTCCTCCCTCCCTCACACTGACCTCCATCACTGCTTCCACCATCACTCCATTAAAGACCTTTTCATTACCCTGTGTAGTCTCTGGGCTTGTGCCCACCCACAAGCACTTTTCATTGTACATGTATCATGTCAAATTTTTCATCGCAACTCAAAACTAAATTCCTTTACGAGGGTAAATTATCATAACTCAAGGGGCCACTGTATTATCTTTATGTTTGACTGAACATTTTTAGCTTTATTCCTGAACACTGTATATCAGGTCTTATAAATAATGAGTGTTAATTTATTGCTATCCAAGATAACTCTTCTACTTCAATATTAACTATGTTGCTGAGGTTAACTGGATCTGGACTGGAGAGAGAAAACTGGGTTAACCCTTTTACTGTCTCTCACATAGATCCACATCATTGAGGTCAGTGTCGCAGACATAGATCTACGTCTTTAACATAACACCCTCAAAAATGCTGTGATCAATAAGTTTTGGTCTAGACTTGAGAGAATGGGTCTATACAGTGGGTGTGCACAGCATAGAAAAGCATCCTGTCCCCAATGCAGGGAACAATGAACCTCTGACCTTGTGTTTGGATTAAAATAGCAAATTAAGAGGCTTTTTCTAGGGTTTATTTTATGGTCTTACTGGCTGTTTCTTGGTGTCAATTGATATAATAGAAGACATACTGGTGAAATAATAATAATAATCTTTATTTCTACAAGTACAGTGGACCCCCGGTTATTGGCCGCTTCTGTTATCGGCCAACTTGGCGATCGGCCGTTTGGGACGCGTCCGTACGCTGGCTGGGGCTGCTTGTGTGTCAGTTTGGCTGTGTCTTTTTGTGTGTGAGGAAGCTTCTGCTCATACATGCAAACATTTTGCTGGTTTTCCATTGTTTTTTGTGTGTTTTTTGCAGTGTAACTGCGAAATAAGTAATCATGGCTCCAAAGAAAGTTTCTACTAAAGTTCCTGTGGTAAAGAAAGTGAGAAACACCATGGAATTTAAGTGTGAAGTGTAGCAGGCATGCAGGAAGTGTAGCAGGCATGCAGGGAGTGTAGCAGGCATGCAGGGAATGTAGCAGGCATGCAGGGAGTGTAGCAGGCATGCAGGGAATGTAGCAGGCATGCAGGGAGTGTAGCAGGCATGCAGGGACTGTAGCAGGCATGCAGGGAGTGTAGCAGGCATGCAGGGAATGTAGCAGGCATGCAGGGAGTGTAGCAGGCATGCAGGGAGTGTAGCAGGCATGCAGGGAGTGTAGCAGGCATGCAGGGAGTGTAGCAGGCATGCAGGGAGTGTAGCAGGCATGCAGGGAGTGTAGCAGGCATGCAGGGAGTGTAGCAGGCATGCAGGGAGTGTAGCAGGCATGCAGGGAGTGTAGCAGGCATGCAGGGAGTGTAGCAGGCATGCAGGGAGTGTAGCAGGCATGCAGGGAGTGTAGCAGGCATGCAGGGCGTGTAGCAGACATGCAGGAAGTGTAGCAGACATGCAGGAAGTGTAGCAGACATGCAGGAAGTGTAGCAGACATGTAGGAAGTGTAGCAGGCATGCAGGAAGTGTAGCAGGCATGCAGGGGGTGTAGCAGACATGCAGGAAGTGTAGCACACATGCAGGAAGTGTAACAGGCATGCAGGAAGTGTAGAAGGCATGCAGGAAGTGTAGCAGGCATGCAGGGGGTGTAGCAGACATGCAGGAAGTGTAGCACACATGCAGGAAGTGTAACAGGCATGCAGGAAGTGTAACAGGCATGCAAGGAGTGTAACAGGCATGCAAGGAGTGTAGCAGGCATGCTGGGAGTATAGCAGGCATGCTGGGAGTGTAGTAGGCATGTAGGAAGTGTAACAGGCATGCAAGGAGTGTAATAGGCATGCAAGGAGTGTAACAAGCATGCAGGGAGTGTATTAGACATGCAGGAAGTGTAGCAGGCATGCAGGGAGTGTAGCAGACATACAGGAAATGTAGCAGGCATTCCAGAAGCCAGCATTAGTCTTCAATAAAGATATGTAATACTGATTTAATTTTTAAAAAAATTACTTTTTGGTGAATATTTTTGTCTGGAATGGATTAATTAATTACATTAATTCTTATGGGAAATATTATTTCGGTTTTAGGCCGAGCTTCTGGAACGGATTACGGCCGATAACTGAGGGTCCACTGTACATGATACAACTGATACAGACCTAGCTGACAGACTATATAAAAAGTCGCTGGTTATGCAGAGCATTTCTGGTAACTTAGATTAATTCTGTCCCCCAGGATGCCATTCAGAACAGTCAACTAATAACCAGGTACCTACTTACTCAACAGAACAGGGGATCAATCCCAGACTCCCAGTGTGAGAGCTGAGGATGCTACCAACTCTATAGAAGAGGCCTGAAATAGGCTTCTAAGTAACAGAAATAAGTATTATAGTTATGATAATTTTTCTGAGAGAGGATAGGGTAGGACACCCCTCCCCCAGTCTGTTTTATTGGTTCATATTAGGTCTGCCTCAAATATGCATAACCAAGAATGACCACTCATTCTTGATTATATTTTATTAGTGTAAAAACAGTAAAAAAATTTTTTTTTTGTAATAATGGATTTAAAATGAAAGGCAGGTGTTATATAGGAGGGGCCTGGGGCATGAGTAGTGAATAGAGGAACGATTGTTTTAGTGGATGGAATGTCTACAATGTTTATCTTGGATTTTTTCAATTGGAATTTGTTGAATTGTGTGTGAAACTGTCCACTTTATAGGGTAGTTCTGTTGGCTGAAAGGGCAGTTTTGTGTGCTCACTCAATAGAACAGAAGGAATACTAATGAAATAGCCAGGAACTGGGTCAGTTTGGGCAATGAAATTAGCCTAAAATAGGTCTCCAATTTTGTGCCTTCATAATTCCACAACTTTTTCATCAAATTTCAAATTTTTGGTGTCACCTTCAGGAAAAAGATTCTCTACCATTTTAGAACTTTTTTGCCTTTAATTTTTTAAAGCTGATGAGATTTTTAATTTATGTAGGCATGACAAGAAATAGCTAAGTTGTTGAGATGCATTAGGTAGGTCATTTATATAAAGGAAAAATGAAAGTGGCCCTAGAGAAGGCTGTCTTGCACTACCCCTATGTTGATGGGCTGAGTAGATGCAATACTGCCATATGTTGACACTGTCATTTAAGGAGAGTATAAGTAGTAAACAAGTTTACATGAGGGCCCTGCTTATACAGCAGGTATAAAGTGAAACATAGCCTTTTGTCACTTTCAAATGCATATAAAAGCCTGATAACATGCTTACCCTATCATATATTCAGTGAGCAATAGAGCTAGGCCTAAAAAATGCGTATACAGTACACACATTACTTACCTTAAAATATTTTCATCCTTGGCTTATAGTGAGTGGCGAATATATTCATTTTAGGAAGTCTGAATAAATGAAAAATGGGTGTAACTGAAAACCGATGCATTAGTGAAATACTGTAAAGTGAAGCGCTGTAAAGCAGGGCCCACCTGTATTAAGATACAGGTACACAAGTACAATTATCATGCATAATAATGTGTTTAAATCGCCTAGGATAAGCCCCCTAAAAGAGTCAGACAAAGTGACTTGTTTCCATTAGGGTCCTCTTATTCTATAATGTTCTAGTCTAAGAAGTAGGACATTGCAGTCTACTACATGCAGTTAAATATCATTGTTGAAGATTTGAAACCAATCGAAAGAGGAATTCACAAGTTTTTGAATGAAAAATAAGTACAGTGGATCCCGGTATTCGATGGCATCGGTATTCGATAAATCCGGTATTCGATGCATTATATCGCAAAAATTTTGCCTCGGTATCCGACCAAAAACCCGGTATTCGATGCGATTCGTACGAGACGTGTCCACATGTGGCCTGAACTGCCCCGTGTGTGCCAGTGTTTACAAGCCAGCCAGTGTGCGTGCATCTAAGGATACATTCGGTACATTCCACATTATCACTGTTTTTGGTGCTTGTTTCTGCAAAATAAGTCACCCTGGGCCCCAAGAAAGCTTCTAGTGCCAACCCTTCGAGAAAAAAGGTGCTAATGACTATTGAAATGAAGAAAGAGATAATTGCAAAGTACGAAAGTGGAGTGCGTGTGTAGAAGCTGGTCAGGTTGTATAGTAAACCCCAATCAACCATCTCTACTATAGTGACCAGGAAAACGGCAATCAAGGAAGCTGTTCTTGCAAAAGTTGCAACTGTGATTATGAAACAGCGACCGCAAGTGTTAGAAAATGTTGAGAGACTGTTATTGGTGTGGATAAATGAAAAACAGATAGCAGGAGATAGCATCTCTCAAGTGATCATTTGTGCAAAGGCTTGGCAGTTGCATGACAATTTGGTAAAGAAATTGCCTGCAACTAGTGCTGAAGTAAGTGAATTTAAGGCCAGCAAAGGTTGGTTTGAAAGATTTAAGAATCGTAGTGGCATATATAGTGTGATTAGGCATGGTGAGGCTGCCAGTTTGGACCAAAAAGCAGCTGAAAAATATGTGCATGAATTCAAGGATTACATAGACAGTGAAGACTTGAAACCTGAACAAGTGTTTAATTGTGATGAAACAGGCCTGTTTTGGAAGAAAATGCCAAGCAGGACCTACATTACTCAGGAGGAAAAGGCACTCCCAGGACATAAGCCTATGAAAGACAGGCTTACTCTGTTGATGTGTGCCAATGCTAGTGGTGATTGCAAAGTGAAGCGTTTATTGGTGTATCACTCTGAAACTCCCAGTGTGTTCAGGAAAAACAATGTCCTCAAGGCTAATTTGTGTGTGCTGTGGAGGGCAAACAGTAAGGCATGGGACACTAGGGACTTTTTCTATGACTGGTTACACCATGCATTTGCCCCCACTGTGAAAAATTACCTAATTGAAAAGAAATTAGACCTTAAGTGCCTCCTGGTATTAGACAATGCCCCTGGTTATCCTACAGACTTGGCAGAGCGACTTTCTGGGGACATGAGCTTCATTAAGGTCAAGTTTTTGCCTCCTAATACCACTCCTCTCCCACAGCCCATGGACCAGCAGGTCATTTCCAACTTCAAGAAACTGTACACAAAAGCTATGTTTCAAAAGTGCTTTGTAGTGACCACAGAAACTCAACTGACTCTAAAAGAGTTTTGAAAGGATCACTTTAATATCCTCAATTGTATAAACCTTATAGGTATGGCTTGGGAGGGAGTGACTAAGAGGACCTTGAACTCTGCTTGGAAAAAACTGTGGCCAGAATGTGTAGACAAAAGGGATTTTGAAAGATTTGAGGCTAACCCTGAGAAACCTATGCCAGTTGAGGAATCCATTGTGGCATTGGGGAAGTCCTTGGGGTTGGAGGTTAGTGGGGAGGATGTGGAAGAGTTGGTGGAGGAGGACAATGAAGAACTAACCACTGATGAGCTGCTAGATCATCTTCAACAGCAAGAGGCCACACCTGAGGAAACTGCTTCGGAGGAGGGGATAGAGAAATTGAAGAAGTTGCCTACTTCAAAGATTAAGGAAATGTTTGCAATGAGGCTTAAAGTGCAAACCTTTTTTGATGACAGCTATTGCAAGTTGCACTGGTGACTATTACATTGACAATGTTGTGAAACACTTTAGGAATGTCATAAAGGAACGGGAGGTACAGGCCACTATGGACAGATATGTTGTGCAACAGAAGTCCAGTGACTCTCAAGCTGGTCCTAGTGGCATTAAAAGAAGAAGGGAAGTAACCCCGGAAAAGGACTTGCTACCTCAAGTTCTGAAGGAAGGAGATGCCCCTTCTAAACACTAACACCTCTAACCCTCCTCCCATCCCATCAATCATCACCAGATCTTCATTAAAGGTAAGTGTCAATTATTCTATTGTTATTGTTGTTATTATTCTATTGCATTAAACTTAATATTTCATGTGGTAAATTTTTTTTTTTCATACTTTTGGGTGTCTTGCACGAATTAATTTGATTTCCATTATTTCCTATGAGGAAAATTGATTCGCTTTTCGATATTTTCGGTATTCGATGAACTCTCAGGAATGGATTAATATCGAATACCGGGGGTCCACTGTATACTGGGCAGCAAGGTATCCATATACGAAGCAATGGTTTCTTGCACTGCTGTCTTAAGGAGTGATTCTCACTGTACTTCTTAGTGACAGGTGTGTATGATATCCTTACAGTAGGTAGTGAGTTGGGAGGGATATCATGGAGAGGTATATTGGATTTAATAAGGATGTTCAGCTTGACTGTATCATTCACATTTGCCTTCAGCCAGTTGGTGTATGGACACTATCTAGTGTGTTGTAGGCATGAATCAATATATCCTGAGCTGTGATAGCAATGTTGGATCCTTCATGATCTTAGCACAGAAGTGTGTATTTAACTGTACTATTCTTTTATGCTGATGGTCCAATTTCTATTGGCTGCTGACACAATTGACAACACACTACCCACAAGAGTACTAGAACAGGACTGGACTGGGATTCCATTTCAATTTATGCAGCACATGGATTTCATCAAATAAGAAGCAAACAATGGTTGGTGGGTTGACATACTGACACCATGATTATTATTATAATCAAGGGGGAAGCACTGAACCCGTAGGATTATACAGCACCTATGGGGGGGATGTGGAAGGTATTCAGGCTCAATTCCGGGAACTGGAGCACAGATCCAGTTTCCTAGATCAAGAGCCCCTCGCCAGAGTCAAGGAACATTCCTCGAGGGGATCAACTTCATGAATAATGCAGTATACAAAGGGTATTTGAATTTACAACCAATGACACCAATTTTGTTTATCAGTGGTATATAATTACAAATATTAACTTAAAACTTTATCTATTTATAGTATTTAATGCTGTATGACCTATTCAGATCCCACACTTTCTTGCAAATAATAATCTAACATGGTACAGTATTCTGTTATCAACATTTTATCCACAAATACAAAAATGTTGGCTTGTGTAATTCTTCATAAAGCTACTGGAGCACTGGAACCTTATACAGTGGAACCTCAAAAATTGAACTGCTCCCAACACAACCAATTATGTAAGTGTATTTTTGTAAGTGCTTTTATAAGTGTATTTTTGAGGGTCTGAAATGGACTAATCTAATTTACATTATTCCTGATGGGAATAAATTCATTCGGTAAGGGCACTCGAACAGCCTTCTGGACCGAAGAAAGTTCGATATTTGAGGTTCCACTGTACAATACAATGCAACATTGTATTAAATTAACTGCCATTCAGCAGTTACAGCATAAAAAAATTAACCTTCTTAAACTAAATAAAACTGTGATGATTATATTAGTAGTCTAAAAGGACCTAATTTAATTATAATTGAACAACATGTCCTTTACTGCATAGGCAAAGGATAATGCGTATCCTTATTTTATATATGTATATAAAAAATATTTTACTCATCCTTGTTTTGAGGTTAAAAATAATATGCTTTAACTTGGTCTTTTATTCATTTTCATTATTATCAAAATATAATATGTGGGCTGAACCAAGTGTTAACAACTTATAAAAACAGCGGAATGATGGTTATCTACCTTCATATTCAACCTTCAACTTCCCCACACACACACAGCATTCAAACTGACTGAAGAACATTCACAAAACAAATGTTACTTAATTTCAAAATACTTTCATAAGCACATCTTTTATTTTAGCCTTTCACCTTAAAAATTACAATTCTTTGTATTTCAAGGGTAGCTTTATAATTATGTTAAATCACTTTTACATAATCTATGAAATATCCTTCCAAATTTATTATTCTTCATTCCATTCATATTTTAACTTAGCTTCCTTGTTCACAGAAACAATTAAGTCACCACTACCACTGATACAGTATTCTAGTAAAGAACTATACTTTCAAGAAATGAGTACTAAAATTCTATCCAGAAAACACCACCAAACTTAAAAGCTCACAAAATTTAATGTTCTAATTAAAATGCAAATGGTCTTAGCACTAAATTATCTCTATTCAATAACTTTCTTCATGTGTACTAATATACAAGGACATAAATGAACCATTCTGAATAGTACATTTTGTTTTGATACTTAAATATATGTACTTCAATCCCAGTGCCATCTAAGAACACTACAGTCATGTATATTTTCATTTTACATACCCTGTAAGTTATATTATACAAAAGCTAATCCCAAAACCTGCATGCAGAGTGCACAGTTTGAATAGAAATGAAAATACTTTTAGTGAAGCCTAGTTATGAAACATTGCCAAAGAAGACTGATAAACCATCTATCCCAAAAGCACCATGCCACAAGCTTTACTTGGCACTACACATGCAATATCTAAAAATCTATTTGCTAAAACAATCATAACCTACAATTATTTATTATGAGTTCAGTACCACATAAAAAGTCTGATAAAATAAAGGTTTATCATAGCAGTCTCTGATATTTTAAAAGTTGGACAAATCATTGCACAGCATGAATAATTATGACAATGACTAAAATACTTCCAGTAACAGATGCTTTTAGTTAAATATGCAGTACTTTACAGTAGTGCATATAAATGTACCTTATCTAATGTTTTTTATTTATTTATTAACACATCAGCCATATCCCACCATGGCAGGGTGGCCCAAAAAAGAAAAACTTTCATTATCATTCATTCCATCACTGTCTTGCCAGAGGTACACTTACACTACAGTTATAAAACTGCAACATTAACACCCCTCCTTCAGAGTGCAGCACTGTACTTTCTATCTCCAAGACTCAAGTCTGGCTTGCCAGTTTCCCTGAATACCTTCATAAATGTTGCCTTGCTCACACTCCAACAGCATGTCAAGTCCTAAAAACCATACGTCTCCATTGGCTCCTAACACACTCATGCATGCTTGCTGGAAGTCCAAGCCCCTCGCACACAAAACCTCCTATACCCCCTCCCTCCAGCCTTTCCAAGGCCGACTCCTACCCCACCTTCCCTCCACTACAGATTTATACACTCTCAAAATCATGGTTTTGTTCTGTCCTCTCTACATGTCTGAACCACCTCGACAACCCTTCCTTAGCTCTCTGGATAATAGCTTTGGTAA
Organism: Cherax quadricarinatus; assembly: GCF_038502225.1. Taxonomy (NCBI): domain Eukaryota; kingdom Metazoa; phylum Arthropoda; class Malacostraca; order Decapoda; family Parastacidae; genus Cherax; species Cherax quadricarinatus. Next base: position 18,354,272 of record NC_091335.1, on the reverse strand, counting down.
TCCTACACCTCCTCCTAATTTCCAAACTATGAATTCTTTGCATTATATTCACACCACACAATGCCCTCAGACATGACAACTCCACTGCCTCCAGCCTTCTCCTTGTTGCAACATTCACCACCCATGCTTCACACCCATATAAGTGTTGGTATAACTGTACTCTCATACATTCCCCTCTTTGCTTCTATGGACAAAGTTCCTTGTCTCCATAGACTCCTAAGTGCACCACTCGCCTTTTTTTTCCTCATCAATTCTATGATTCACCACATCTTCCATAGCCCCATCTGCTGACACGTCCACTCCTAAATATCTGAATATATTCACCTCCTCCATGCTCTCTCTCCCTCCAATCTGATATCCAATCTTTCATTACTTAATTTTATCCTCGTCACTTTACTATATTCACTTTAAATTTTCTTCTTTTACATACCCTACCAAAAGCATCCACCAACCTCTGCAATGTCTCTGGAGAATCTCCCAAAAGCACAGTGTCATCAGCAAAGAACAACTGTAATAGCTCCCACTTTGTGTTAGATTCTTTATCTTTTAACCCCACACCTCTTGCCAACACCCAAGCATTCACTTCTCTTACAACCCCATCTATAAATATATTGAACAACCATGGTGACCACACATCCTTGTCTAAGGCCTACTTTTACTGAGAAATGATCTCCCTCTCTCCTACATACTCTAACCTAAGCCTCACTATCCTCATAAAAACTCTTCACTGCTTTCAGTAACCTACCTCCTATGCCATACATTTGCAACATCTGCCACACTGCTCCCCTATCCACCCTGTCATACACCTTTTCCAAATTCCTAAATGCCACAAAAAACTCTTTACCCTTATCTAAATACTGTTCACCTATATGTTTCACTGTAAACACCTGGTCTACACCCCCCCCCTACCTTTCCTAAAGCCTCCTTGTTCATCTGCTATCCTACTCTCCGTCTTACTCTTAATTCTTTCAATAATAACTCTACCATACACTTTACCAGGTATACTCAACAGCCTTATTCCCCTATAATTTTTGAACTCTCTTTTGTCCCCTTTGCCTTTATACAAAGGAACTATGCATGTTCTCTGCTAATCCCTAGGAACCTTACCTTCTTCCATACATTTCTAAAATAAAAGCACCAACCACTCCAAAACTATATCCCCACCTGCTTTTAACATTTCTATCTTTATCCCATCAATCCCAGCTGCCTTACCCCCTTTCATTCTACCCACTGCCTCACGAATTTTCCCCCACACTCACAAATGACTCTTCCTTACTCCTACAAGATGTTATTCCTCCTTGCCCTATACTCGAAATCACAGTTTCCCTATCTTCATCAACATTTAACAATTCCTCAAAATATTCCCTCCATCTTCCCAATACCTCTTACTCTCCATTTAATAACTCTCCTCTCCTATTTTTAACTGACAAATCCATTTGTTCTCTAGGCTTTCTTAACTTGTTAATCTCACTCCAAAACTTTTTCTTATTTTCAACAAAATTTGTTGATATTATCTTACCCACTCTCTCATATGCTCTCTTTTTTATACTGCTTCACTGCTCTCTCAATCTCTTTTTCTCTCCATATACTCCTCCCTCCTTGCATCACTTCTACTTTGTAAAAACCTCTCATATGCTAACTTTTTCTCCCTTACTACTCTCTTTACATCATCATTCCACCAGTCACTCTTCTTCCCTCCTGCACCCACTTTCCTGTAACCACAAACTTCTGCTGAACACTCTAACATTGCATTCTTAAACCTACCCCATACATCTTCGACCCCATTGCCTATACTCTAACTAGCCCATCTATCCTCCAATAGCTGTTTATATCTTACCCTAATTGCCTCTTCCTTTAGTTTATAAACCTTCACCTCTCTTACTTGCTGCTTCTATTTTCCTTGTATCCCATCTACCTTTTACTCTCACTTTATTTTTTTTTAGCAGTTAGTTTCATAGGATAAGAGCTACTATCCAACCTCATTTCAAAGCCCAACCCTACCAAGTATACCATCCATCATGATGCCATCCACTACAGGCTTCTTTATTTAAAAAATTAGAGCTACCCTCCCATTCCCTGGGTGCTGTATTACCCCTACAGATTCAGCACTTCACTAATATAATATTAATAATAATAATGTACTAATACCTAGTATGTAATGCTCGGTGAACAGGAACAAAGTGTATAAGGAGATTTACCCATACGCCTCACCCAACTCAGGAACTGAATCCTCATTCTTTCAATTTCCAAATGAATGCCCTAACCACTGAGCTACTATTTACCACAATTTTTGAATAGCTCTGCATATCTGTTCAAACTGTCAGCTATTTTAATATTTTCATTACTGTCATAACCTAATGTTAGTGTGTGAGGAAGGGACAGTATAACAAGATTTCATATTATTCAAGTTTCAATATTTTGAGAACTACAAGGTAAAAACACCTATTGTAAACAGCATGGTAAGGTTAACATGCCACAGCACTGTAGATGAATACTTAAATTCATGAGGGGATACATTTATAGAGGTTCAGTGAATCTAGAATTTACATATACAAAATTATGTTTCTGATTTAAGTTCATTCAATTTTTTAAGGATATATCTCACTTTAAACATTACGGAATGAATTAATCTAATTAACATTACTTATGGGAAAAAAATTATTAAATATTTGTACAACTCACTATCTGAACAGCCTCCAGGAATGGATTAAGTTTGAATATCAAGGTACTACTGTATTTTATGATAATTAACTGTTCCAATAGTACATGAGTGATTTGTACAGGAAAATCACATGATTCAGGTATAATTATGAGATGAACTGTTCAGTGGTGCCAACACTAAGGTAAGACATGGTAAAATGCTGTGTGAGGACACATCTGAAAGTGGGGTAGCTAATGTCACTAGGGTGAGCCAAAGCAGTAGCAAATGTTGGTTTATCTGTGCTGATCATAATGGTCTGAAAAAGCTAGTAACATTACTGAATGCAGAATAATACAGTGATTGGCATCATAATTATACTGTAGAACTGACATACAGTATATTATTCTAAGATTATGGTTTGTGTCTCATTGTCGATTACAGCAAATATTTCATACTAAAAGTGGAAATGATTTAATGCACAAGATCTAATAACAATTGTACATATATTGAAATACACTGCAATTTCCCATGTCATACAACAGCTGCACCCTAGGTAAGATGTCTGGAGCCCTATGAAGATTTGTTTTTATGGTAAACAGTTCAGTGTGTTTATCTTAAATTCATTATTACTATAGTGTAGTCATTTTTCAGTGGTTTGTATGGGCTAATTAAATTAACTATAGGAGAAAGAGAGAGAGAAGTACTTGCACTAAAAAATATTATAAACACATTGGAAACAAAGAAAGCTGTGCTGTGGAAATGACAGGATATTAATAAACAGGAAACTCAAAATAAATGTACAGTATATATCACTAATGTATGCAGAAGTTTCTAAAAAAAATACCTTCTACATGTTCACAAGACAGAAAGCAAAGGCCAGGAATTGTATCAGAGTGCAAAAACTTTATTAAGCTAATGTTTTACCCAAATGAGTGGATGGTAATGCCTCCCTGGGTGAAAGTCAAGCTACAAAGTGGCTACCAAAGGTATAAAAGAATAGTGTCTAAGAATGAAAACACTAAAAATGGATTTGTTGGCTGATATGGAAAGAAAACTAAAACCTAACAACCACGTATAAGGTCATAAAATATACAGAAGGACCCTTGTCTCTGGTTTCCATGGTTTCAGTTATCTGTGGTTTGCCATGTCCCAAAAATAAGCCTTAATTTTGCTGAATAATGACCATAAAACACAAAAGCGATGTTGGTGGAAGTTCTTCAAAGCCTATAAGAAGCCGTGAATTCCTTCCCATCAGTGAAAAAGTGCATAATTTATCAATTAAACTTTATCATAGGTATGTATGTAAACGAAAAAAGATTTATATGTAGGGTTTGCTACTATCCACAGTTTCAGGTGTCTGCGGTAGGTCACGAAATGTATCCCCTGCGGATATGGGGGGACTACTGTATAAAAAAATTGTAAGATATCTTGGCACTATCAACAGGGAAAACAGAAGGTACAATTTTAAGCTGAGAATAAAAGTGCTGGAAGACTATTAGACAACCTTTCTTCACAATTTGTAGAGCATGTGAACGTGATACACAAGGTAATAGGTGCTACAACAAATGCAAGTTTAAGCACAAATTATTTTGTGCCTAAATTTTTTAATACAGGGACCCTTTTGAGCCTCAATAAAAATCATTGGACCCTCATATGCTAATACAGGTAGTCGTTATTGTGAATAAATAATGCTTGTAAATAACTTCATATTTTAATTATCACAACAACAAATATATACATAATGGCTTATATATACATGAGACATCATTTAATCAGTCCACAGAACAAACAAGTTTAACTATTCAAATGTACAAAATTGTTACAAAATTATGGGGCATTTATTTCACAAATTTTCAAAAACCCCTGGTTATGCAGACTCAAACTAGAGTTGTAAAAACCATTCAACTTTAAATTACTGAAGTTTGATGATTTGAATGCTAAGCTCAATATCTGTCTGAAGATAAAATTGTTAAACTTAATGAGTAAGCAACAAAACTCTATATTAAAACAGCAATGGTACTATGAACAGATAGTAATACAAAACTGTATTTACAATTTTAGTTATAATAATTATTTGGGAGTTGAAATAGTGGTGACAACAGCAGCAAGAGTATGAGTATGAAGGTACAGTATATTTGCTAATTTATTATACTAAGTCACTACAGTATTTGCTTATTTATTATACTGTACTAAGTCACTTAATAAGATAGCTGGTGCTGCTTTGCAGCTTTCAGAGACTGGATGTTTGGTGGAAGCCATTCAAGTTTTGGCCTTAAATCTGGTTCCACATCCAGTTTTTAGTATGTACTTTGATTTAGATGCAACAAGAGCAAAATAATCCATTTTCACAAACACAGGTAAGAACAGGCATCCAGTACTTTACAGACTTATCAGACTGTTTTGGGTACTCAGAATATACATGTAACCAAATCAACACTGTGCTTTTGGGTGAAAAATAGCTTTAAAGAGCTGTCACATGAAAGTTCTATTAGGCTCTTTGAGTTCTTCTGATGCCAGATCTGAGAGACTGGCATTACCAGTACTCACAACATGAGGTGGATACTCACTGATAAACAAGAGGAAATCAAGCACTAAAAATGATGAATGAGCAATACTTGCTGCAAAAAGTTTGCAGTCCCCATGGAATAACTCAGTGGCCCCTCAGGGGTCTGTAGTCCACAGGCTGGGAGCCACTGTTAAACGATTAAGCGTACACAGCGCAGGCATACCGAGCTATAATCTATCTTCAGCAGCAAATCAGTTTGTAAAAAGAGAGAGAGAATGTAATAAATTTGCCTTAATGATAGACTTTGGGTGTACATATTTACTCACCTATTTCTCCTCCACAGTGTACGTATTGTAAATAATTTAACAGGGTGGCCATACACAGTAAGGATTCAATGTTCAGTACATTAGAAGTACTACATATTGAAACTGGACTATTTTCTTATGAAATTTAAAAAGATTACCTTTTCTAATACTGTAGCATGTCTTCAATTCTAACAGCCTTTCAAAAGTGCAGTTTAGGCCAATTACATATGCAGCTGTGTGTGGTACACAATTAAAATTTCGAAACTCTCTCTATTGGTTTAGCATTTTTAAGGATTATACCGCATAATAGCATCCCTTTTACAGGACTGTCCTCACTTTACGAAGATTCACATTACAAAACTTCGCTAACACAAACTTTTATAATGAAATGCATACCCTCTGGTTGGCTCAAAATCCCTCCAAATAAAAGCAGGACTCATTGTTGCCATTCAGTTTGCCCTATGTTTAATTTTCATGTGTGCCTTCTGAATCCGTCAGAAGTTTAATTTATCTCCAGTTGTCCAGTTACGTTTCTGATGCTTGTATGCTTTTGTTTCCGACAATAAATCTGGGAATTCACAATTTCTCTGGTCATTTTTAGTCTGGGAATGCAACTCCCAATTATAACATTACGTCTATTGGCAGAAGTGATTAGCAATATGAAATTTTGCTTAAAGAACTTTGTCTAAGTTGTACATCAATTCAGTGCAATTCACATATACTTGCACAGTCAAACCTTGGTTTTCATATGCCCTAGTTTTCACACGATTTGGTTTTCGACGACTTTTTTCATCAAAGTTTTGTCCCAGTTTTCGTACATCCTCTCAGTTTTCGTACAGTTGAAAATGGTCCATACCAAACTTGTCCACCTGCCCACATGACTTGGCCACTCATTTCCCGGAATCGAGCACCCACACAAAGCATCCCATGCGTTCGTGACTCAGTCCACCTTTGTTTCTCGTTGGATGAGCATCACCCCACACGTTCATCCGAAACATTTCGTAATAATCCACTGTTTTTTGTGCTTGTTTATTGATTGCGACTGCTAAATAAGCCACCATGGGGCTAAAGAAAGTTCCGAGTGCCAGCCCTTTGATAAAGAAGGCGAGAAACATGACAGAATTTAAGAAATAACTCATAGCAAAGTATGAAAGTGGCGTACGCATGGCCAATCTTGCCAGGATGTATGGGAAGTCCGCATCAACAATCAGTTCCATCCTGGCGAAGAAAAAAGAAATCAAGGAAGCTCACATTGCGAAAGGGGTAAATGTGCTAACAAAACAGAGATCGCAAATAATCAAAGATGTTGAGAAGTTGTTACTGGTGTGGATCAATGAAAAACACTTAGTGGATGATGATGATTTGGAGGTGATAATCTGCGAAAAGGCAAGGCAGATGTATGCGGATCTCGCAAACAAAATGCCTGGAACGAGTGCTGCTGTTAGTGAATTTAAGGCCAGCAGAGGCTGGTTTGACAAATTCAAGAAGCGAATTGGCATACACAGTGTGGTAGAGCATGGTGAGGCTACAGGTTCAGACAAACATGGGGCTGAAGAATTTGTTGATGAATTCAAGGAGTACATAGAGGCTGAAGGATTCCTCTCCCAAAAAGACTTAAACTGTGACAAAACAGGCCTCTTTTGGAAGAAAATGCCAAAGAGGACCTACATCATGCAGGAGGAAAAGGCACTGCCAAGACACAAGCCTATGAAGGATTGGCTAGCTCTCTTGTTCTGTGGTAATGCTTGTGGGGATTTCAAAGTGAAGCCTTTACTGGTGTATCACTCTGAAAATTCCAGTGTTCAAGAAAAACAATGTCATCAAGAGTAAATTGTGTGTGATGTGGAAGGCTAACAATAAGGCATGGAATGAGTTGCAAAGTTTTGTGGAGAAATATCACCCTAACAAAGCTGTTGCAAGCCGTGTCTGCAACATGTTCAATAACAATGCTTTGTCCCATTTTAGGTGAATCTTAGAGACGCCAGAAACAGACCTCTCTGGACAGATTTTTTGTGTGACAGGGGTCCCGTGACTCTCAAGCAGGGCCTAGTACCAGTAAAAGACAAAGGGAAGTAACCCTGGATAGGGCCTTGATACCTGAATTCCTTATAGATAGAAATTCCCCTTCCAAACAATAACCTCTCATCCTCCTCCCCTCCTCGCCATTTTTAATACGCCAACAAGAGTCTTCAATAAAGGTAAAAGTGATGTTAAATGTTCATTTATCCATTTCATTAGTCAATTATATTTCTCATTGCCTTCTGAATGTAAAACTCTAGTTATTCTCTATATACTGTATTTTTTGTTAATATTTTTGAGTGTCTGGAATGGATTAAATGGGTTTACATTGTTTCTTACAGGAAACATTGCATCAGTTTTCATACGATTCAGTTTTCAACAGACTTTTTCGAATGGATTAATCATGAAAACCAAGGTTCCACTTTACTGTATAAATGTTCAAATATTGAGATCATTCGCTTCACATTCTCATCCATGTCAGAGGTCCCATAGTAAACCAAGACAAAACTTTCTTGAACAGTGGTACAGATTTTCCATGTGTTCTGATTTTTTTTTATCACTACAATAATCCCTTTAGGTGCTACGTTAACCCAGGCACCCAAAAGGAAGGAGAATTTTTTTGTTTTTTAATGCACTGGAGCTCTTGGGCCCTTCATTTCTTTTCTCAAGCTATGACAGACAGCATTTTTCTCTGCTGGAAATAATTGGATATGTTGCCTAAACAAGCAGCAAGTATTCAATGTAGCTAAGTTTACTTGCTTTTGTAACTGAAGAGAATGTGGGAGGGAGAGTAGCTTCTGACAGTGACATGCTTAGCTAGCAATGGTATTATGACAAGATGTGCATTTTTGTTAGATTTTATTGGGGAAGATGGCAACACAAGTGGCATAATGTGTACATGAAACTAGGCTGTTTCTTTCCAGTTTTATGAAGTTAGATAAGACAGATGCTATTACCTTCTACTACTGTTTACCATCACTCACTGCTAGCAAGACTTACTATTGCATTTCTCAATGAAGATATGACATGCAACATTTTTCCTTGTATATGATGAGTATAATATGTATGAATGTTCAATGGTTTTTGTATTAATGTATATTTGTAAGATAAAACTTAGGGTAAAAAAAATTGTTCTCTCCTTTGATGTTTTCCCAACCTCTTAGTTTTAAAACCTTATTTGTTGCTATTCCTATAACCTTCTGAAATTTTAGAACCATTGTGCAAGAGATTCCAGAATGGTACTTTTTTTTTTTTTTTTTTTTGCAAGTACAGGTACTGTACACAAACATTTCTCATGAACTGGATCAACAAGTATCCTTCAAGCATTAGAACCAAAGCCACAATTACACTAAAGCACCCATTACTGTAACTAAGCCACTAAAAATACAGTACCATAGTGTATTTTCATCTTCACAATATAAATAAAATGACAACACTTGAAAATATCTACATGTTTCCCAATACTGGTGAGTTCATACTATACTTACATTTTAACATACTGTATATATAACATCACTGTTTCAGTTAAAAAAAGCTATAATCCCCACAGAAGTGGGGAAGGGTATGTATACAAATATATAAATACAGTTTATGATTATGCTAGACATACTGTTATCTGCACCTTTAGTACTGGGAATGTGTTTCCTTTTAAAACCTATTTACTGTTGTAAATGGTGAAAATTTGTGTGGCCATGAACTTGATGCATATGTTCAGCAAATTTCTGTGCGCAATCAGAAGCAAAATCTCGCTTGCATGATTCAGTATGAGCCAGTTTGTATAAAACTAAGAATATTAGAATATGCACTAGTGCCGTGTACATGAAAGTAACTGTTCGTGCTGTTTTATTGCTCAAAATGAAACGCCCCAAAGAAAGAGTAATTTTTTCGAACGGACTAAGTGCTGCATAGCGGCGCTGTTTTTCTTTGCGAGAAAATGAAGAGAAAGGATCTAAGGCTTCCTCATACTGGCTACTATAGCGAGATTCTGCTGCAGTGTCCTCCTTTGCTTGTCTACCTTGATATGATTGAATAAATCTTATTTTTTCATATAATTTGAGATTATCTACTCTTAGTGTGTCCAATTCGTTTTGAAGAAGAACCACTTGTTGCCCCTTAACTGTAAGTTCCCCTTCCAACTCCTCATTTCGCTGACGAAAGCGCTCTCTCTGGGCAGATACAATGGGCAAGAGAGATTCAGCAGCGGATGTGAAGTCTGGTGGAATTCCCCCTGGTGTAGGAGTTGGTGGATTTGTGTTTGAAGCAGGGAATGACAGAGGGGGGGTGCTGCTAGTGGATGCTCTGACAGCCTCAGCTACAATCTCTGGCATACAAGAACCCTCACCTTCTCCACGGTAAAGTGCTGAAAGTGACTGCACTGAGGATAAATCTGATTCCAAATGAATAATCAATCCTTTCTGTTCTGCTACAAGAGCACGCAGATTTGCAAGTTCTTGATCTGCCTCTAAAACTTTTGCAGATATATTTGTCGTTTCTTGCTTCAGCGTAGTGTTCTCATTTTGTAAAGCCTTCGTTTTTTCTAGGAGGAGGATCTCCAGTGGCTTAGGTGGTGTTGATGACTCATGGATACTGTCCTCTTTGACACTAGATGATGATACGCCAAATTCAACAGACTTCATTATGTTTAACTCTCTTTTTATCTGATCGTAATCTTTTTGTTTTTCAATCCTGCTTTCTAATTTGGTAATGACTTGCTTATCCTGTTCCACTTTCATTTCAAGATTCACAATCTGTTTTGAATAAGTTTCTCTTAGGGTATCTAAGGAAAGTTGTAACTGTTTAATGTCTTCAACAAGCTGGGATATCTCTTTGTCCTTGGAAGCAAGTTCAATTTCTAATGATGATCTTGCTAAATTATCAGCTGTTGACTCAATTTTATTTGTGGATGACAAACAGTTAGACACATTATCTATATGAGAACTGTGAGCAACTGACAAAGCTTTAAGATGTTCCTTTAGCTGTGCAGACTCTTTCTCAGCTATTACAGCTCTCTGGTTAGCACGTTCAAGATCATTCATTAGAATATCAACCTCATCCGACTTTGCAAAGTTTGACTCTTCTGATTTACTCTTTAATTCGAATAATTCTGACTGAGTTTGATCTAAAGTAGACTGTAGTGTCTGAACCCTTGATTCTGCATCCTGTAGCCGTCTCATTACCGATTCCTGCGTTTCATGAAGCAACCTCTCTTTCTCTGCAAACTGGCGGGATAATTCCTTTTCAAATTCTTTGGTTTTAGTCTGCACATTATCATCCATTAAGTCCTCATAGTTCTTAATCTTCTCTTTTAAGGCTTTTATGGTTACATCTTGGTTCCTAACCTCTTTAAATTCTTCATTGTACTCGCGTAAAGTTTCCCTAAGATTCTTATTTTCAATTTCCAAATCAGCAAGACGTCCTACTTTCTTTTCAAGACCAGCACAGTATTCTAGGGTAGGAAGTGGGTCTGCAATATCAATCACTTTTTTATATACATGTAAAAAGGCAGTTTCCACAAATTTGCTCCTTTTATTCAGATTATCTATTTCTGTTTGAAAACTTTTCAGTAAGGGAGCTACTTGTTTGCGAACATCTTCTGATGTATTTTTCTTGAAGTCTCTTGACAGTTCAACTAATTTCTTGCGAGATTCTTCAGATTCATCTTGACGAGTTGCAAGTTCAGAAGCAGTTACATCAAGTTCTCTCTGAACCATGATCAATTCAAATGACTTCCATGCTGATATAATATTTTGTACTTTAACTGCCATTTTCTCTTAAAGACAGCCAGCCTCTAGAGACCAATTTCTTGGTATCTGTAGAATAAATAAAATGTATAGGTTAGCAAGTGTTTCTTAAGCTCTCTGAAATTAGTACAGCAGTTAATTAAAAAAAAAAATACTGAATGGCAAAAAAGTGATGTTATACTGAGAAATTAATGGTCATAATTCAGAGAACTTTGAAACACAGCTAACCACTGGTTCTACCACAAAACATAACTTAAAAAGGGCAGGATACACTATATAATATCACTTTTTTGCATTTTGAAAACTTTAAAAACAATTATTATAACCAATATTTATTTCATCATAGACTTCCAGTTCAACGTTGTCATTTTTTTTTATTACCAAATCAACACTCTTGCTCAGTTTTCATAAATCAAAAATTAGTCATCCACAAATCAGAAAAAAATGACAGGGCCTTTTATTCAAGTTAAGAAAAGTCTGTAAGATGAATTGTGTTCAAAGTGTGGTCAGAAAAAATGCCAAAGGTTATTTTTCTGACAACTGAAAGTGACCTAACAAATTTCCTTGATGATTCCTGCCTAATCAAGACAGAATAAGTCTGAAATACACACTTCAATATTCCACATACAGTGGTAAGTACAGTGCCTCCCTGCTACTGACCCTCCCTTTGTTACTGCTTAAAAGACATAATAAGCATGACTAGCAAGTAATGTTCATTGCCACTTGTTCCGACGTGACGATTCTGGTACGTGTGCCATACCTGTTGGTTCATGAACATTAAACGCTTGTGCAACAGTCAGTACAAAAAACTCCTCTAGTAACATACATACTAACAATATACTGTGTCGTGTTCATATCCTCTTACTTTTTCATTTTTATATTAAATGTTATTTCTTCTCACTTTGTCTACTTCATTTTTTTATTTTATTACTATTGTTTTTTATTTTCATTTTTAATTTGTATTATACTAACTAAATAGTAAATAGTGCATACATATATTGATCTGTCCTATTATTTGTACCACTTATCTGTTAAACAATATTTTCTGATACTGTATATCAGTATTTTGTTACCACACTATAAAACCTTTGATATTTCATCTGCATCATTACAAGTACTTAAATACTTTACAGTTTCTATGTTTCTATCTTTAGGTAAGGCATTCTTTTATTTTTGTATTCACCATTTACTAAAATATTTTTATATTTACTACTTTAAGTTTATTTTAAGTTTAATTGCCTCTTTATTTATGCATAAAAATTTTGACCTTGAGATCAACCTGAACAGCCTAATGGCCATAACTCCAAATATTGTACAAAAATAACCCAGACACGGGAGAAACTTATTACAACATTTTGGACCAACTTGTGCCATTAACTAGCATATGACTAATGGTCCAGGTCGAACCGAAACGTCGCCATAAGTTTCTTTCTATGTCTGGGTTATTTGTGTATTGTTCTGGTTATAGTATTGTGCCTTTTTATTCTTTGCAAATCCTGTACTATGCAGCAAATAATGAAAAAGTGTCTATTGTATATGCAATTGTTCAATTGTCTTCAATTCACAAAATAAGCAGCAATTAGGAGAAAAACTTGATGCAACACTGACAAAATTATTTCTGAAACATTTTGCCTACGGAACAATAATATAAAGTAGACAGTGGAAGAAGTTTTGAGGTGTTTAGTTCTCTATCCTTGATAAAAGTGGAGGTAATTTTGGGGTGTTTTCAGCCCCTCAGCCTTGATAACTGTTCAGTCCATAGCATGATCAACGCTGTGGACTGAATTTAAAGAAAAAACTTCTGACGAAGTAATTTGTTCAGTTTCCTCAGTAAGTTAATTGTTCTTACTAGTTATTGTTTCAGTTTTTCGTCTTGTGACCTGATAACTAACATTGACCAAGCAGGATGACGTACATATTCTTGCCATTTATGTGAAAAGCATTAAGTTGAGAGTAAATGAGAGTATAAACTAACCTGCCATAAACATTTACGTGGCACTCCTGTCTCTCCCTCAGCACAACAGCTGACTTGATGTGTTCGTCTTTACTGACAACTTATATATTTATTTCTTGAAAAAAAATCACAAAGATTTCTATAATATAATTTTACAGTTATAGTTGTTACAAAATCGTTTACAATATTATTATATTAAGGTATATGGTAAATATTACACTGTATTCTATTACACTGCTTTAATTAGTGTCAGAGGATGCGAATGCAGAAAAATCAGGATTGCATTTCATAGTGTCGCCTGAAGAAATTAAATAATTTTTCTTAAAATATTGAATTACGTTAATATCGCAGTGAGATTTTAAAATGCGCTTGAAGTGAAAAAAATATATAAGTAAGGGTTTTTGTGGTTGTGAGAATATATATTAAGAAATGTGGTATACTTCCGCCGAGTTGTTTAGGTTGAGTTGCTGCTAAAATGTCAAGTTTGTGAACAATGTCTCGAAGTTTAACACCCACTCAGCAGAAGATTGCTGAAAAGCTCTCAATACTAAATGACAGGTGCTCCGGGATCCTAACAAGGATCTACAACATCAAGAAGGTGCTTAGTTTTATATTTAAACATGTATGGAAGTGGCGAGAGCGCATCCTCTGTAATTACAGTGGGCGAGGCCAGATACTGAAGTTTTCTTGACAGTGTTGTAACCTTCAAGAAAGTTGTCTTCATGTGTCTCAAGGGCTCTTCATCCAGTTAATTTGAGATATGCTCCTCTTCCTTGGATTGAACCTGATTAACTCGAGTCCTAGGCCTTGTATGACGCCCACAGGGTTAACATTCCCCTTTGCAATAATAATGTTACTTTAGGTGCAAAATGATCATACTTATTAGGATTTATATATAATTGTCACCTGATTTTGTAATAGGTTTTCTTTGTATGAAAATCGTCATATTTATACAAGTTCTAGGTAGTCATCCCCTCAAAGAAGGTTCCTTGATGCTGGTGAGGGGCTCTTGATCTAGGGAATTGGATATATGCTCCAGTTCCCTGAATTAAACCTGAATGCCTTCCACATCCCACAGGTGCTGTATAATCCTATGGGTTTAGTGCTACCCCCTTGATTATAATAACAATAATCTAGGTAGTCATTGTTATCACATTTTTATTATTACAGCCGTAGACTGCAGTATGGAAATTCCTTAGGTAATGTTGAGTCCAGGTCCTGATCTGTGTTGATTGATAATTTATTCCTTAAAATGTCCAATATTAGATTACTTAATTGGGCTTAATTTGTGGAAATGGTAAGAAATGCAACTTAACCTAAGGAAACCCAACCTAAAATTACATAATGAAACTTTACTCAGCCAGTAGCAGATAAGGGAACTGCATGCCTTTGTTTACGTTCTGACGCATCTTTGTTTACGCTGTTTTTGGCCAGGAGCGTTGCACATCTTGCTACTAATCATTGACCGGCTCTGATATATTACTTGTGCCAAAATACAAATGTATTATTTTTTATATTTCCCCAAATAAAATCTTACCCAAGAAATAATTGTTGTTGGGGTATAGATAATATTCTTGTAGAATTATAGTTTTGGCAGGAGGGAAAACTAAGAAATCTTTATAGGATATTTATTGATTCCTGATGGCGATAAATTTATCACCAAAGAATTGATTTAATCTGTAATAAATATCCTTTATCTTTCCCACCTGCCAAAATTATAATTCTTCAAGTTGAATCATCTTTTTATTTACGATAACCTGCTTCTGTTTTATCTCAGTAAAATAATGAGTTCAGATCAGGACCTAAACTCTATGATAACCAAATCCCTAAACATTAGTAAACTTCTGATAAAGGGTTTAGCACTTCTTTTTTATTATAAGAATAATAATAATTCTAATAAACGTACATGTCACTTTGTATAGATTAAATGTAATATTGTATGCATAAGTTTAGTGATACTTCATGGGGGTATTTTGATGCTGGCCAAGGGCTCTTAATCTAAAGAATAGGTGCTACCTATCCCTTGGGTTATATCTGGTTACCTCTCATTTCCCAGGTGCTGTACAACTCATATGGGTTTAGCACATTCCCATGAATATAATGAATTCTCTATGAAACAGCCTAAATAAAAAAAACATTAAAAAACAAATAAGGGTAAGAATACAGATCACAGATTAAGTTGTAATAAACAATTGTCAGTGAATAAACAGAAAGATGGACATGGGTGGGGGGGTGAACTGCAGTCTGTAAACTGATAGTCTGACACTACTGTCTTCACCACCAGGAATGCAAGAGGAAGGCATTGGAACTAGTACTTACTACACTAAATTCCATCTGCAACCCAACTGAACTCGTTCCTACAGCCCAGTAGCTTTAACAGTAGATTGATTCTTGCCCCCCTCCCTAGAGGGAGATCTATTCATGCCTCTCTATAACATCATAGATCTCACTCTAGGGAGGGGGGGCAAGAATCGATTGACTGTTAAAGCTACTGGGCTGTAGAAAGGAATTCAGTTGGGTTACTGATGATGCCTTCGATGGAATTTAGTATAGTAAGTCTGGAGGAGAAGATTACCATCTTCTCCGCCAGACTGTCAATTTACAGGCCGTGGTTCATGCCCCCCATCTGTCTTAATGTTTATTTAAATAAGGGTAAGGTTATGGGCATGTTCTTCCCTCTGGATTCCTTACCAGTTAATCAAGTCTTATCAGGATAACTTTTTCTACTTCTCATTGGGTGTTGGTATATAAATTTATTATAACTGTTAGTATGTGAACATGACAACACTGCTTTACCACTTGGTGACAGTACATGACAGTAAACAAACAAACAGGTGTTACACTATTACCTATTTTTGCTCTTATGAGCTATTACAACATCCACAGTAACTGAGGGTCAAGAAGAAACACATAGGTAGCAAACTTGATAAAAGTGCATTAAATTACAGGGAAATCTTTATTACTACTGCAATGTATTGTCCAGGACTGGACTTCAAGTATTACTTGATACAGACCAGCCTTGGACAAAATGCTATAGTAACATAGTGTCTTTTTATCCACTTGTTGGCTTTGACCTCCAACCAAGGTAGCAAGCTACATTCAAGAAGGTAGTTTTATAATTATGGTGTCATGGTTATTTTTCTTTGTTGTCTGTCTCACTATTTTTTCCTTAAGCCCACAAATTCTGTTAAGCCTCTTCAGACCTGCTGCTATGTAGAATGACTCTGTATCTTATAATTAGCTAATTTAATGTTTGCTTTGAGATTCTTTATACAGTGGTACCTTGACATAAGAACATAAGAAAGGAGGAACACTGCAGCAGGCCTGTTGGCCCATACTAGGCAGGTCCTTTACAATTCATCCCACTAAAAAAACATTTGCCCAACCCAATTTTCAATGCTACCCAAGAAATAAGCTCTGATGTGCAAGTCCCACTCAAATCCAACCCCTCTCACTCATATATTTATCCAACCTAAATTTGAAACTACCCAAAGTCCTAGCCTCAATAACCCAACTAGGTAGACTATTCCACTCATCAACTACCCTATTTCCAAACCAATACTTTCCTATGTTCTTTCTAAATCTAAACTTATCTAATTTAAATCCATTACTGCGGGTTCTCTCTTGGAGAGATATCCTCAAGACCTTATTAATATCCCCTTTATTAATACCTATCTTCCACTTATACACTTCAATCAGGTCTCCCCTCATTCTTCGTCTAACAAGTGAATGTAATTTAAGAGTCTTCAATCTTTCTTCATAAGGAAGATTTCTAATGCTATGTATTAATTTAGTCATCCTACGCTGAATGTTTTCTAGCGAATTTATGTCTATTCTGTAATATGGAGACCAGAATTGAGCTGCATAATCTAGGTGAGGCCTTACTAATGATGTATAAAGCTGCAGTATGACCTCTGGACTTCTGTTGCTTACACTTCTTGATATAAATCCCAGTAATCTATTGACTTACAAGTGCCCCAACTTACGAGTTTTCCGAGTTACGAGCTGTCGCTCGGTTGATTTTTTGCTTTGAGTTGCGAGTCAAAATCCGAGTTACAAGCGAGTTTCAAATATGCTGTCACTAGTTGGTGGCCGTATATGAAGTCAAATTCAACTCTGTACCCAGAGGAATGTCAGGTACATCATCCCATCCCACATGCTCTTCCAAGACGTAAATGGAAGGATAATACTCCCACACTAATCGCAGATTGCAGTGAGGCACCTTGTCCCTTGTTTGGTTCTCATATAAATCTGGGGAAGAGGTAACCTCCATTTCAACACTCAGAATTTTTCCAGAAATACAGTGGACCCCTGCTTTACGATCACCTCCCAGTGCGACCAGTTATGTAAGTGTATTTATGTAAGTGCGTTTGTACGTGTATGTTTAGGGGTCTGAAATGGACTAATCTAATTCACAATATTCCTTATGGGAACAAATTCGGTCAGTACTGGCACCTGAACATACTTCTGGAATGAAAAAATATCGTAAACTGGGGGTCCACTGTATTAAGGAAGGTCTCTGTGATATTTACCTGCCTCATGGAGGTTCCTTTAGTGGGTGGAGTAGTGAGTGGTGGGTGGAGTAGTGATAGTGGTGGGTGGAGTAGTGATGGTGATGGGTGGAGTAGTGATGGTGATGGGTAGAGTAGTGATGGTGGTGGGTGGAGTAGTGATGGTGGTGGATGGAGTAGTGATAGTGGTGGTTGAAGTAGTGATGGTGGTGGATGGAGTAGTGATAATGGTGGGTGGAGTAGTGAGGGTGGTGGGTGAAGTAGTGATAGTAGTGGGTGGAGTAGCAATAGTGGTGGGTGGAGTAATGAAGGTGGTGGGTGTAGAAGTGATGGTGGTGGGTGGAGAAGTGATGGTGGTGGGTGGAGTAGTGAAGGTGGTGGGTGGAGCTGTGATAAATGTGAGTAGAGTAGTGATGGTGGTGAGTGGAGTAGTGATAATGATGGGTGGAGTAATGATAGTGGTGGGTGGAGTAGTGATGGTGGTGGGTGGAGTAGTGATAATGGTGGGTGGAGTAGTGATAATGGTGGGTAGAGTAGTGAAGGTGATGGGTGAAGTAGTGAAGAGTGTAGCAAGTAAGTTAAGCGATTGAACCTATCTCTGCTTATCTTCGGGTTGTTTTTTGGGGGCTGGAACAGATTAATGGCATTTCAGTTAATTTCAATGAGGAAAATTGATTTCACATACAGTACGAGCAAATTTAGTTACGAGCTTGGTCACGGAACAAATTAAACCCGTAAGTCAAGGTACCACTGTAATCTTATTTTTTTTTAAGACTTTTGCCTCCTTTAGTATTAATTCATGCCCTTAGCATTCACAAATGTGACTTTCAGAACTTTTATTTTAATGTTTACAATATCTAATTCCTTCCTAGGTTCATTTTGTCTTTCCATACTATCAAATTTTGTTCTCTTCATTCTCCCACCAAGGCAGGGTGGCCCAAAAAAGAAAAACCTTCATTATTCACTCCATCACTGTCTTGCCTGAGGCACTCTTACTCTACAATTATAAAACTGCAACATTAACACCTCTCCTTGAGAGTGCAGCACTGTACTTCCCATCTCCAGGACTCAAGTCCATCCTGCCAGTTTCCCTGAATCCCTTCTTAAATGTTACTTTGTTCACACTCCAACATCATGTCAAGTCCTAAGAACCATTTGTCTCCATTTGCTTCTATCTAACACTCTCACGCATACTTGCTGGAAGTCCAAACCCCTCGCACACAAAACCTCCTTTACCCCCTCCCTCCAACCTTTCCTAGGCCAACCCCTACCCCGCCTTCCCTCCACTACACATTTATACTCCTGAAGTCATTCTATATTGTTCCATCGTCTCTACATGTCTGAACTGCCACAACAACCCCCTCCTCAGCCCTCTGGATAATAGTTTTGGTAAACCTGCATTTCCTCCTAATTTCCAAACTACGAATTCTCTGCATTATATTCACACCACACAATGCCCTCAGACATGACATCTCCTCTGCCTCCAGCCTACCTTCCTTGCTGCAACATTCACCACCCATGCTTCACACCCATATAAGAGTGTTGGTTTAACTGTACTCTCATACATTCCCCTCTTTGCTTCTATGGACACAGTTCTTTGACTCCACAGACTCCTAGGTGCACCACTCACCTTTTTCCCCCCTCATCAATTCTATGATTCACCTCATCTTTCATAGACCCATCTGCTGACATGCCCACTCCTAAATATCTGAATACATTCACCTCCTCTACACTCTCTCTCTGCAATCTGATATCCAGTCTTTCATTACCTAATTTTTTTGTTGTTCTCATCACCTTAATCTTTACTATATTCACTTTTAATTTTCTTCTTTTACATACCCTACCAAACTCATCTACCAACCTCTGCAACTTCTCTTCTGAATTTCCCAAAAGCACAGTGTCATCAGCAAGAGCAACTGTAACAGCTCCCACTTTGTATTAGATTCTTTATCTTTTAACCCAACACCTCTTGCCAACACCCAAGCATTCACTTCTCTTACAACCCCAAATATAAATATATTGAACAACCATGGTGACATCACACATCCTTGTCTGAGGCCTTCTTTTACTTGGAAATGATCTCCCTCTCTCCTACATACTCTAACCTAAGCTTCACTATCCTCATAAAAACTTCACTGCTCTCAGTAACCTACCTTGTATTCCATACCTTTGCAACATCTGCCACATTGCCCTTCTGTCCACCCTGTCATATGCCTTTTCCAAATCCATAAATGCCACTAAAGTCTTTTTACCTTTATCTAAATACTGTTCACCTGTATGTTTCACTGTAAACACTTGGTCTACACACCCCAACCTTTCCTAAAGACTCCTTGTTCATAAGAACATAAGAACATAAGAAAGGAGGAACACTGCAGCAGGCCTGTTGGCCCATACTAGGCAGGTCCTTTACAATTCATCCCACTAACAAACATAAGAACATAAGAATGTAGGAACACTGCAGAAGGCCTACTGGCCCATACGAGGCAGGTCCTTATCAAAACGACATCTACCTAAAGCTACTCAAGAAACAACTCTCGCACCCCCCAACACCAATCAAACCCAGCCCCTCCCACTCATATATCTGTCCAGTCTCCCCCCAAAGCCACCCAAGGTCCCAGCCTCTACCACCCCACTGGGAAGACTGTTCCACGCATCTACAACTCTGCCAGAAAACCAGCACTTACCTATGTCCTTCCTAAATCTAAATTTTTCCAACTCAAATCCATTATTCCTGGCTCCCACCTGGTTCGACACCCTCAGCACTTTATTAATGTCTCCCTTGTTCATGCCCGTCATCCACTTATACACTTCAATGATATCTCCCCTCATTCCACGCCTCTCCAGAGAGTGGAGATCCAAGGCCCTAAGTCTATCTTCATACGGGAGGCTCCCTACACAGCAAATCACTTTAGTCATTCTTCTCTGCATGTTCTCTAATGAGTCCATGTCCATCCTGTAGTAAGGGGACCAAAACTGAGCAGCACAATCCAAATGAGGCCCCACCAGCGATGCACAGAGCTGCAAAATAACCTTTGGACCCCTGCTACTCACACTTCTTGAGATAAATCCAAGTAATCTGAACATCAAAGTGGTATACAATACCGACAGGTTGGTAGGTAAGACACACTACTACTACTACTACTCTGCACCTCTCCTTCCGACAGTATTTAAGTCTCCGCACTGTCGCTTGATCTTCAGATAGTTCCTGACTATGGAACTGAACTTCTCCAGGCCGAGGGACTGACAACCTCAAATTCTACGACTTTAAGGGTGATGGACTGATTACATCGTCTTCTCTACTGTTCCTGCCTACTTTCTGTATTCGACTGAAGAAGCCTACTGTGTAGGCGAAACGTTTCGGAATAAAGTTGCCTAACTGTTGCCTATGTGTCTTACCTTCCAAGTAATCTGTTGGCCTTGTTGCGCACACTGAGGCACCGCCGTCTTGGCTCCAGATTTCTGCTCACCACGACTCCCAAGTCCTTTTCACATTCTGTACGACCAAGCTCTACTTCACCTAGATTATAGCTTCGAGGGTTATTTTCATTACCAAGGGCAAGTACCCTAAACTTATCCACATTAAACTTCATCTGCCATCTCTCAGACCAAGTCATTAATTTGTTCAAATCGTCCTGGAGTTCATTGATATCCTCCTCATAGTGAATTATACGGCCTATCTTTGTATCATCAGCAAACTCACTCATGTCACTAGTAATCCCTTCATTAAGGTCATTAATGTAAATTATGGACAAGAGAGGGCCCAAAACTGATCCTTGTGGAACGCCACCAGTGACTAATCCCCACTCAGATTCCACTCCATTAATGGTAACTCTCTGCTTTCTATCGGTAAGCCATGCCTCAATCCACGCTAGAACTCCACCTCCCATACCATGAGCTGCCACTTTTCTTAAGAGTCTCTTGTGAGGCACTCTGTCGAAGGCTTTACTAAAATCCAAATAAACAATATCATATTCCTTATCACTGTCAACTGCCTCAAATGTTCTATTGAAGAACGTCAGTAAGTTTGTCAGGCAGGAACGACCTCTCGTGAATCCATGCTGAGATTCATTTATCAAGTTATGCTCTTCAAGGTGACTTCTGATAATGTCAGCTATAATTGATTCTAATAACCTGCCCACTATAGATGTCAGGCTCATTGGACGGTAATTTGAAGGAGTGGACTTATCGTAGAATTCTACGACTTTAAGGGTGATGGACTGATTACATCATCTTCACATCTCTACTGTTCCTGCCTACTTTCTGTATTCGACTGAAGAAGCCTACTGTGTAGGCGAAACGTTTCGGAATAAAGTTGTCTAACTGTTGCATATGTGTCTTACCTAACAACCTGTCGGTATTGTATACCATTTTGATGTTCATCTTGTCAGACACTGCAACACGTGGCATCTTGGTACAGAAAACACCTTGGACAAGCTTTTCAAGTGAGAAGGGTTGGATCTGAGAGGGACATGACCTCTCAGTTGCCTCTCACTACTACTACTACTACTACTAGTACTCTGCACCTCTCCTTCCGACAGTATTTAAGTCTCCGCACTGTCGCTTGATCTTCAGATAGTTCCTGACTATGGAACTGAACTTCTCCAGGCCGAGGGACTGACAACCTCAAATTCTACGACTTTAAGGGCGATGGACCGACCACATCGTCCCCACATCTCCACTGCTCCTGCCTACCTTCCGCACCCGACTGAAGAAGCCCACTGTGCAGGCGAAACGCTTCGGAACAAAGTCGTCTAACTGTTGCATATGTGAACATTAAAATGGTATAAAATACCGACAGATTGCTAGGTAAGACACATATGCAACAGTTAGGCATCTCCACCCCGAAACGCCTCGCCCACACAGCAGGCTTCCCCAGTCGAGCACAGAAAAGTTGACAGAAGCAGAAGACACCCGAAGACGATGCAATCAGTCCACCACCCCCAAAGTCCCGAGGCGGCCAGTCCCTCAGTCTGGAGAAGAGCACTGTTCCGTTGTCTGAAACAATATGTTCATCTGCTATCCTGCTCTCCATCTTACTCTTAATTCTTTCAATTATAATTCTACCATACACTTTACCAGGTATACTCAGCAGACTTTTTCCCCTATAACTTTTGTACTCTCTTTTGTCCATTTTGCCTATATACAAAGGAACTATACCTGCTCTCTGCAGTCCCTAGACACCTTACCCTCTTCCATACATTTATTAAATAAAAGCACCAACCACTCCAAAACTATATCCCCACCTGCTTTTAACATTTCTATCTTTATCCCATCAATCCCAGCTGCCTTACCCTCTTTCATTCTATCCACTACCTCACTAACTTCCCCCACACTCACAACTGGCTCTTCCTGACTGACTCCTACAAGATGTTATTCCTCCTTGCCCTATATACACAAAATCACAGCTTCCCTATTTTCATCAACATTTAACAATTACTCAAAATATTCCCTCCATCTTCCTGATACCTCTTACTCTCCATTTAATAACTCTCCTCGCCTATTTTTAACCATCAAATCCATTCATTCCCTTGGCTTTCTCAACTGAGTAATCTTGCTCCAAAACTTTTTCTTATTTTCAACAAAATTTGTTGATAACATGTCACCCACTTTCTCCTTTGCTCTCTTTTTACATGGCTTCACCACTCTCTTAACCTCTCTCTTTCTTTTCATATATTCCTCCCTCCTTGCATCACTTCTGCTTTGTAAAAACCTCTCATATGCTAACTTTTTCTCCCTTACTACTCTCTTTATATCATCATTCCACCAGTTGCTCTTCTTCCCTCCTGCACCCACTTCCCTGTAACCACAAACTTCTGCTGAACACACTAACACTGCATTCTTAAACCTACCCCATACATCTTCGTCCCCATTGCCTATACTCTCACTAGCCCATCTGTCCTCCAATAACTGTTTATATCTTACCCTAACTGCCTCCTCCTCTAGTTTATAAACCTTTACCTCTCTTACTTGCTGCTTCTATTTTCCTTGAATCCCATCTACCTTTTACTCTCACTGTAGATACAACTAAAAAGTGATCTGACATATCTGTGGCCCCTCTGTAAACATGTACATCCTGACGTCTACCCAACAGTCTTTTATCTACAATACGTAGTCCAACAAACTACTGTCATTATGTACAGTTTAATAATAATATGCTGTACAATATATTGTTTACTTACAGTGATGTACTTATTTTTCACTGTTTTCCAGGCATGCGGAGATGCGAAATCCAAACCAGCTTTTCTCTCTGACAAGAGTCTTGAATCATGTATCAAGCACATTGTTAGAAAATTTCCCAACATCGACAGCAAGTCGGTAAGAATTACAAGTTTCACATGTAGGAAATGGATTCATACAATGTAACATACTGTAAGATAAAATTTTGTTCAGATTTTTAACCTAGAGGGTTAGCCACCCAGGATAATCCAATAAAGTCTGGGTCATCAAAGACTGTCTTATTTCCATTGGGGGTCCTTTAATCTTGTCCCCCAGGATGCAACCCACATCAGTTGACTAATACCCAGATACCTACTCAATGCTAGGTGAGCAAGGGCATCAGGTGTAAAGAAACATGCCCAACATCTCTACCTATGTGGATCAAACCATGGACATGGTATGTGAGCTAAGTGTGCTGTCAACATAGCCACAGGACATTGGAAGATTTTTTGAAGTGCCACCTCTATTCATGTGGTCACTTACACCATATCTGGTCGGACAGAATTGTTGGACTGCATTCTTTTCCTGGGGAAAATATGGTCGACAGTAGCAGTAGATCAACGTAAATGTCTTATAATTAGTGTCAATGTCAACCATTTTCTGTTCTCAACTGAATGATGGGTAACAGGTGTATTTGCCACTAAGACCCTGAAAATCTCCTTTCTTGGAAAATGAAATTTATGTACTATGTACTTTTCCTTAAAATTTGAAAAATAAAAGATTTAGGAATGTCCAATAATCTTTAAAAGTCATGCATCAGTTACAAGGAATGTGTAGTTTTGCAGACTTTATTGAAAATAATTTCATTATGAATTAGGTTTATTACAGGTGACTATAAATGTATATTAAGGTAATATATTTATTATTATAAATATTTTTCTTCCTACAGTTACAAGCACTAACTAATGTGCGGACAGACATCATGAAGTCTCTCTCCCTTTACTACTACACATTTGTTGATCTTCTGGATTTGAAGGACCATGTATCTGAACTTTTAACTGTTATGGATGCCTTAGGGATGTCAGAGTCACTTGATATTGTAAGTAAGCAATTAAAAGCAATTCGACATGATTTGTTAATCATACGATATACAGTATTGTTCTTAGAAAAAATGCTGAGTATCATTATTTCTTGTTTTGAATATCTGGATTAACCTTTTCATTGTTGAGACCTCCTGAAATTGAAAGTAGTATTAAATAAAAATAATGAAATATACTCATTCACATTTGTTCATTTCCAGGAATATGTACTATACTTGCTTATATGTGGTTCCATGGGTTGTCCTAGCTCCTGGTCCCATGTTTTTCCAGATTTACTCCCTCTTAGCCTCAGGGGCCCTATTTTACTTGTTCTTAAAATCGTCTATAAAACCTTTCTCCACCATTTCTTTGTCAAGGTCATTTCACTTTCTGACCACCCTGAAACAGAAGAAATAATTCCTGGCATTCCTGTGGCTCATCTGTGTCTTTGTGCTCCTGAGCACCTATTTCCTGTTTCTTAAATAGCCTATCCATGTCTACCTTGTCAATTTCTGAGTATTTTGTATGTTATCATGTCTTCCCTGTTTCTTCTGTCCTCCACTGATATTAGATTCAGCTCTGTTAGCCTCTCGTAGCTTGTGCCCCATAGCGTGGGAACTAATCTTTTTGTTTAGCTCTGCACTTCCTGTAATTAGTTAACATGTTTTCTCGGGTGTGGGTTCCATGCCAGTGCTGCATATTCGAAGATGGGCCCAACATATGTTGTATAATAGGCCCTGAATGACTACCAGATAAGCATTGACTGCGGAGGTTATTTGGCTGATGTGAGCCTCTGATGTTATGTAGAATTTCTTGTACAGCATTTCCTGCTGTCTGCCAGTTGCATGGCACAGCATGATGCAGTCTTCTCTATTCTCTGACTAAACACTGCTTCTTTTAACATTCAAAGCTAAATATTGTTCTTATTTATATACTACATTGTAAGTAAATGAATGCATTATTTTAGAACATTTTTTGTTTTTACCTTGGTCATGACAGTTGTGTTTTCAGATTTATAATAAACCAAATAGTATTTTTATATATGACAATTTAATTTACATAAGAATTCATTATGTGAGAGTGTGTAAAGGTTATTTTTTATGGTTATCTTTCAGAATGTGAATTTTGAACTAACTAAAGGATATTTGGATCTTGTAACCAACTATGTCACTTTGATGATTCTTTTATCTCGTGTGGAAGATCGTAAGGCTGTGTTGGGGCTCTTCAATGCTGCTCATGAGATGGTCAACAATCAGGGGTAAGTCTTGTAATTATCCATTAATTACAAAGCACTTAAGCAAAAGTCTTCATCAGAGCTAAATTAGAAAGGATTATGTTAAAGCTACTTAGTGAGATAATTGAAAGGAACTTCTATCATAAGTGTAGGAGAATAGTTTAAATCATGCTATTATATATACAGGTCTCCCTCAACATTCGCGAGGGTTAGGGGATCAAGAGCCTCGCGAATGTTGAAAAATCGCAAATGTTTGGTGCTCCAATATATTGTAGGGAAATATAATACAATACTGCTTCCTTAACTTGTTGAACCATGAACAGTCATAAAGTACATGAAAACATCGTAAATTGTACTAAATATATACATGTTATGCTTTAATAACATGTATGTTATTAAATACCACAGACTCCACCACTGCCTCCACCAATACCTCCACCACTTCCTCAACCACTGCGAGTCCCTACTACCCTCCCTCCGATCCCCGCAACTGGCAGCCAGCCCTCCCGCCACTCAGTGTGGTGAGTGTTTTGTTTGTTCATTATTTGCTATTAAACCACAGTATAAATAATGTAAACCCATTCATGACTGCATATTGGAATGGCTATTCAGTGACATCATGTGTTTACTCTTGAACACAAAGAATCAAACATTTCTGCTACTGCTAATAATTACAATAGTAATAATAATAATAATAATAATAATAATAAATACGATATAATTGAAGAAGGAAATTGTACAAAAATACGAGGGAGTGGTTGACACATCGTCAGTGTGGCTTTGTTTATGCTGGAGTGAGCATTAGTCTCCGTGCTCTTCCAAACATTTCACAATAATTCATTGTGTTTGGTGCTTGTAGATTGAGTGTGACTGGAGTGGTAGAGGCAGTGGATGAAGCAGTGGTTGAGGCAGTGGTTGAGGCAGCAGTTGAGGCAGCAATTGAGGCAGTGGTTGAGGCAGTGGTTGAGACAGTGGTTGAGGCAGCGGTTGAGGCAGCGGTTGAGGAAGTGGTTGAGGTAGTGGTTGAGGCAGTGGTTGAGGTAGTGGTTGAGGCAGTGGTTGAGGCAGTGGTTGAGGTAGTGGTTGAGGCAGTGGTTGAGGTAGCTGTTGAGGCAGTGGTTGAGGCAGTGGTTGAGACAGTGGTTTAGGTAGTGGTTGAGGCAGTGGTTGAGGTAGTGGTTGAGGTAGCTGTTGAGGCAGTGGTTGAGGCAGTGGTTGAGACAGTGGTTGAGACAGTGGTTGAGGTAGTGGTTGAGGCAGTGGTTGAGGTAGTGGTTGAGGCAGTGGTTGAGGCAGTGGTTGAGGCAGTGGTTGAGGTAGTGGTTGAGGCAGCGGTTGAGGCAATGGTAGAGGCAGCAGTTGAGGCAGTGGTATTTAATAACATTTTTTTTTTTTTTTTATTATCACACTGGCCGATTCCCACCAAGGCAGGGTGGCCCGAAAAAGAAAAACTTTCACCATCATTCACTCCATCACTGTCTTGCCAGAAGGGTGCTTTACACTACAGTTTTTAAACTGCAACATTAACACCCGTCCTTCAGAGTGCAGGCACTGTACTTCCCATCTCCAGGACTCAAGTCCGACCTGCCGGTTTCCCTGAACCCCTTCATAAATGTTACCCTGCTCACACTCCAACAGCACGTCAAGTATTAAAAACCATTTGTCTCCATTCACTCCTATCAAACACGCTCACGCATGCCTGCTGGAAGTCCAAGCCCCTCGCACACAAAACCTTTACCCCCTCCCTCCAACCTTTCCTAGGCCAACCCCTACCCCGCCTTCCTTCCACTACAGACTGATACACTCTTGAAGTTATTCTGTTTCGCTCCATTCTCTCCACATGTCCGAACCACCTCAACAACCCTTCCTCAGCCCTCTGGACAACAGTTTTGGTAATCCCGCACCTCCTCCTAACTTCCAAACTACGAATTCTCTGCATTATATTCACACCACACATTGCTCTCAGACATGACATCTCCACTGCCTCCAGCCTTCTCCTCGCTGCAACATTCATCACCCATGCTTCACACCCATATAAGAGCGTTGGTAAAACTATACTCTCATACATTCCCCTCTTTGCCTCCAAGGACAAAGTTCTTTGTCTCCACAGACTCCTAAGTGCACCACTCACCCTTTTCCCCTCATCAATTCTATGATTCACCTCATCTTTCATAGACCCATCCGCTGACACGTCCACTCCCAAATATCTGAATACATTCACCTCCTCCATACTCTCTCCCTCCAATCTGATATCCAATCTTTCATCACCTAATCTTTTTGTTATCCTCATAACCTTACTCTTTCCTGTATTCACTTTCAATTTTCTTCTTTTGCACACCCTACCAAATTCATCCACCAATCTCTGCAACTTCTCTTCAGAATCTCCCAAGAGCACAGTGTCATCAGCAAAGAGCAACTGTGACAACTCCCACTTTATGTGTGATTCTTTATATTTTAACTCCACACCTCTTGCCAAGACCCTCGCATTTACTTCTCTTACAACCCCATCTATAAATATATTAAACAACCACGGTGACATCACACATCCTTGTCTAAGGCCTACTTTTACTGGGAAATAATTTCCCTCTTTCCTACATACTCTAACTTGAGCCTCACTATCCTCGTAAAAACTCTTCACTGCTTTCAGTAACCTACCTCCTACACCATACACCTGCAACATCTGCCACATTGCCCCCCTATCCACCCTGTCATATGCCTTTTCCAAATCCATAAATGCCACGAAGACCTCTTTAGTCTTATCTAAATACTGTTCACTTATATGTTTCACTGTAAACACCTGGTCCACACACCCTCTACCTTTCCTAAAGCCTCCTTGTTCATCTGCTATCCTATTCTCCGTCTTACTCTTAATTCTTTCAATAATAACTCCACCATACACTTTGCCAGGTATACTCAACAGACTTATCCCCCTATAATTTTTGCACTCTCTTTTATCCCCTTTGCCTTTATACAAAGGAACTATGCATGCTCTCTGCCAATTATTAAATAATTGCACCAACCACTCCAAAACTATATCCCCACCTGCTTTTAACATTTCTATCTTTATCCCATCAATCCCGGCTGCCTTACCCCCTTTCATTTTACCTACTGCCTCACGAACTTTCCCCACACTCACAACTGGCTCTTCCTCACTCCTACAAGATGTTGTTCCTCCTTGCCCTATACACGAAATCACAGCTTCCCTATCTTCATCAACAATTAACAATTTCTCAAAATATTCCCTCCATCTTCCCAATACCTCTAACTCTCCATTTAATAACTCTCCTCTCCTATTTTTAACTGACAAATCCATTTGTTCTCTAGGCTTTCTTAACTTGTTAATCTCACTCCAAAACTTTTTCTTATTTTCAACAAAATTTGTTGATAACATCTCACCCACTCTCTCATTTGCTCTCTTTTTACATTGCTTCACCACTCTCTTAACCTCTCTCTTTTTCTCCATATACTCTTCCCTCCTTGCATCACTTCTACTTTGTAAAAACTTCTCATATGCTAACTTTTTCTCCCTTACTACTCTCTTCACATCATCATTCCACCAATTGCTCCTCTTCCCTCCCGCACCCACTTTCCTGTAACCACAAACTTCTGCTGAACACTCTACCACTCCAGTCGCACTCAATCTACAAGCACCAAACACAATGAATTATTGTGAAATTATATAACAATAGTTATAAATGACCATAATTTTTAAAGGGGTGGACCGGTAAGCCAGCGGAAGGCCTCGGTCAGATGACCAAAAGCTCCAAAGGCGGGTCATCATCTGACTAAGACCCGCGTCAGGAAACATTTGTTCTGTTTCCTGACGAACCTTACCTAACCTAACCTAATTGTGAAATGCTTGAAAGAGCATGGAGACTAATGTTCACTCCAGCATAAACAAAGCCACACTGTCGATGTGTCAACCACTCCCTCGTATTTTTGTACAATTTCCTTCTTCAATTATATCGTATTTATTATTATTATTATTATTATTATTATTATTATTATTACTATTGTTATTATTAGCAGTAGCAGAAATGTCTGATTCTTTGCTGTGTTCAAGAGTAAACACATGATGTCACCATCTAATACCTGTCCGAATAGCCATTCCAATATGCAGTCATGAATGGGTTTACATTATTTATACGTACTGTAGTTTAATAGCAAATAATGAACAAACAAAACACTCACCACACTGAGTGGTGGGAGGGCTGGCTGCCAGTTGCAGGGGTCGGAGAGAGGGTAGTAGGGACTCGCAGGTGGCGGGAAACTTAAATATGATTTGGCGGCTGGGAATTTTGTGGCTGGGAATTTGGCAGTTGGGAATTCGCAAATGTGTGAAGCCCACGAAAGTTGAAAACGCGAATGTTGAGGGAGACCTGTACAGTATTGATGTTGTTTAATGGTGAATGAAAGTATTTATCAAATTTTTTGTTTTCTATTATTAATTTTCTTTCAGAGACCCAAGTTTTCCACGTCTTGGTCAAATGATAATGGATTATGAAAGTCCATTAAAGAAGTTGAATGAAGAATTCGTACCCCATGCTAAACTCTTATCTGTTGCTCTTAGCTCACTCTGGGTGCTTTACCCACGCAGAAATCTGAGAGCTGAGCAGTGGAGGTAAAATTATACAATTAATATTTAAGTATCTCTAACAATCTCTGCTGTATTTGTATGATTGGTTTGTCCAACAAGTCCAAAGTTGAATTAAAGATAAAAAAGGATAAAATGAACCCTTTGCTGACTGGAATCCAGTTTTCATACACTTCATCCTTGATCAGTTTTAATTATGCTAACTTGAGGTCACTGGGTTTCTTTTTGTCTTTGGTATCTACATGCTTTTTTCATATTAAAAAAAAAATTAAAATGGTATTTATAATGAAATTATCACTATTCAGATGCCTATTTTTTCTGTTTGGTTTCAGCTTGTTAGTGTACATTATAATTTTTAAGATTCATTATATTCCATTTCTCTTCAGGGCAGCACAGATGTTAAGTTTAGTTAGTACACCTAGTCAGCTTCTTAACCCTGCACAAACTGATGTGATGCCATGCGAGTATCTCTCTCTTGATGCCATGGAGCGATGGATTATCTTGGGCTATATGCTCATACCTCAGACACTTCAGAAGTCTCAGGCCCATGAGTGCTGGACACAGGCACTGCATACAGGCTGGGCAATTACGTTGTTCAGGTAAATGATCTTTTATATTCATACATACAGAACTCTGTTCTTAACACTAATCGCCTCCCACTAAGGTAAGGTAACCATAAAAAGGAAATACATTCACATTATTGAACTGCAGTATCCCTACTCCACCTTCAGAGTGCAAGAGTGCACCTTCCACCTCCAGGGTAACCAATTTCCCCTGAATCTTTTCATAAATGATGAGTTGCTCACACTCCAACAGCCCATTCATTAAATACCACTTGTCTCCATCCACACCTGTCTAACCTACTCACACAAATCTCCTGGGTGGTCAGTCCCCTAAACCTTGGAGCCTCCTTTATCTCGTCCCTCCAACCATTCCTAGGATGACCCCTCATGACTTGATGCTCTACAACACTGCTCAATATATTACCTAATATAGAGGAAGATTGTCTTGATCTTTGGTCAGAAGTAAAGTAAATGCAAGATGCATATGTATTAAAAAATTAGTATTGAGTAGAACTGATTTTAAGTTTGACTTAAATATTATGTTGTTTAAATTGTTGCAGGTGAAATATGTTATGAAATTGGATGTCCTTAGCATTATTTATTTATTTATTAAGCATTATTTAAACCTTTGACTGTTTCAGCCATATATATACGTCGTATGAGTCAGTGTTTCGGACGTATATAGTATACTCAATAATTCTGGCGGCTTCAAATCAAGCTGGAAAAAGCTGGTAGGCCCACATGTGAGAGAATGGGTCTGTGTGGTCAGTGTGCACTGTATAAAAAAATCCTGCAGCACGCAGTGCATAATGAGAAAAAAAAAACTCCGACCGTGTTTTTGGATTAAAGCGCCGACTTTGAGGTGTGTTTTCTTATGGTATTTATGGTTGTATTCTCGTTTTCTTGGTCCCATTTAATAGAATGGAAAACATATTACAGAAATAGAGATGATTTTGATTAGTTTCACCATGAAAAGGACCTTGAAATTGAGTTCAAAGTGGCTGAAATGTTCGATTTTTACCAATGTTCAAGAGTAAGCAAATCACACCACACATCCAATACACATCAACTGGAGAGTCTAATATTCTTTCACTAGTGCACTGATACTATTTATACCATTTGTTTAATAATGCAGTAGTCTACATAACAGTAAATCTTCTATTTTTTGTGTGAATAGAAAATCAAAATAGGAAGCAAGAGGGGTCTGGAGACATGACTAATGAGCAGAGGATATGTTATTTTAGTGCCAAGAATGTCTGCATTGTTTATTCTGGACCCTGTTTTGAAATTGGCATCTTTTTTAATTTCCGTGAAATTGGCCAAATTGCCAATTTCTGACCACTTTATTGGGTAGTTGCAATCAGTAAATGGGCAGTTTCTTATATTCATTTGATAGAACAAATGGAGTTCTAAAGAAATAGCTTTGAGTTTGGCCGACTGGAACAATAGAATTGGCCAAAAATAGGGCTCAAAGTGGGCGAAATTGCCGATGCGTAACTATCGCCGAGATCGCAGGAGCGTAATTCTGTAAGTTTTTGATAAAATTTCATACTTTTGGTGTCATTATCATCAGGAAAAGATTCTCTATCATTTCATAGGAAAAAATAAATTTTTTTTCTTAACCCTTAAACTGTCCAAGCAGAGCTGTATTCACATGCGTAGTGCTCCAAAAGTAGATCTATGTTTTTTTACATATTTTCAAATATAACAAAAAAAAAAGTAGATCTAAGTTTTTTTTTACACTTTTTCAAATGTATAAAAAGAAAAGATCTACTTTTTTTACATACATTCAAATGTTGAAAAAACGTAGATCATCGTTTGGACAGTTTAAGGGTTAAATTTTGCAACATAGAATGACATAGAATCATTAAATGTAAAATAAGCAAAACTTGTATTTCTTCTTTTATGGGTTACCCTGCCTTGGTGGAAGATATCCTATTTGTTAAAAAAAAAAAAGTGAAATTTAAAATTTTTATTTTAAATTTGAGAATTCATTGCTTTTACTTTTTTCTTTTAACACGTCAGCCATTTCCCACCGAGGTAGGGTGGCCCAAAAAGAAAGAAATACCCAGAGGGAAAATTCTTAGGAATCCACCTTGATAATAGACTCAAATTTCAAATACATGTACAACAAATAGGCATATTATCGAAGATACGGTACTATGTTCCACAATCAGCTCTCCTGGCCCTATATCACTCACTTATTTACCCCTATCTCACCTATGGAATTTGTGCATGGGGCTCAACAACAATAAACCATCTCAGACCATTAATTACCCAACAAAAGGCTGCAGTCAGAATAATGATAAATTCCCACTACAGGCAGCACACTCCACCAATTTTCAAAACTCTAAACCTACTCACCATACAAAACATCCATACTTATTATTATTGTACCTACTGCAGTACATACATAGAACACTTAACTTGGATATAAACCCTCCCCTCAAACGTCTCCTTACCAACCTCAACAGAACACATGACCATAACACAAGGCACAGATCACACTTTGATGTTCCTCGTGTCCATCTCACGCTATGCAAAAACTCAGTGCACATAAAAGGCCCAAAAATCTGGAATTCATTACCTGTGAATATAAAAGAAACACTGTCTGTTTATAAATTCAAGTCTCTTCTTAAAAATCACTTACTCACCCACAACTAAATAAATACTGAATAACTGTATCTCATAAATGTTTTACCTGTGACCATATCAAACTTTGTTTTTTTAATTACATTACCTAACAGAATACATGTACTCCTTTCTATTGAATGCACAGCAACACAGCAAATGACCATATAACCTGTCTTTGAAATACTCATTTGTGCTTCATTGTTATTTGTTCACTATAATTTTTACCACTGAATATATCATTGCTTAGTTAATTTTAAGCCTGCCCATAATGCTCTGCATGCAAGGGGCTTTTGGCATGTTACACTTAACCACTGTATTTCTTTGTACATCTATGTATCATGTCCAAATTAATAATAAATAAATAAATATCTGAGCACCTCTGCAAAGACTGATTATGTATGAGTGATGGTGAAAATCTTAAATGATGATGAAAATTTTTTTCTTTTGTTTTGGGTTTTTCCTTCTTTTTGGGTCACCCTGCCTTGGTGGGAAACAGCTGACATGTTAAAAAAAAAAGCTAGTGAAAGTTTGTTTATATTTTTTAACTTTTATTATGTAACTCATATCTTACAATACTTGAAATAATTGACTAACATTGTTTAAAAGACATGTATGTAAGCGTGCTAATTGAAGGCAGCATTGTTTTATTAATATAATGTAAAAGTGAACCAAGCATGTGCTTTCTTCACTTCTAAATAAAGGTATGAAAGAGAGGAAGGTACCTAGGGATTGGCAGAGAGCATGTATAGTTCCTTTATATAAAGGGAAGGGAGACAAAAGAGATTATAAAAATTATAGGGGAATAAATTTACTGAGTATACCAGGAAAAGTGTACGGTAGGGTTGTTATTGCAAGAATTAGAGATAAGACAGAGAGTAGGATTGCAGATGAGCAAGGAGGCTTTAGAGTGGGTAGGGGATGTGTAGGTCAAGTGTTTACCTTGAAGCATATATGTGAATAGTATTTAGATAAAGGTAGGGAAGTTTTCATTGCATTTGTGGATTTAGAAAAGGCATATGACAGAGTGGATAGGGGAGCAATGTGGCAGATGTTGCAAGTACATGTATATGGAATAGGTAGTAAGTTACTAAATGTTGTAACGAGTTTTCACGAGGATAGAGAGGCTCAGGTTAGGGTGTGTAGAAGAGAAGGAGATTACTTCCCAATAAAAGTACAGTGGTCCCTCGTTTTTCGTAATTAATCCATTCCTTGAGGAGCTACTATAAACGAAATTTACGATTTGCCAATCAATTTTCCCCATAAGAAATAATGCAAATACAATTAATCCGTTCCTGACACCCAGAAGTATTAAAACAAAAAAATTTTTTACATGAAATATACATGTAGTACATAAACAATACAATGGGAAATGATGAATGAAACATTAACAGCATAACACTTACCTTTATTGGAGATTCTTCTTAGTGTATGGGAGACTGGAGGAGGAGAGAGATTGGATTGTTTACAGTTTGGAAGGGGAATCCCCTTCCAGCAACACCTCAGGTACCAATTGCTTCTCTGGGGTTGCTTCTCTTCTCTGTTTCTTAATGCCACTAGGACCACCTTGAGAGTCACTCTAGTCCTGTCTCGCAAAGTAACTGTGGAGAGAGCTCTGTTTCTGGCGTCTCTTTAACACTTCCCTAAAATGGCCCAAGACTTTGTCACTGTACATATTTCTCACCATCTTTACCACAGGCTTGGCACTAGGAGCTTTCTTTGGAGCCATGGTAGCTTATTTAGTACTTGCAAGCACTAAAATGAGTGGAATATTATGAAATATTTCGTAGGAGCACTTGAGGGGACCTTCACTCACTGGTAAACAATGCCAGACTGGCTGGGTAGGGAGGCCGCCTTGGCTCACACCGTGTGTACGCGTCCCGGACGAACTACTATTCGCGAGTCAACCTATGAAAAGCGAGTCCATGTTTATACGAAAATACCCCTATGATTGGCGAAATTTACGATTGCCGAGAACTACGAAAAGTGAGGGACCACTGTAGGTCTTACACAGGGATGTGTAATGTCACCATGGTTGTTTAATATACAGTGGACCCCTGGTTATCGGCCAACTCAGTTATTGGCGGGTTTTTCGGCGCCCAGTTATCGGCCATTTTGGACGCATCCATCCGCCGGCTGGGGCAGCTTGAGCTTCAGTTTGGCTTTGTCTCTCGGTGGCTGAGGAAGCTTCTGCTCATACATCCAAACATTTCGCTTGTTTACCATTGTTTTTAGTGGTTTTTCTTGCAGTGCAACTGTGAAATAAGTAAAGATGGCTCCAAAGAAAGCTTCTAGTAAAGTTCCTGTGGTGAAGAAAGTGAGAAACACCATGGAATTTAAGTGTGAAGTGATAGAAATGTTTGAGAGTGGTATGAAGGTGGTGGAACTTGCCAGGATGTACAGCAAGAATAAATCAACAATGACATCCATCCTGGCAAAGAAAGAACAAATCAAAGATGCTAATGTTGCAAAAGGAGTAACTTTTCTAACTAAACAAAGGCCCCCAATAATGGAAGAGATGAAAAAGTTATTATTATTGTGGATTAACCCTTAAACTGTCCAAACAGATTTACGTTGGCATGCGCAGTGCTCCAAAAGTAGATCTATGGTTTTTTTTTTACATATTTTCAAATATAACAAAAAAAAAAGTAGATCAAGTTTTTTTACACGATTTCAAATGTAAAAAAAAAAAATCTACATTTTTTATATACTTTCAAATGTTGAAAAAACGTAAATCTACGTTTGGACAGTTTAAGGGTTAAGGAAAAAGAATTAGTGGGACACAGTGTTGTGGAGTCGATCATTTGTGAGAAGGCAAAGCAGTTGCATGAGGATTTTGCAAAGAAAATGCCTGGAACAAGTGCTGCAGTTTGTGAATTTAGGGCCAGCAAAGGATGGTTTGATAGATTTAAGAAGCGTAGTGGCATACACAGTGTTGTAAGGCATGGTGAGGCTGCAAGTTCTGACAAATGTGCAGCTGAAAAATATGTTCATGAATTCCAGGACTATGTAAAGGCTGAAGGATTCAAACCCCAACAAGTGTTCATTTGTGATGAAACAGGCTTGTTTTGGAAGAAGATGCCAAACAGGACCTACATTACCCAAGAGGAAAAGGCACTGCCAGGACACAAGCCTATGAAAGACAGGCTTACTCTTTTGTTGTGTGGTAATGCTAGTAAGAATTTCAAAGTGAAGCCTTTACTTATGTATAAATCAGAAAATCCCAGAGTGTTTAAGAAAAACAATGTCATGAAGAAGAGATTGTGTGTGATGTGGAAAGCTAATCTCATAAGGCATGGGGCACAAGGCAAGTTTTCAAAGAGTGGGTTAATGATGTGTTTGGCCCAAGTGTGAAAAAATACCTCCTGGAAAAGAAATTGCCACTCATGTGCCTCCTGGTACTGGACAATCCTCCTGCACATCCTCCAGACTTGGAAGACCAGGTGTTTAGGGACTTCAGTTTCATCACATTGAAGTTCTTGCTTCCTAACACCACTCCTCTCCTCCAGCCCATGGACCAGCAGGTCATTTCTAACTTCAAAAAACTCTACACAAAAGCAGCGTTTCAAAAGTGCTTTAAGTGACCTCGGACACTCAGTTGACCCTAAGACAGTTCTAGAGGAATCACTTCATATCCTCCATTGCATAAGCCTTATAGGTAAGGCTTGGGAGGGAGTGACTTCCAGGACTTTGAACTTTGCTTGGAGAAAACTTTGGCCAGATTGAGTCCAAGAGAGGGATTTTGAAAGGTTTGAGGCTGACCCTGACCCTGACCCTGCTGACCCTGTGGACACTATTTTGGTACTGGGGAAGTCCCCAGGGTTGGAGGTGAGTGGTGAGGATGTAGAAGAGTTGGTGGAGAACCACAGGAAAAACCTAACTACTGAAAAGCTGCAAGAGCTTCATCTCGAACAGCAACAGACTGCAGCTGAGGAACTTACTTCACAGGAGGAGGAAGAGGGAGTGAAGGAAGTGCCTTCTTCAGAGATTAAAGAGGTGTTTGCAATGTGGACTAGGGTGCAAGCTTTTGTAGAGAAACACCACCCTGACAAAGCTGAAACAAGCCATATCTGCAACATGTTTATTAACAAAACCCTGTCCCACTTCAGGAAAATCTTAGAGACGCCAGAAACAGAGCACTCTGGACAGTTATTTTGTGAGACGGGTCCAGTGACTCTCAAGCTGGTCCTAGTGGCAATAAAAGACAGAGAAGGGAAGTAACCCCAGAGAAGGCTTTGCTACCTAAAGTCTTTATGGAGGGGGATTTTCCTTCTTAACACTAACTCCTCCCTCTTTCCTCCTCCCTGTTTTGCAGAAGCCAGCATTAGCCTACAATAACGGTGTGTAATACTTACATAATTGTTAAAAATTTTTTTTTTTTTTTGTGAATATTTTTGTTTGGAACAGATTAATTGTATTTCCAGTTATTCTTATGGGAAATATTAATTCGGTTATCGGCCATTTCGGTTATCGGCCAACCTTCTGGAACAGATTACGGCCGATAACTGGGGGTCCACTGTATTTATAGATGGGATTGTAAAAGAAGTAAATACTAGGGTGTTGGAGAGAGGGGTGGGATTAAATTATGGGGAATCAAATACAAAATGGGAGTTGACACAGTTACTTTGTGCTGATGATACTGTGCTTATGGGTCATTCTAAAGAAAAGTTGCGAAGGTTAGTGGACGAGTTTGTGAGGGTGTGTAAAGGTAGAAAGTTGAAAGTGAACATAGATAAGAGTAAGGTGATGAGGGTATCAAATGATTTAGATAAAGAAACATTGGATATCACATTGGAGAGAGGGAGTAGGGAAGAAGTGAATGTTTTCAGATATGTACGTACGTATTTGGGAGTTGACATGTTAGCGGATGGGTTTATGAAGGATGAGGTTAACTATAAAATTGATGAAGGGAAAAAGGTGAGTGGTGTGTTGAGGTATATGTGGAGACAAAAAAGATTATCTATGGAGGCAAAGAAGGGGATGTATGAAAGTATAGTGGTACAAACACACATGGGTGTGAAGCTTGGGTTGTAAATGCTGCAGCGAGGAGGCGGTTGGAGGCGGTGGAGATGTCCTGTCTAAGGGCAATGTGTGGTGTATATATTGTGCAGAGTATTTGGAGTGTGGAAATTAGAAGGTGTGGAGTTAATAAAAGTAATTGTCAGAGGGCTGAAGAGGGGTTGTTGAGGTGGTGTGGTCACTTAAAGCAAATGGATCAAAGTAGAATGACTTAGAAATTCAGAAATAATTTTGAATATTTCATATATTTTTTAAAAATACCTAAAGCATTGAAAAAATCGGAAAAATATGGTAAAATGATGTTTTACTGCATATTTCGATGATTTGGAGCATTTAGAACACTTCAAACAAACCTCACTTAGGGGGAAGGAAGGTGGGGTAGGGGTCATCCTCGAAAAGGTTGGAGAGAGGGGGTAAAGGAGGTTTTGTGGGTGAGGGGCTTGGACTTCCAGCAAGCGTGCATGAGCGTGTTAGGAGTGAATGGAGACAAATGGTTTTTGGGACCTGACGAGCTGTTGGAGTGTGAGGAGGTAATATTATTGAAGGGATTCAGGGAAACCGGTTATTTTTATATAACCAGACTTGAGTTCTGGAAATGGGAAGTACAATGCCTGCACTTTAAAGGAGGGGTTTGAGATACTGGCAGTTTGGAGGGATATGTTATATATCTATACATGTATATGCTTCTAAACTGTTGTTTCTGGGTACCTCTGCAAAAACAGGGATTATGTATGAGTGAGGTGAAAGTGTTGAATGATGATGAAAGTATTTTCTTTTTGGAGATTTTCTTTCTTTTTGGGTCACCCTGCCTCGGTGGGAGATGGCCGACTTGTTGAAAAAAAAAAATACTTATTTGTTAGTTTTACTTAAAAAGTTAATATAAGTATGTACATACTGTATTTGCTTACAGAGATGAAGTACTGCATCCACATTCCTACTTCCAGTCATTCCTCGAGACTAAAAAAGAGCTGAGCAAGCGTATATCAGATGTGAAGGAGGGCTATTCTCATGCTGTTACTCATGCGTAAGTTGACTGAAATTTTAGTTTATATTTTTGATTAGCCAGACTTGAGTCCTGGAAATGGGAAGTACAATGTCTGCACTTTAAAGGAGGGGTTTGGGATATTGGCAGTTTGGAGGGACATCTAAACTGTTGTATCTGCAAGGACAGTGATTATATATGAGTGATTGTGGAAGTGTTGAATGATGATGAAAATTTTTTTCTTTGTTTTGGGGGTTTTCTTTTTGGGTCACCCTGCCTCAGTGGGTAATGGCTAACGTGTTAAAAAAGAAAATTTTGGTTAATGTGTGGCTTTGGCGAATATTACTGATTGCAGTTGTCAGGAAAGTCTTGAAGTGTCCACATTGTGAATTGTGAATCATAATTTCTTTACCGCCTACATTATTTATACAGTCTCTAATAATTTTTTTGTCTTGTTTCATTGAAACGGTTACTGATTATTTCTCTATGTATACTAATACTATACTATAGTATACAGCCTCTCCTCACTTAGCAATGTACTCGTTTACCAACAACTTGGACTTACGACAGGCTCTCTGATCAGTATGCATACCAAAATAATGTATATTAGAGCTGATTTCCTCTGTTCTGTTTATTACAATATACAATACACTACTCTATAAACATTTAAAAATATATCCAAAATGTTATAAATTATGCAAAGGTAACATTAAAACAATATCAAAGATGATTGATACAAACCCACTACCATTATACTAGTATGCTCCTCACTCAGCGATGAATTTGCTTACCGACGAGGTCTTAGGAACGGAACTCAGTCATTAAGTGAGGAGAGGCTGTACTATACTGTATTCTTTCATACTGTCATTTAGTTGCATTTCTGTGTAACATATCCTGTACAGAGTTTCTCTTGACTGTAATTCTTGTCAGTAAAGAGATGCCTTGCTGATGTTAGTAGTCTTAATACATTTGTTCTCTATTTTTTTTTAACATACCAGCTATTTCTCATCAGGGCAGGGTGACCCCAGAAGAAGAGGTAACACTTTCACCATCATTCATTCAATTGCTGTCTTGCCAGAAGTGTGCCATCATCACAGTTCAGATAGCCCTCCTAAATGCAGCATCCTCACCCCTCCTTTAGAGTGTAGTCACTGTACTTTCCAACTCCAGGACTGAAGTCTGGCTAACAGGGTTTCCCTGAACCCCTTCATAAATGTTAAATTACTCACACTCCATTAGCATTTCTAGAATATTATATTAAATTATTGTTTTTTTTACTCTCAGCTCCTTTCAAGGAAACAGCACTCTGTAGCCATATGGGTTCAGCGTTTGTTTTAG
This sequence comes from Cherax quadricarinatus, assembly GCF_038502225.1. Taxonomy (NCBI): domain Eukaryota; kingdom Metazoa; phylum Arthropoda; class Malacostraca; order Decapoda; family Parastacidae; genus Cherax; species Cherax quadricarinatus. The sequence continues at coordinate 18,313,000 of NC_091335.1, read as the reverse complement.
TCAATATTTTTTTCAAGGCAGTAGAGAGATATGAGCCAGAAAATAAGAGATCATTTACTGTAAATAAAAGCAATACAACCTCTCCGCACTTAGCGACATACAGTGGACCCTCGACCAATGATGGCATCGTCTAACGTTAAATCCGACTAGCGATACATTTTAACGCAAAAAATTTGCCTCGACTAGCACTAAAAAACTCGACCAACATGATTCGTTTCCTCTGAGACGCCTCCACTTGTGGCCAGTGTTTACAAGCCAGCCAGCCACCGTGGTCCCATCCAAACATACAGTTGGAACATTTCATATTATCACAGGGTTTTTAATTATTGCACCTGCAAAATAAGTCGCCATGGGCCCCAAGAAAGCCTCTAGTGCCAACCCTACAGCAAAAATTACTATGGATATGAAGAGATCATAGCTAAGTATGAAAATGGAGTGTGTGTCTCCGAGCTGGCCAGGTTGTACACAAAACCCCAATCAACCATCGCTACTATTGTGGCCAAGAAAACGGCAATCAAGGAAGCTGTTCTTGCCAAAGGTGCAACTGTGTTTTTGAAACTGAGATCGCAAGTGATAGAAGATGTTGAGAGACTGTTATTGGTGTGGATAAACGAAAAACAGATAGCAGGAGATAGCATCTCTCAAGCGATCATATGTGAAAAGGCTAGGAAGTTGCATGAGGATTTAATTAGAAAGATGCCTGCAACTAGTGGTGATGTGAGTGAATTTAAGGCCAGCAAAGGTTGGTTTGAGAGATTTAAGAATCGTAGTGGCATACATAGTGTGATAAGGCATGGCGAGGCTGCCAGTTTGGACCAAAAAGCAGCTGAAAAATATGTGCATGAATTCAAGGAGTACATAGATAGTGAGGAATTGAAACCTGAACAAGTGTTTAATTGTGACACTGACAATGTTGTGAAACACTTTAGGAATGTCATAAAGGAACGGGAGGTACAGGCCTCTATGGACAGATATTTTGTGCGACAGAGGTCCAGTGACTCTCAAGCTGGTCCTAGTGGCATTAAAAGAAGAAGGGAAGTAACCCCAGAAAAGGACTTGACACCTCAAGTCCTAATGGATGGGGATTCCCCTTCTAAACACTAGCACCATCCACAGTCTCCCCTCCTCCCATCCCATCAGTCATCACCAGATCTTCAATAAAGGTAAGTGTCATGTAATTGTACATGTCTTCTTCAGTTTGTGTGTATTAAAATTAATATTTCATGTGGTAAAAATTTTTTTTTCAATACTTTTGGGTGTCTTGCACTGATTAATTTGATTTCCATTATTTCTTATGGGGAAAATTAACTCGACTAACGATAATTTCAATTAACGATGAGCTCTCAGGAACGGATTAATGTCGTTGGTTGAGGGTCCACTGTACTCATTTATTGATGACTCGGACTTATGACAGGCTCTCTGGCAAGTATGCATACCTAAATAACGTATATTAGAGCTAATTTCCTCTATTCTGTTTATTACAATATACAGTACACTAGTGTATAAACATTTAAAAATATGTATACTTAAAATGTTATAAATGGTGCAGAGGGGACATTAAAACAATATCAAAGATGGCTGACACAAACCCACTACCATTACAGCAGTGGTTCCCAAACTGAGGGTAAATTACCCCCTGGGGGTAATTTAACCATTTTTGGGGGGTAATGGAGGGGTGACAGAAAAAAAGTTATGAATTCTGAAAATCAAGAAAACAATGCGGTACCCGGTATGAGGATTATTGTTAACTTTGTCTTAGTATATAAAGTTATAAAGTAAACCTATTATAAGTAAGTAATAAAGTTAAACCAAATAACAATAAACATCAAAAACTAATATACAGTATTAGAAAAGAAGAAATATATAGCTAAGTGTGTGGAAACCCAAAAGTATTTTGACAAGTATGCTTCAGGACAAAAGTCACTCAGTAGCCCAGATCGACCTGTCCAGTATGCGTCACTCACTTCCTGAGGCTGCCTCTATTTCACACTGTCAGTTTATCTGTGAGCATCAGCCGAGGTAGACATAAGCTGGTATGTATGTGTACTCCCCTGTGCAGTATATAGTTAGTATTTACCCACTGTTACTGTGAATTTGTAGCTATTATTAATTTTATATATAATGTACGTGGGGTTCTTACGTTTTCAATGGTTTTGCTAGGATTAGCAGACTATGCGAGGCTGTATACGTTCACGTTTAGCCATATATATCAATAATAACAACATTTTGTGAAAGGGGTAACATGCTTTATGTGGCATGTTAAATTGGGTAACAAGCTGAAAAAGTTTGGGAACCACTGCATTACAGTATGCTCCTTGTTTAGTGATGAATTCGTATACCGACATGGTCTTAGGAACGGAACTCCATCGTTAAGTGAGGAGAGGCTGTACAGTAAAATATACGTATAGAGTAAACCTAGGTAGTAGGTTGGTAGACAGCAACCACCCAGGGAGGTACTATCATCCTGCCAATTAAGTGTAAAACGGAGGCCTGTAATTGTTTTACATGATGGTAAGATTGCTGGTGTCTTTTTTTCTGTCTCATGAACGTGCAAGATTTCAGGTACGTCTTGCTACTTCTACTTACACTTAGGTCACACTACACATACATGTACAAGCATATATATACACACACACCCCTCTGGGTTTTCTGCTATTTTCTTTCTAGTTCTTGTTCTGGTTTATTTCCTCTTATCTCCATGGGGAAATGGAACAGAATTCTTCCTCCGTAAGCCATGCGTGTTGTAAGAGGCGACTAAAATGCCGGGAGCAAGGGGCTAGTAACCTCTTCTCCTGTATATATTACTAAATGTAAAAGGAGAAACTTTCGTTTTTCCTTTTGGGCCACCTCGCCTCGGTGGGATACGGCTGGTGTGTTGAAGGAAAGAAGAAACATGCAAGATTTCAGGTACATCTTGCTACTTCTACTTACACTTAGGTTACAAAACACATGCATGTACAAGCATATATATACACACTCCTCTGGGTTTTCTTCTATTTTCTTACTAGTTCTTGTTCTTGTTTATTTTTCTTATCTCCATGGGAAAGTGGAGCAGAATTTTTCCTCCGTAAGCCATGCGTGTCGTAAGAGGTGACTAAAATGCTGGTAGCAAGGGGCTAATAATCCCTTCTCTTTATACATTACTAAGGTTAAAAAGAGAAACTTGTTTTGCTCTTTGGGAATCTGATAATACTTGCTGTACATGGAAAATAGTTGAGAGAAACACGTCCGTAATATACATACTGCCATAGCTTTTTGAAACAAAGATAGAATGCTGAAAAGCAGGGATGGGGAGTCAAAAGCACAGTTAGAAAACATTGTCAGCCTCCATGATTTATGACTATTCAATCTTATGATAACAGAACTTAAAAGATATTGCTGTAACTAAGGTTGAAAGTGTGATTCTTTCCGAGTTGAAAACCTGTAGAAAGCAGTCATAGGTATTTCAGAGGTACAGGTCCGCCATCACAAATCCAGCAGTCAGTTACCCGGTTCCATCAGTTATTCGGCGCTAATTTCAGCTAGCATAATTTCAAATTTCTACGGTTGCCACACCAACCTGCTGGTACTGTTTGGTGCTGCTCCTTGCTGTATAGGTCATTCCAATTTCTTTTTCTCCATTTATTGTTATAACCTGCTTACTTTTAGCCCTAGCCATGGTTCCAATGAATGAAAGAAGTGCTTCTCATTGTGTAAAGCACATACACAGTATGTACATTGTCCATAAAAGGTAAGGTGGCTTTGAAGCCAATGTCGGTTGCCATGATCTGGCTTGTGATGCAGGGGAATATGCATTATTATTACCCTAATATCAACACTATGACTTATTTGCCTGTCACAGTTGATCTAATATAACATAATAAACAATATAAATAACATAAAAACATGTTAAATACTCCAGAATTAATAATATTTGGCATAATACCGAGTGGTTCGATAGAGGTATGAAGAGGATATGAGATACAAGTACCATTCTCCTATCCCTGTCTTGGGGGCTTATATTAGACAAAATGGAGTATAGCACAAGGCTAACTGTGATATACACTTATACTGCACCATAGAACTGAAACAAAAAAGTTATTTTCTCTGCATAGATTATCATACATAGCAGCATATGTGTAGAGAACCTAGGATAACCCATAAATGTCAGACAAAGTGGCTTATTTCTAGTACCTGGCTTGGGCTTGCCATTTGTGATTTTTGGTAAATACATGTATTTGATTCCCAGCCAGGGTAGAAACATTGGGCATGTTTCTTTATACCTGTTGTCTGTGTTCACCCATCAGTAAATGGGTACCCAGGTGTTAGTGGACTGTTGTGGGTCTTAGCCTGTGACACTGACCTAATTTGCCTGAAATGCTCAGCATAACAAGGGGCTTTCTTTATAGTAGCATGTCACTGATGTCAGCTAGGCCTGTGTACCATGTACATGTTTTTTTTTTTTTTTTTTTTTTTAAACAAGTCGGCCGTCTCCCACCGAGGCAGGGTGACCCAAAAAAGAAAGAAAATCCCCAAAAAGAAAATACTTTCATCATCATTCAACACTTTCACCACACTTGCACATTATCACTGTTTTTGCAGAGGTGCTCAGAATACAACAGTCTAGAAGCATACACATATAAAGATACACAACATATCCCTCCAAACTGCCAATATCCCAAACCCCTCCTTTAAAGTGCAGGCATTGTACTTCCCATTTCCAGGACTCAAGTCCGACTATATGAAAATAACCGGTTTCCCTGAATCCCTTCACTAAATATTACCCTGCTCACACTCCAACAGATCGTCAGGTCCCAAGTACCATTCGTCTCCATTCACTCCTATCTAACACGCTCACGCACGCTTGCTGGAAGTCCAAGCCCCTTACCCACAAAACCTCCTTTACCCCCTCTCTCCAACCCTTTCGAGGACGACCCCTACCCCGCCTTCCTTCCCCTATAGATTTATATGCTTTCCATGTCATTCTACTTTGATCCATTCTCTCTAAATGACCAAACCACCTCAACAACCCCTCTTCTGCCCTCTAACTAATACTTTTATTAACTCCACACCTTCTCCTAATTTCCACACTCCGAATTTTCTGCATAATATTTACACCACACATTGCCCTTAAACAGGACATCTCCACTGCCTCCAACCGTCTCCTCGCTGCTGCATTTACCACCCAAGCTTCACACCCATATAAGAGTGTTGGTACTACTATACTTTCATACATTCCCTTCTTTGCCTCCATAGATAACGTTTTTTGACTCCACATATACCTCAACGCACCACTCACCTTTTTTCCCTCATCAATTCTATGATTAACCTCATCCTTCATAAATCCATCCGCCGACACGTCAACTCCCAAGTATCTGAAAACATTCACTTCTTCCATACTCCTCCTCCCCAATTTGATATCCAATTTTTCTTTATCTAAATCATTTGACACCCTCATCACCTTACTCTTTTCTATGTTCACTTTCAACTTTCTACCTTTACACACATTCCCAAACTCATCCACTAACCTTTGCAATTTTTCTTTAGAATCTCCCATAAGCACCGTATCATCAGCAAAAAGTAACTGTGTCAATTCCCATTTTGAATTTGATTCCCCATAATTTAATCCCACCCCTCTACCAAACACCCTAGCATTTACTTCCTTTACAACCCCATCTATAAATATATTAAACAACCATGGTGACATTACACATCCCTGTCTAAGACCTACTTTTACCGGGAAGTAGTCTCCCTCTCTTCTACACACCCTAACCTGAGCCTCACTATCCTCATAGAAACTCTTTACAGCATTTAACAACTCACCACCTATTCCATATACTTGCAACATCTGCCACATTGCTCCTCTATCCACTCTATCATATGCCTTTTCTAAATCCATAAATGCAATAAAAACTTCCCTATCTTTATCTAAATACTGTTCACATATATGCTTCAATGTACACACCTGATCTACACATCCCCTACCCACTCTAAAACCTCCTTGCTCATCCGCAATCCTACATTCTGTCTTACCTCTAATTATTTCAATTATAACCCTACCGTACACTTTTCCTGGTATACTCAGTAAGCTTATTCCTCTATAATTTTTACAGTCTCTTTTGTCCCCTTTCCCTTTATATAAAGGGACTATACATGCTCTCTGCCAATCCCTAGGTACCTTCCCCTCTTTCATACATTTATTAAACAAAAGTACCAACCACTCCAACACTATATCCCCCCCTGCTTTTAACATTTCTGTCATGATCCCATCAGTTCCAGCTGCTTTACCCCCTTTCATTTTACGTAATGCCTCACGTACCTCACCCACACTTACATTCTGCTCTTCTTCACTCCTAAAAGATGGTATACCTCCCTGACCAGTGCATGAAATTACTGCCTCTGTTTCTTCCTTAACATTTAAAAGTTCCTCAAAATATTCTCGCCATCTACCCAATACCTCCATCTCCCCATCTACTAACTCCCCTACTCTGTTTTTAACTGACAAATCCATATTTTCCCTAGGCTTTCTTAACTTGTTTAGCTCACTCCAAAATTTTTTCTTATTTTCATTAAAATTTCTTGACAGTGCCTCTCCCACTCTATCATCTGCTCTCCTTTTGCACTCTCTCACCACTCTCTTTACCTTTCTTTTACTCTCCATATACTCTGCTCTTCTTATAACACTTCTGCTTTGTAAAAACCTCTCATAAGCTACCTTTTTCTCTTTTATCACACCCTTTACTTCATCATTCCACCAATCACTCCTCTTTCCTCCTGCCCCCACCCTCCTATAACCACAAACTTCTGCCCCACATTCTAATACTGCATTTTTAAAACTATTCCAACCCTCTTCAACCCCCCCACTACTCATCTTTGCACTAGCCCACCTTTCTGCCAATAGTCGCTTATATCTCACCCGAACTTGTAATAAATAAAGATATTATTATTATATTATTATTATTATTATTATTATAGTAGTAGGTTGGTAGACAGCAACCACCCAGGGAGGTACTACCGTCCTGCCAAGTGAGTGTAAAACGAAGCCTGTGATTGTTTTACATGATGGTAGGATTGCTGATGTCTTTTGTCTGTCTCATAAATATGCAAGATTACAGGCATGTCTTGCTACTTCTACTTACACTTAGGTCACACTACACATACATGTACACATTTATTTATACACACTCATCTGAGTTTTCTTTGATTTTATCTTAATAGTTCTTGGTCTTATTAATTTTCCTTTTATATCCATGGGGAAATGGAATAAGAATCTTTCCTCCGTAAGCCATGCGTGTTGTAAAAGTCAACTAAAATGCCGGGAACAATGGGCTAGTAACCCCTTTTCCTGTAAAGATTACTAAAAAGAATAAGAAGAAGAAAATTGTCAAAGTGGGAAGTCTGAATGTGCGTGGATGTTGTGCAGATGATAAGAAAGAGATGATTGTGGATGTTATGAATGAGAAGAAGCTGGATGTCCTGGCTTTAAGTGAAACAAAGCTGAAGGGGGTGGGAGAGTTTCAGTGGAGAGGAATAAATGGGATTAGGTCAGGGGTTTCAAATAGAGTTAGAGCTAAAGAAGGAGTAGCAATAATGTTGAAGGATAAGCTATGGCAGGAAAAGAGGGACTATAAATGTATTAATTCAAGGATTATGTGGAGTAAAATAAAGATTGGATGTGAAAAGTGGGTTATAATAAGCGTGTATGCACCTGGAGAAGAGAGAAGTGTAGAGGAGAGAGAGAGATTTTGGGAAATGTTGAGTGAATGCGTGGGGAGTTTTGAATCAAGTGTGAGAGTAATGGTGGTTGGGGATTTTAATGCTAAAGTGGGTAAAAATGTTATGGAGGGAGTAGTAGGTAAATTTGGGGTGCCAGGGGTAAATGTAAATGGGGAGCCTTTAATTGAGCTATGTGTAGAAAGAAATTTGGTAATAAGTAATACATATTTTATGAAAAAGAGGATAAATAAATATACAAGGTATGATGTAGCACGTAATGAAAGTAGTTTATTAGATTATGTATTGGTGGATAAAAGGTTGATGGGTAGGCTCCAGGATGTACATGTTTATAGAGGGGCAACTGATATATCGGATCATTATTTAGTTGTAGCTACAGTTAGAGTAAGAGGTAGATGGGAAAAGAGGAAGGTGGCAACAACAAGTAAGAGGGAGGTGAAAGTGTATAAACTAAGGGAGGAGGAAGTTCGGGTGAGATATAAGCGACTATTGGCAGAAAGGTGGGCTAGTGCAAAGATGAGTAGTGGGGGGGTTGAAGAGGGTTGGAATAGTTTTAAAAATGCAGTATTAGAATGTGGGGCAGAAGTTTGTGGTTATAGGAGGGTGGGGGCAGGAGGAAAGAGGAGTGATTGGTGGAATGATGAAGTAAAGGGTGTGATAAAAGAGAAAAAGGTAGCTTATGAGAGGTTTTTACAAAGCAGAAGTGTTATAAGAAGAGCAGAGTATATGGAGAGTAAAAGAAAGGTAAAGAGAGTGGTGAGAGAGTGCAAAAGGAGAGCAGATGATAGAGTGGGAGAGGCACTGTCAAGAAATTTTAATGAAAATAAGAAAAAATTTTGGAGTGAGTTAAACAAGTTAAGAAAGCCTAGGGAAAATATGGATTTGTCAGTTAAAAACAGAGTAGGGGAGTTAGTAGATGGGGAGATGGAGGTATTGGGTAGATGGCGAGAATATTTTGAGGAACTTTTAAATGTTAAGGAAGAAACAGAGGCAGTAATTTCATGCACTGGTCAGGGAGGTATACCATCTTTTAGGAGTGAAGAAGAGCAGAATGTAAGTGTGGGGGAGGTACGTGAGGCATTACGTAAAATGAAAGGGGGTAAAGCAGCTGGAACTGATGGGATCATGACAGAAATGTTAAAAGCAGGGGGGGATATAGTGTTGGAGTGGTTGGTACTTTTGTTTAATAAATGTATGAAAGAGGGGAAGGTACCTAGGGATTGGCAGAGAGCATGTATAGTCCCTTTATATAAAGGGAAAGGGGACAAAAGAGACTGTAAAAATTATAGAGGAATAAGCTTACTGAGTATACCAGGAAAAGTGTACGGTAGGGTTATAATTGAAAGAATTAGAGGTAAGACAGAATGTAGGATTGCGGATGAGCAAGGAGGTTTTAGAGTGGGTAGGGGATGTGTAGATCAGGTGTTTACATTGAAGCATATATGTGAACAGTATTTAGATAAAGATAGGGAAGTTTTTATTGCATTTATGGATTTAGAAAAGGCATATGATAGAGTGGATAGAGGAGCAATGTGGCAGATGTTGCAAGTATATGGAATAGGTGGTAAGTTATTAAATGCTGTAAAGAGTTTTTATGAGGATAGTGAGGCTCAGGTTAGGGTGTGTAGAAGAGAGGGAGACTACTTCCCGGTAAAAGTAGGTCTTAGACAGGGATGTGTAATGTCACCATGGTTGTTTAATATATTTATAGATGGGGTTGTAAAGGAAGTAAATGCTAGGGTGTTTGGGAGAGGGGTGGGATTAAATTATGGGGAATCAAATTCAAAATGGGAATTGACACAGTTACTTTTTGCTGATGATACTGTGCTTATGGGAGATTCTAAAGAAAAATTGCAAAGGTTAGTGGATGAGTTTGGGAATGTGTGTAAAGGTAGAAAGTTGAAAGTGAACATAGAAAAGAGTAAGGTGATGAGGGTGTCAAATGATTTAGATAAAGAAAAATTGGATATCAAATTGGGGAGGAGGAGTATGGAAGAAGTGAATGTTTTCAGATACTTGGGAGTTGACGTGTCGGCGGATGGATTTATGAAGGATGAGGTTAATCATAGAATTGATGAGGGAAAAAAGGTGAGTGGTGCGTTGAGGTATATGTGGAGTCAAAAAACGTTATCTATGGAGGCAAAGAAGGGAATGTATGAAAGTATAGTAGTACCAACACTCTTATATGGGTGTGAAGCTTGGGTGGTAAATGCAGCAGCGAGGAGACGGTTGGAGGCAGCGGAGATGTCCTGTTTAAGGGCAATGTGTGGTGTAAATATTATGCAGAAAATTCGGAGTGTGGAAATTAGGAGAAGGTGTGGAGTTAATAAAAGTATTAGTCAGAGGGCAGAAGAGGGGTTGTTGAGGTGGTTTGGTCATTTAGAGAGAATGGATCACAGTAGAATGACATGGAAAGCATATAAATCTATAGGGGAAGGAAGGCGGGGTAGGGGTCGTCCTCGAAAGGGTTGGAGAGAGGGGGTAAAGGAGGTTTTGTGGGTAAGGGGCTTGGACTTCCAGCAAGCGTGCGTGAGCGTGTTAGATAGGAGTGAATGGAGACGAATGGTACTTGGGACCTGACGATCTGTTGGAGTGTGAGCAGGGTAATATTTAGTGAAGGGATTCAGGGAAACCGGTTATTTTCATATAGTCGGACTTGAGTCCTGGAAATGGGAAGTACAATGCCTGCACTTTAAAGGAGGGGTTTGGGATATTGGCAGTTTGGAGGGATATGTTGTGTATCTTTATATGTTTATGCTTCTAGACTGTTGTATTCTGAGCACCTCTGCAAAAACAGTGATAATGTGCGAGTGTGGTGAAAGTGTTGAATGATGATGAAAGTATTTTCTTTTTGGGGATTTTCTTTCTTTTTTGGGTCACCCTGCCTCGGTGGGAGACGGCCGACTTGTTGAAAAAAAAAAAAAAAAAAAAAATTATTATTATCATTATTATTATTATTATTATTATTATTATCATTATTTTTTTTTTTATTATCACACTGGCCGATTCCCACCAAGGCAGGGTGGCCCGAAAAAGAAAAACTTTCACCATCATTCACTCCATCACTGTCTTGCCAGAAGGGTGCTTTACACTACAGTTTTTAAACTGCAACATTAACACCCCTCCTTCAGAGTGCAGGCACTGTACTTCCCATCTCCAGGACTCAAGTCCGGCCTGCCGGTTTCCCTGAATCCTTTCATAAATGTTACTTTGCTCACACTCCAACAGCACGTCAAGTATTAAAAACCATTTGTCTCCATTCACTCCTATCAAACACGCTCACGCATGCCTGCTGGAAGTCCAAGCCCCTCGCACACAAAACCTCCTTTACCCCCTCCCTCCAACCCTTCCTAGGCCGACCCCTACCCCGCCTTCCTTCCACTACAGACTGATACACTCTTGAAGTCATTCTGTTTCGCTCCATTCTCTCTACATGTCCGAACCACCTCAACAACCCTTCCTCAGCCCTCTGGACAACAGTTTTGGTAATCCCGCACCTCCTCCTAACTTCCAAACTATGAATTCTCTGCATTATATTCACACCACACATTGCCCTCAGACATGACATCTCCACTGCCTCCAGCCTTCTCCTCGCTGCAACATTCATCACCCACGCTTCACACCCATATAAGAGCGTTGGTAAAACTATACTCTCATACATTCCCCTCTTTGCCTCCAAGGACAAAGTTCTTTGTCTCCACAGACTCCTAAGTGCACCACTCACTCTTTTTCCCTCATCAATTCTATGATTCACCTCATCTTTCATAGACCCATCCGCTGACACGTCCACTCCCAAATATCTGAATACATTCACCTCCTCCATACTCTCTCCCTCCAATCTGATATTCAATCTTTCATCACCTAATCTTTTTGTTATCCTCATAACCTTACTCTTTCCTGTATTCACCTTTAATTTTCTTCTTTTGCACACCCTACCAAATTCATCCACCAATCTCTGCAGCTTCTCTTCAGAATCTCCCAAGAGCACAGTGTCATCAGCAAAGACCAGCTGTGACAACTCCCACTTTGTGTGTGATTCTTTATCTTTTAACTCCACGCCTCTTGCCAAGACCCTCGCATTTACTTCTCTTACAACCCCATCTATAAATATATTAAACAACCACGGTGACATCACACATCCTTGTCTAAGGCCTACTTTTACTGGGAAAAAATTTCCCTCTTTCCTACATACTCTAACTTGAGCCTCACTATCCTCGTAAAAACTCTTCACTGCTTTCAGTAACCTACCTCCCACACCATACACTTGCAACATCTGCCACATTGCCCCCCTATCCACCCTGTCATACGCCTTTTCCAAATCCATAAATGCCACAAAGACCTCTTTAGCCTTATCTAAATACTGTTCACTTATATGTTTCACTGTAAACACCTGGTCCACACACCCCCTACCTTTCCTAAAGCCTCCTTGTTCATCTGCTATCCTATTCTCCGTCTTACTCTTAATTCTTTCAATTATAACTCTACCATACACTTTACCAGGTACACTCAACAGACTTATTATTATCATTATTTTTTCTCAGTTGTTTGTTGGGCTATCTTATTTAAACTTGGGCAATATATGATGGAAAGATGCTTCTTAATGTACACCAAAAATGAAAGAAATCAGACCATAAATAATGGAGTTCACCTCTCAGCCATTAGCCACCTCTTAGCGGTATATTTTTGTATGGTTTTTATGGCTGTATTCTCGGTTTTTTGGTCTCATTTGATAGAATGGAAGATATATTACAGAAATAGATATGATTTTGATTTCTTTCAAGCTGAAAGTACCTTGAAATTGAGCTCAGACTAGCGTAAGTGTTCTATTCTTTAGCAATGTTCAAAAGTAAACAAATAACGTCACTGTCTGATACGTGTGCACCTACCAGTCCAAATTCCAATATGCAGTCAAGAATGAGTTGGCATTATTTATACAATTATTACAATAATGCAGTAGTCTGCATAACAGTAAATTTTCTATTTTTTGTGTGAATAAAAATTCCAAATGGTAAGCAAGAGTAATATAAGAGGGGCTTGGAGCCATGACTAAAGAACAGAGAAAATGTTATTTTAGTGCCAGGAATGTCTGCATTGTTTATTCTGGACACTATTTTGAAATTGGCATCTGTTGAAATTTATGTGAAATTGGCCAAATTTCCAGTTTCTGACCACTATTGGGTTGCTGAAATAGGTGAATGGGCGTTTTTTGTACTCAGTCGACAGAATAGAAGTAAGTAAGTTTATTCAGGTATACACAAATACAGTTACATAGATTATCATACATAGCAGCGTATGTATAGAGAACCTAGGATAGCCCAAAAAAGTCAGACGAAGTGACTTATTTCGAGTACCTGGCTTGGGCATGATTTTTGGTAAATACGTATTTTTTTTCTCAGTTGTTTGTTGGGCTATCTTATTGAAACTTGGGCAGTGTATGATCGAAAGATGCTTCTTAACGTACACCAAAAATTAAAAAAATTGGACGATAAATAAAGAATTCACTTCTCAGTCATTAGCTGCCTCTTTGCGGTATATTTTCTTATGGTTTTTATGGTTGTATTCTCGTTTTTTTGGTCTCATTTGATAGAATAGAAGATACATTACAGAAATAGATATGATTTTGATTGGTTTCATGAGAAAAAGTACCTTGAAATTAAGCTCAAAGCAGCAGAAATGTTCGATTTTTGCCAATGTTCAATGAACTGTCTTGTATAAGTCAAGTTGGTTAATTTTATTAAGTGTATTCTAACCTAACCACTCTGTAATCCGGCATTCTCACTTGCTGGTTAAAAATTGTGTTATTTTATTATGTAATATTAGTAATGCAATAATTTCTGCTGAACATGCCTTCATTGCTTTTTTGTTTTTACCCACAGGCCACTCATGCATCGTGAAAGACGTAAATATCTCCGCACTGCCATGAAAGAATTGGCTCTCATTTTGACTGACCAACCAGGGCTTTTGGGTCCCAAAGCTCTCTTTGTGTTCATGGGTCTAAGCTTTTCGAGAGATGAGGTTAGGAAATGCTTACAGTCATGCATTATACATTAAATGATTTAAAGATATTATGATGAAAGCCATCTTCACTTTCTTATCCTCATAAGTATTTAAAATCCTAAATGAACCATAAAAATCAAACAGTAATATGTGAAACAGATGCTTTTGCAATAGTAATATAAAGATATTTTGTTTGCATCTAGGTATTGTGGCTACTACGTCACCATGAGAACCCACCGCTGCATAAAGTTAAAGGCAAAACAGCAGATGATTTAGTTGATCGTCAGTTGCCAGAACTACTTTTTCATATGGAGGAAATACGAGCACTGATCAAGAAGTATTCACAGGTCACTTGATTATTGGAATCATTTTATGAGATTTAATAAAATTTGTATGCATAAAACAAAATTAAATATGATTAAAAAATTTCTGCTGAATATTATATATTTTTTGCAGGTGCTGCAACGATATTACACACAGTACCTTTGTGGGTATGATGCCATTGCCCTTAATCAGTTGATACAAGAACTGCAAAACCTACCAGAGGAAGAATCAATCATTTTATCATCAATGTGCAATGAAATTGGAAATTTATCAGTCAAACAAGGTGAAATCTATGGCATAGAGTATTGTTTTTGATAAAAATTTCCCATGATATGCAAAAACAAAATTAGCTCTTTCCATAAGTAAATTTAACTTGATGTTTATCATTGTGAAATATAGTACTGTACTGTATTGGTACATTTGGTTTTGGGGTGTTAATAGTAAAACTCAATTTTTCTGTTTCAGGTATTTTTTTTCTTTCTACACCAATTCCATTTTTTTTTTTTAACACTCCGGCTGTCTCTCACCGAGGCAGGGGGACTCAAAAAAGAAACTCTTTCACCATCACTCACACTATCACTGTCTTGCCAGAGGCACACAAATATGGCAGTTTAGATGTCACACTAAACAGGAAATTGTTATTAGTTAAATAAAATGCATTATGACTCACAAATCACACTTTTCATTTTCACAATGAACATGTCATATAATAGATCAATACAGTACAGGCAGGCCCCACTTTACAGCACTTCGTTAATACAGCAGTTTAATTATACCCATTTTTCATTTATTCAGACGTCTTACAATAAATATATTCACTCAATACAGTATAAGCTAATGACGATATGAGGGATATGTTGTGTATCTTTATATGTATATGCTTCTAAACTGTTGTATTCTGAGCACCTCTGCAAAAACAGTGATAATGTGTGAGTGTGGTGAAAGTGTTGAATGATGATGAAAGTATTTTCTTTTTGGGGATTTTCTTTCTTTTTTAGGTCACCCTGCCTCGGTGGGAGACGGCCGACTTGTTGAAAAAAAAAAAAAAGAATGTGTGTACTGTATAGGCATATTTAGGGTTAGCTCTTTTGCTTACTTAATATTTGGAAGTGTAAACATCATATTAGGCTTTTATATACATTTGAAAGTGAAAAAGGCTTTGATTCACTTTACAGCAGTAGCCTGGAACCTAACCTGCTGCATAAGTGGGGCACCCCTGTACATGCAAACATATATACAGATCACATTATATATTTACTATTCCCTTCCATTCCTTGTTTAATCTTAAAATTTCTGACAATATGCAAAAATTTCTTTCAACAAAAATATTTTGTAGTGTCCATAAATTCTTTTCACCTGTTAGGTTTTTTGCCAAGTGCATGCCATGATACTGTATTTTGTAATGTGTGTGTAAAGCATGCCCTCCCAGTATATAAAGTACTGTATTTTGTGTTCATCATGCACTGCCATTGTATACAGTATTGTACAGGGTATCCACAAAAGCTCTCCCTGATTTCAAACAGGTATAACATGTAACATTATTGTAATAATCTTTCACAGTTAGTAGCTTCAGATGCAGGATTTCATTCAGTTTCATGTGGTATAAAGTAGCATTAAAGGCACTCATTGTATGCCCCTCTGGTTGCTCTGCAAACATCGATGCGATAGCCCAGTTTGGTTCAGACGCTCTGCATCATATCTGGAGTTATCATGCAAAGTGCTTCAGTGATCAAAATTTTCAGCTCCTCCAGGGTTGCAGGTAGTGGTGGTGGTATGTAAACTGTGCTTTTCACCTACCCTCGAAAAAAAAATCACAAACAATTAGGTCCGGTGACCTCTGCAAGTGGCCTGCGAGGTCACCGGACCTAACTGTTAGTGACTTCTTTCTTTGGAGGTACGTGAAGAGCACAGTTTACGTACCAACACTACCTGCAACCCTGGAGGAGCTGAAAATTTTGATCGCTGAAGCAGTTTGCATGACAACTCCAGATATGCTGCAGAGTGCCTGTACCAAACTGGACTATTGCACTGATGTTTGCCAAGCAACCAGAGGGGCACACATTGAGTGCCTTTAATGCTACCCTACACCACATGAAACTGAATGAAATCCTGCATCTGAAGCTACTAACTGTGAAAGATTACTACAATAAAGTTACATGTTATACCTGTTTGAAATCAGGGAGTGTTTTTGTGGACACCCTGTATTTTGTGTACAGCATGCACTACCATTGTATACAGTACTGTATACATATATGTACATTCGGTAGCTTACTGAAAAATAATGGGAATTAGATACAGAATACCTTATTATTTTCCTTGTCTACATTTCTGGTTATGGTATGTGTGTATATGAAAAAATGCAACTCAGTTAACATATTTTTTCACTGTTTTGTGTAGTCACTATCTAGGTCTTTAAACCATACAAGTGTAAAATGGAAGCTTGCTAAACATTTTCCATTTCCATTTACATATACAGTTAAGATAGCAAGTAATCTTAAAAGTTTCTATAGTATAGTGGTCTCTTGAGTTAAGATATTAATCTGTTCCAGAAGATGTAACATATCTCACAACTATCATAATTCAAACTGTAAAGTACAGCACGTGGTTTTACGGTAATTCATTCCAAGACACTAGAAAACACCCAACCTGTCCTTGGATACTTTTTGCTGTTGAAACACACTGGGGTTTTCTGAGTGATAAATATAGGTGTCAGCTTAAAATATCCAGAGGTATTGGCACCCAACAGCAAAGCCTATCTTTCATAGGCTTATGCCAGGGCAAAGTGGCAGGATATGGTAGGACAGGCAAGTCAGGGCAGAGGAAGCAGGGCAGGCCAGGGAATGGCAGCTAGTCCAGAGCTGGTAGGGCAGGGCAGGACAGGACAGGACAGACTAGGCCAGGCCAGGCCAGGCCAGGTATAGCAGGACAAGGCAAGCAAGGTCAGGGCAGGCAGGGAAGGGCAGACAGACCACAGGAAATATGGTAGGCCTGGGCAGATAGGGCAAGGAAGAGCAGGCAGGGCAGGCAAGTATTGCAGTCAGGCAGGCTGGGGCATGTAGAGCAAGGTAGATCAGACTGGGCAGGGTAGGACAGGCTAGAGCAGCCGGGGCAGGACAGGCCAGATTAGGCAGGGTAGAACAGGCCAGATCAGGCAGAGCAAGACAGGGTTAGGCAGGTAGGCAGGGATTGGTAAAGAATTACAAATTTAATATTTACACTTGTCATTGTCTGCCACTGTCCATGTCTGGTGCACACACAATATCCCTCCCTCCTGTGCCTTCCTTACTCCTTTCTACCCTTCCTTATCACCCTTTATCACCCTTCTCTTTCCCCTATGCACCTCCAGCATACCCTCCCTCTTGTTTGCATTTTTCTTATACTGTACTTATAAGCACTGGTTAACATGAATATAAAATCAAATGATGTTACACCAATAGTATCTCCTGCTTGCACACAATTTGGTAAATCATGTTGCATGCTTAACTTAATTTGAGTGACTGCATGAAAAAAAAAAGGCAACTTAATTAAATTATGAAACTAAGACTTGCCAAACCTATTAGGTGAAGTAAGTTTTGATTTTGATAGTGAATGATGGTGAATGTATTTCTTTTTCAGGTCATCCTGCCTCGGTGGGAGATGGCCTGTGTGTTAAAAAAAACAAAAATTACCTTTTCATTTGAATAAGCCTATGCCTTCATTCACCATGCTGATTGTTCTATAAGTGAAAAACCTTGTCTGTATCATCAGTGATTAATTTTTCAGATCCATGGATTGCATGTGAATACAATTAATATGGTTTTTTTTTGTATTGACATGATACTTTATTTTGTCACTGATTTTAGTGTTTTGTATAACAGTAATTGCATTCATCTTGAGTTCTGTGCCAACTACTAACTGACTCCCTGAATCTAATGCTGTTTTACCCACACTCTTTCTCATTTATATTCAGTAGAGGAAGGTACATCATTTGACTTTCGTGGCATCCGTCTCGATTGGTTTCGGCTTCAAGCATATGCAACAGCTAACCGTGCTGGGTTGAATCTCAAGAATAATCGAGAATTGGCAGCCCTTATTAATCAAATTGTCTTCCACACAAAGATGGTTGATTATTTAGATGAAATGTTGATAGAAACATCAGATCTCTCTATTTTCTGGTGAGTATCAGAGTACATGTAGTTTGATTTTCTGTAATTTTTCCCTATACAGAAAAAAAGGATAGGAGGTGCACTCTGTATACTTTACATAAGAAATGGAAAAATAATAAAAATAGCAAAATAATAATATGTAATACAGCTCATGAACTGACTAGTTTCCCATTTTTGACTTTATCTCCTTTTTTTCTTCTTTTTCTTTTTCAACATGTCGGCCAATTCCTACTGAGGCAGGGTGACCCAGAAATGAAAGAAACACTTTTACCATCATTCACACACAACACTTGTCTTGGCAGAGGTGCTCAGATACGACAGTTTAGATGTCCCTCCAAACAGTCAATATTCCAACCCCCCATCTTCTTTAAAGTGCAGGCACTGTACTTCCCACCTCCAGGACTCAAGTCCAGCTACCCAGTTTCCCCGAATCCCTTCACAAAATATTACCCTGCTCACACTTCATCAACTCGTCAGGTCTCAGAAACCATTTGTCTCCATTCACTCCTATCTAACATGCTCACACATGCCTGCTGTATGTCCAAGCCCCTTGCACACAAAACTTCTTTCACCCCCTCCCTCCATCCTTTCCTAAGATTACCCCCTACCCCTCCTCCCTTCCACTAAAGATTTATACACCCCCAGGTCATCCTATTTTGCTCCATCCTCTCGAAATGACCAAACAACCTCAACAATTCCTCCTCAGGCCTCTGAATCATACTTTTAGTAACTACACCTCCTCCTAATTTTCACATTACAAATTCTCTGCATAATATTTACATACACCACGCATTACCCTTAGACACGACATCTCTACTGCCTCCAGCCTCCTTCTCACTGCAACATTTACAATCCATGCTTCAAACTCACATAAGAGTGTTGGCACCACTATACACTACTCTCATACATTCCCTTCTTTATTATTTATTATTATTTTTTCTTCAATTGTGAAATGTTATGCTGTATTTGAAATCATAATGTTCAAGGTATGACTGTAAAGAAAGTGAATGGATGAATGCAGTGATAGAAGGGAAAATCTGAATGGGTATATTGAAAACCAGATAGAAGTATATATTATCTTTTGATGATTAATTTTATGATGAGAAGTGAAGAAACTTCACAAGTGATGGCAAGTGAATTAATAATGCAGTTGAAAGACAAAATTGAAGCAGATATGTTATGCAAAATATTAAGAAATAAGCTATGTAAGTAAAACTTTATGGTGTGCAGAATTTTTTATTTTTTTTTTTTTTTTTTACAAATTGTCCATCTCCCATCTAGGCAGGGTGACCCAAAAAGAAAGAAAATCCAAAAAAAGAAAATACTTTCATCATCATTCAACACTTTCACCTCACTTGTGCCCAAATACAACAGTTTAGAAGTATATATAAAGATACAATATAAAAAGTGACCTGAATATAATAAACACCCTATGGAATGTAATATCAGGGCCCCACTTATTTAAATACCATCCTATTACACACCCCTCCAAACTGCCAATATCCCAAATGCCTCCATAAAGTGCAGGCATTGTACTTCCCATTTCCAGAACTCAAGTCCGGCTATATAAAAATAACTGGTTTCCCTGAATCCCTTCACTACATATTACTCTGCTCACACTCCAACAGCTCATCAGGTCCCAAAAACCATTCGTCTCCATTCACTCCTATCTAACACGCTCACGCACGCTTGCTGGAAGTCCAAGCCCCTCACCCACAAAACCTCCTTTACCCCCTCCCTCCAACCTTTTTGAGGACAACCTCAACCCTGCCTTCGTTTCCCTACAGATCTATACACTCTCCATGTCATTCTACTTTGATCCATTCTCTCTGAATGACCACACCACCTCAACAACCCCTCTTCAGCCCTCTGACTAATATTTTTATTAACTCCACACCTTCTCCTAATTTCCACACTCTGAATTATTATTTTTTATTATCACACTGGCCGATTCCCACCAAGGCAGGGTGGCCCGAAAAAGAAAAACTTTCACCATCATTCACTCCATCACTGTCTTGCCAGAAGGGTGCTTTACACTATAGTTTTTAAACTGCAACATTAACACCCCTCCTTCAGAGTGCAGGCACTGTACTTCCCATCTCCAGGACTCAAGTCCGGCCTGCCGGTTTCCCTGAACCCCTTCATAAATGTTACCCTGCTCACACTCCAACAGCACGTCAAGTATTAAAAACCATTTGTCTCCATTCACTCCTATCAAACACACAAACAACCCGCACATAAAAGACAGAAGCTTACGACGACGTTTCGGTCCGACTTGGACCATTGACAAAGTCACACTAACAGAGGAGGAGCAGAACGGCTATATATAGGCAGGAAGAGGTGGAGGTAGTAGTAGTGGTAGAAGTAGTAGTAGTAGTAGTACAAGAATTGTATATAATACCGACAGGATGAAATGACACATGCACAACACCCGGGCATCCCCACCGTAGACGTTTCGCCATCCAGCCAGCCACTGGATGGCGAAACGTCCACAACAAAGACAACCAGACGCCGCACATGTGTCTAATTTCATCAGTAGATGTAGTAGAAGAAGAAGAGGTAG
The DNA here is from genome assembly GCF_038502225.1 of Cherax quadricarinatus. Lineage (NCBI taxonomy): Eukaryota > Metazoa > Arthropoda > Malacostraca > Decapoda > Parastacidae > Cherax > Cherax quadricarinatus. The sequence goes on along the minus strand of NC_091335.1, from coordinate 18,292,258 downwards.
TAGTAGTGGTAGTGGTAGTGGTAGAAGTGGGAAATAAGGAAGACGAGCCAGTCAAATACAAAGGAAGGGGAGCACTGCAAGAGAGCTAGAAACCCACAGAGGGAGAGCAAGCGCACCGAGGTGCGTGAAAGGGGAAGTGGTGAAATAAAATAAAGAAGGAACAGAAACACGAGACAGGAGAGAGAAAGACAACCCAGAGGAGAAAAGGAGAGAGGAAAGGGGAAGAGGAAGAAGAAAAAGAAGAAGAAAAAATGAGGATTCAGGTTAAGTCACGGGTGTTCTGAAGTTTGGAGCATTTTACAATGTAGTGGGAGAGGAAGGCATCTACAGAGACGAAGCCAGGGCTAAGGTTCATACAAGGAAAGTTGTGTATAAGAGAGGATTCAACTAAACGGCGACTGTTCGAGTTGGAAGTAGGGAAGACAGTTTTAGCAGAAGACCAGTCAATAGGATGGCTATGATCTCTGACGTGACAGAAAAGAGCATTGTTATTGTCGAACAGTCGCCGTTTAGTTGAATCCTCTCTTATACACAACTTTCCTTGTATGAACCTTAGCCCTGGCTTCGTCTCTGTAGATGCCTTCCTCTCCCACTACATTGTAAAATGCTCCAAACTTCAGAACACCCGTGACTTAACCTGAATCCTCATTTTTTCTTCTTCTTTTTCTTCTTCCTCTTCCCCTTTCCTCTCTCCTTTTCTCCTCTGGGTTGTCTTTCTCTCTCCTGTCTCGTGTTTCTGTTCCTTCTTTATTTTATTTCACCACTTCCCCTTTCACGCACCTCGGTGCGCTTGCTCTCCCTCTGTGGGTTTCTAGCTCTCTTGCAGTGCTCCCCTTCCTTTGTATTTGACTGGCTCGTCTTCCTTATTTCCCACTTCTACCACTACCACTACCACTACTACTACCTCTTCTTCTTCTACTACATCTACTGATGAAATTAGACACATGTGCGGCGTCTGGTTGTCTTTGTTGTGGACGTTTCGCCATCCAGTGGCTGGCTGGATGGCGAAACGTCTACGGTGGGGATGCCCGGGTGTTGTGCATGTGTCATTTCATCCTGTCGGTATTATATACAATTCTTGTACTACTACTACTACTACTTCTACCACTACTACTACCTCCACCTCTTCCTGCCTATATATAGCCGTTCTGCTCCTCCTCTGTTAGTGTGACTTTGTCAATGGTCCAAGTCGGACCGAAACGTCGTCGTAAGCTTCTGTCTTTTATGTGCGGGTTGTTTGTGTGTCGTTCCAGTCACGGTATTGTGCCTTTTTGTTATTTACTCCTATCAAACACGCTCACACATGCCTGCTGGAAGTCCAAGCCCCTCGCACACAAAACCTCCTTTACCCCCTCTCTCCAACCTTTCCTAGGCCGACCCCTACCCCGCCTTCCTTCCACTACAGACTGATACACTCTTGAAGTCATTCTGTTTCGCTCCATTCTCTCTACATGTCCGAACCACCTCAACAACCCTTCCTCAGCCCTCTGCACAACAGTTTTGGTAATCCCGCACCTCCTCCTAACTTCCAAACTACGAATTCTCTGCATTATATTCACACCACACATTGCCCTCAGACATGACATCTCCACTGCCTCCAGCCTTCTCCTCGCTGCAACATTCATCACCCATGCTTCACACCCATATAAGAGCGTTGGTAAAACTATACTCTCATACATTCCCCTCTTTGCCTCCAAGGACAAAGTTCTTTGTCTCCACAGACTCCTAAGTGCACCACTCACTCTTTTCCCCTCATCAATTCTATAATTCACCTCATCTTTCATAGACCCATCCGCTGACACGTCCACTCCCAAATATCTGAATACATTCACCTCCTCCATACTCTCTCCCTCCAATCTGATATTCAATCTTTCATCACCTAATCTTTTTGTTATCCTCATAACCTTACTCTTTCCTGTATTCACCTTTAATTTTCTTCTTTTGCACACCCTACCAAATTCATCCACCAATCTCTGCAACTTCTCTTCAGAATCTCCCAAGAGCACAGTGTCATCAGCAAAGAGCAGCTGTGACAACTCCCACTTTGTGTGTGATTCTTTATCTTTTAACTCCACACCTCTTGCCAAGACCCTCGCATTTACTTCTCTTACAACCCCATCTATAACTATATTAAACAACCACGGTGACATCACACATCCTTGTCTAAGGCCTACTTTTACTGGGAAAAAATTTCCCTCTTTCCTACATACTCTAACTTGAGCCTCACTATCCTCGTAAAAACTCTTCACTGCTTTCAGTATAATATTTGCACCATATTTGCATAATATTTGCACCAAACATTGCCCTTAGACAGGACATCTCCACTGCCTCCAACCACCTCCTCGCTGTAGCATTTACAACCCAAGCTTCACACCCATGTAAGTGTGTTGGTACCACTATACTTTTATACATTCCCTTCTTTGCCTCCATTGATAACGTTTTTTTGTCTCCACATATACCTCAACGCACCACTCACCTTTTTTCCCTCATCAATTCTATGATTAACCTCATCCTTCATAAACCAATCTGCTGACACATCAACTCCCAAATATCTGTAAACATTCACTTCTTCCATACTACCTCTCTCCAATGTGATGTCCAATTTTTCTTTATCTAAATCATTTAATACCCTCATCACCTTACTCTTATCTACGTTCACTTTCAACTTTCTACCTTTACGTACCCTCCCAAACTCGTCCACTAACCTTTGCAACTTTTCTTTAGAATCACCCATAAGCATAGTATCATCAGCAAAAAGTAACTGTCAACTCCCATTTTGTATTTGATTCCCCATAATTTAATCCCACCTCTTTCCCCAACACCCTAGCATTTAGTTCTTTTACAACCCCATATTTAAATATATTAAACAACCATGGTGACATTACACATCCCTGTCTAAGACCTACTTTTACTGGGAAGTAGTCTCTCTCTCTTCTACACACCCTAACCTGAGCCTCACTATCCTCATAAAAACTCTTTACAGCATTTAGTAACTTACCACCTATTCCATATACTTGCAACATCTGCCACATTGCTCCCCTATCCACTCTATCATATTCTTTTTTCTTTCAACAAATTGGCCGTATCCCACCAAGGTAGGGTGGCCTAAAAAGGAAAACAAAAGTTTCTCTTTTTAAATTTAGTAATTTATACAGGAGAAGGGGTTACTAGCCCATTGCTCCCAGCATTTTAGTCACCTCTTACAACATGCATGGCTTATGGAGGAAGAATTCTGCTCCACTTCCCCATGGAGATAAGAGGAAATCAACAAGAACAAGAACTAGGAAGAAAATAGCAGAAAACCCAGAGAGGTGTGTGTAGTATATATATGCTTGTACATGTATATGTAGTGTGACCTAAGTGTAAGTAGAAGTAGCAAGACATACCTGAAATCTTGCATGTTTATGAGACAGAGAAAAGGACACCAGCAATCCTACCATCATGTAAAACAATTACAGGCTTTCGTTTTACACTCACTTGGCAGGACGGTAGCACCTCCTTGGGTGATTGCTGTCTACCAACCTACTACCTAGGACTCTTATCATATGTCTTTTCTAAATCCATAAATGCAGTGAAAACCTCCCTACCTTTATCTAAATACTGTTCACATATCTGCTTCAATGTAAACACTTGCTCTTCACTTCCCCTACCCACTCTAAAGCCTCCTTGCTCATCCGCAATCCTACTCTATGTCTTGCCTCTAATTCTTTCAATAGTAACCCTACTATACACTTTTCCCGGTATACTCAGTAAACTTATTCCCATATAATTTTTTCAATCTCTTTTGTCCCCCTTCCCTATACATAAAGGTACTATACACGCTCTCTGCCAATCCCTGGGTACCTTCCCATTTTCTATACATTTATTAAACAAAAATACCAGCCACTCCAGCACTATATCCCCCCTGCTTTTACCATTTCTGTCATGATCTCATCAGTTCCTGCTGCTTTACTCCCTTTTATTCTACATAATACCTCAAACACCTCCCCCATGCTCACATCCTGCTCTTGTTCACTCCTAAAAGATGTTATACCTCCCTGGCCATTGCATGAAATGATCGCCTCCCTTTCTTCGTCGACATTTAAAAGTTCCTCAAAATATACCCGCCATCTACCCAATACCTCCAGCTCCCCATCTACTAACTCCCCTACTCTGTTTTTAACTGACAAATCTATTCGTTCCCTAGGCTTTCTTAACTTGTTTATCTCACTCCAAAATTTTTTCTTGCTTTCATCAAAATTTCTTGACAGTGCTTCTCCCACTCTATCATCTGGTCTCCTTTTGCACTCTCTCACCATGCTCTTCACCTTTCTTTTAATTTCCATATACTCTGCTCATCTTTATCACACCCTTTACTTCATCATTCCACCAATCACTCATCTTTCCTCCTGCACCCACCCTCCTATAACCACAAAATTCTGTTTCACATTCTAATACGTACTTCATTTTTAAAACTGTTCCAAACCTCTTCAGCCCCTCCACTACTCATACTTGCACTTGCCCACCTTTCTGCCAATAGTTGCTTATATCTCCCCTAACTTCCTCCTCCCTTATTTTATACACTTTCACCTCTCTCTTACTTGTTTCCATTTTCCATTCATCCCATCTACCTCTTACTCTAACTGTAGCTACAACTAAATAATAATCCCAAATATCAGTTGCCCCTCTATAAACATGTACATCCTGAAGCCTACCCATCAACCTTGTATCCACCAATACATAATCTAACAAACTACTTTCATTACTTGGTATATCATACCTTGTACATGTATACTTATTTATCCTCTTTTTCATAAAATATGTATTACTTATTACGAAACCTCTTTCTACACATAGCTCAAATAAAGGCTTCCCATTTTCATTTACCCCTGGCACCCCAAATTTACCTACTACTCCCTCCACAATATTTTTATCCACTTTAGCATTGAAATCCCCAACCACAAGCACTCTCACACTTGGTTCAAAACTCCCCATGCACCCACTCAACATTTCCCAAAATCTCTCTCTCCTCTACACTTCTCTCTTCTCCAGGTGCATAAATGCTTACTATAACCCATTTTTCACATCCAACCCTTATTTTACTCCACATAATCCTTGAATTAATACATTTATATTCCCTCTTTTCCTGCCATAACTTATCCTTCAACATTATTGCTACTCCTTCTTTAGCTCTAACTCTATGTGAAACCCCTGACCTAATCTCATTTATTACTCCCCACCGAAACTCCCTCACCCCCTTCTGCTTTGTTTCACTTAAAACCAGGACATCCAGCTTCTTCTCACTCATAACATTCACAATCATCTCTTTCTTATCATTCGCACATCATCCACGCACATTCAAACATCCCACTTTGACGATTTTCTTCTTTTTCTTTTTAGTAAGCTATACAGGAAAAGGGGTTACTAGCCTATTGTTCCCGGCATTTTAGTTGACTTTTACAACACACATGGCTTACGGAGGAAAGATTCTTATTCCACTTCTCCATGGATATAAAAGGAAAAGCAATAAGAACAAGAACTGTTAAGATAAAATCAGAGAAAACTTGGATGAGTGTGTGTACATAAATGTGTACATGTATGTGTAGTGTGATCTAAGTATAAGTAGAAGTAGCAAGATGTACCTGAAATCTTGCATGTTTATGAGACAGAAAAGAGACACCAGCAATCCTACCATCATGTATAACAATTACAGGCTTTCGTTTTACACTCGCTTGGCAGTACGGTAGTACCTCCCTGGGTGTTGCAGTCTATTTGGGTTTCATAATACAGTGGCATCATCCACTATTCAAGAAAGGCTTAGACATCCAACAGGCATATTATAGAGTGAGTGGAGTCAAATGGTTTTAATGACTTGATGTGCTGTTGTAGAGTGAGCAAGGTAACGTTCTTGAAGGGATTCAGGGAAACTGGTTAGCCAGATTTGAGTCCTGGAGGTGGGAAGTACAGTGTCTGCATTTGGAGAAACATCTGAGTTATATTGCCAGCACAGTTCTGGCAAGATAGGGATGGAGTGAATGATGGTGTATGTGTTTCTTCTTTTTCAGGTCACCTTACCTTGTTGGGAAATGTCCAATGTATTTAAAATGTGTGTGCATCTGTATGCAAGTGTGTGCATGTGTTGTTGTATGCTTACACATGCATACAACAGATCTGTGATGTCAGATCACGAAGGGCAAGAGAGTGAAAGAATGATGGTGAAAGTCTTTCTTTTTATTTAAGTTGCCCTACTTTGGTGGGAGATGGCCATTGTGCTTAAAAAAATATTTATTGATTATTTTATTTATTAATTTATTTATTTATATATATACAGTAGGCATCTATGTATGCATGCATATAAGCTCATCACACATAATGAAAATGCTCACCATAAATTATTGTTTTTAACCCTTTGACTGTCGCAACCCCCAATCCTGAGGTGTCTCCTGGTGTCGCAAAATTTAAAAAAAAAAAAAATATTTTTTCTTATGAAATGATAGAGAATCTTTTCCCGATTGTAATGACACCAAAAAAACGAAATTTGATGGAAAACTGACGGAATTATGCTCTCGCGAAGTTAGCGACCTCGGCGCTGTTTACAAATCGGCGATTTCGCCCACTTTGAGCCCTATTTTCAGCTAATTCCATTATTTCAGTCGCCCAAACTCATAGCTATTTCTTTAGAACTCCATTTTTTCTATCGATTGAGTACACGAAACTGCCCATTTACCGATTTCAACTACCTAATAATGTGGTCAGAAATTTGCAATTTGGCCAATTTCACGAAAACTAAAAAATATGACAATTTCAAAATAAGGTCCAGAATGAACAATGCAGACATTCCTGGCTCTAAAATAACATTTTCTTTGCTCATCAGTCATGTCTCCAGGCCCCTCTAATATTACTCTTGCTTTCTATTTTGAATTTTTATTCAAACAAAAAATAGAAGACTTACTATTATGCAGACTACTGCAATACTGTAATAATTGTATAAATAACATCAACCCATTCATGACTGCATATTAGAATGGCTAGTTGGACATTTATTGGACAATGGCATCATTTGTTTACTTTTGAACATTGGCAAAAATCAAACATTTCCCCAACTTTGAGCTCCATTTCTAGGTTTTTTTTTATAGTAAAATCAATCAAAATCACCTCTATTTCTGTAATATGTTTTCCATTCTATCAAATGAGACCAAGAAAACGAGAATACAACCATAAATACTATACGAAAATAGACCACAAAGTCGGCATTTTAATTAAAAAAAAACGGTCGGAGTTTTTTTTTTCTCATTATGCACTGCGTGCTCCAGGATTTTTTTTATATGGTGCACACTGACCACACAGACCCATTCTCTCACATGTGGGCCTACCAGCTTTCTCCTGCTTGATTTGAAGCCGCTAGAATTTATGAGTATATATACATGTATACGTCAAACACGGTACCTCGTAAGACGTATATATACGGCCGCAACAGTCAAAGGGTTAAGCATAAAATACTGAAATATGTATTGGTTACTCCCCTAACTTAGTATTATGTAGAATCAGTATCCTCCGCTGCCTTCTTATTGGTACCTGAATGTTTGCAGATAGTGAACACATTCATGCCACAAAGCTTGAATTTAATAAGGTTCCACATGTCCTTTATCAGCCAGTCATGTCAGTCTTTAATGACATGATTGACCAATAGGCCAGTCATTAAAGATTGAAATTTGAAATTTCACAATCATTTAGCCAATTGTTTATGGCTTCGTCAGTATGGCAAGGGGCACCACCTTGCATACAATAGTTACCTTGGCACTTCTCAAAACTGTCAGCATATAATCTGCTAAAGGCATACCTGTGCACATGCATATTTATGACACCTTCTGTATACTATTTAAAACATCATGCATGAGAAAATAAAATTGTCATTAAAATTTCCTGTGATATTGCAATGCATTTTTCTATAAGTGCAATATAATATTTTGTTTTTCAGCTTTTTCAGCAAACAGTTTGAAGAAAACTTCCACATGTGTTTAGAATTTCCTGGCCAGAACCGCTATATCATCTGCTTCCCATTAATATGTTCACACATGCAAGCATGTACACATGAAATCTGTCCAGAGGAGGTAAAATTAACCTTTCTTTTATATACATGTATGGCATATATTTCTGGATGTTATTTTGTGGTTTGTTCAGTATATTTCTGTATAATGTATGTGTGTAATTACCTATTTGTGGTTACAGGAATATTACTGTATTTGTAATGTCTTTTTTATTTTTAAGTTATGGTAATTACTATTACACTTTGCAATATTTATTGCACATCCATGGTATCCTGCAGCTTATTCCACTTGTGAATGACTCTAGTGGAGAAAAAATGTGTGTTCTTCCTGCGGTCTTTTTTTATTATTCTTTTGATATTTTTGGGTCTAACCAGTATCATAACTAAATACAGTGTGTAGTTGTTTTACCTCTTCATTTTTTCTTTCCTTTCTGTCTTCCAATGATGGCAGTATCAGTGTTCCAGCCTTACTGATTCATTTCTCTTGTGGATTTAAATTGACACTAACACTGTTGTCCGGTCTTAGGAGCAACATGTTTACTTGTTAGTGGATTTTTTAATTTTGTTCTTCAGTACTTTCAGATGGCTTTGGCTGGCCAGTCATTTCTTTATGATGATTGCTACTACATGCTGAAAGAAAATATGCTAATTTTGCATTGATAATAATATATATGATCAGAGTGATTTTTTAGATATACAGTGGACCCCCGGTTTTTGGCCGGTGCTGAAATTGTACAATTCGGATTTCGAGCACTTTTTTCAGCAAAATTTCCCAGGTTTTGTACATCCCCCTCAGAAATTGTTGGTACTAGACGTGTGCACCTGGGCCGCTCATTCATTCGTGACTCACTCTTGGGCACATTAAATGTCTTATATTAGGTTAATGGGATTAAGTCAGGAGTAGCTGAGAGAGTTAGAGCTAAGGAAGGGGTAGCAATAATGTTGATGGACCAGTTATGGAAGGAGAAGAGGGAATATAAATTTGTAAATTCAAGGATTATGTGGATTAAAATAAGGGTCAGATGTGAAAAGTGGATCACAATAAGCGTGTATGCACCTGGAAAAGAGAGGAGTGTAGAGGAGAGAGAGATTTTAGGAGATTTTAAGTGATTGTATAGGAACCTTTGAACCAAGTGAGAGAGTAATTGTGGTAGGGGACCTAAAGTAGAAGAAACATTTAGAGAGGGTATGGTAGGTAAGTTTGGGGTGCCAAGGGTAAATGATTATGGGAGCCCTTTGATTGAACTTTGTATAGAAAGGGGTTTAGTTATAAGTAATATATATTTTAAGAAAAAGAGGATAAATAAGTATACAAGATATGATGTAGGGCATAATGACAGTAGTTTGTTGGACTATATATTGGTAGATAAAAGACTGTTGAGTAGACTTCAGGATGTACATGTTTATAGCGGGGCCACAGATATATCAGATCACTTTCTAGTTGTAGCTACAGTGAGAGTAAAAGGTAGATGGGATACAAGGAAAATAGAAGCAGCAAGTAAGAGAGAGGTGAAGGTGTATAAACTAAAAGAGGAGGCAGCTAGGGTAAGATATAAACAACTATTGGAGGATAGATGGGCTAGTATAGGCAATGGGGTCGAAGATGTATGGGGTAGGTTTAAGAATGTAGTGTTAGTGTTCAGCAGAAGTTTGTGGTTATAGGAAAGTGGGTGTGGGAGGGAAGAAGAGCATTTGGTGGAATGATGATGTAAGGGAGGAAAAAGTTAGCATATGAGAGGTTTTTACAAAGTAGAAGTGATACAAGGAGGGAAGAGTATATGGAGAGAAAAAGAGAGGTTAAGGGAGTGGTGAAGCAGTGTAAAAAGAGAGTAAATGAGAGAGTGGGTGAGATGTTATCAACAAATTTTGTTGAAAATAAGAAAAAGTTTTGGAGTGAAATTAATAAGTTGAGGAAGCCTAGGGAACAAATGGATTTGACAGTTAAAAATAGGAGAGGAGAGTTATTAAATGAAGAGTTAGAGGTATCGGGAAGATGGAGGGAATATTTTGAGGAATTGTTAAATGTTGATGAAGATAGGGAAGCTGTGATTTCGTGTATAGGGCAAGGAGGAATAACATCTTGTAGGAGTGAGGAAGAGCCAGTTGTGAGTGTAGGCGAAGTTCGTGAGGCAGTGAGTAGAATGAAAGGGGGTAAGGCAGCTGGGATTGATGGGATAAAGATAGAAATGTTAAAAGCAGGAGGGGATATAGTTTTGGAGTGGTTGGTGCTATTATTTAATAAATGTATGGAAGAGGGTAAGGTACCTAGGGATTGGCAGAGAGCATGCATAGTTCCTTTGTATAAAGGCAAAGGGGATAAAAGAAAGTGCAAAAATTATAGGAGAATAAGTCTGTTGAGTCCTAGGTAGTAGGTTGGTAGACAGCAACCGCCCAGGGAGATACTACCGTCCTGCCTGGTGAGTGTAAAACGAAAGCCTGTTATTGTTTTACATGATGGTAGGATTGCTGGTGTCCTTTTTTCTGTCTCATAAACATGCAAGATTTCAGGTACATCTTGCTACTTCTAAGTATTAGGATGTTGCAAAATGAGAGGTTTGATGGGGAGAGAATTAGGGGTGGACTAGAAGAGGTACTGTGGGGAGATCGACCGTCGGTTTGTGTGTTGAGGAGTCAATGTAGGAGGAGAAAGGCATATATATACACACCCCTTTGGGTTTTCTGCTATTTTCTTTTAGTTCTTGTTCTTGTTCTTATTTATTTCCTCTTATCTCCATGGGGAAGTGGAACAGAATTCTTCCGCCATAAGCCATGCGTTTTGTAAGAGGCGACTAAAATGCCGGGAGCAAGGGGCTACTAACCCCTTCTTCTGTATAAATTACTAAATTTGAAAAGAGAAACTTTTGGTTTTCTTTTTGGGCCACCCTGCCTTGGTGGGATATGGCCGGTTTGTTGAAAAAAAAAAAGTCTGTTGAGTATGCCTGGTAAAGTGTATGGTAGAATTATTATTGAAAGAATTAAGAGTAAGATAGAGAGTAGGATAGCAGATGAGCAAGGAGGCTTAAGGAAAGGTAGGGGGGTGTGTAGACCAAGTGTTTACAGTGAAACATATAAGTGAACAGTATTTAGATAAGGGTAAAGAGGTTTTTGTGGCATTTATGGATTTAGAAAAGGCATATGACAGGGTGGATAGGGGGGCAATGTGGCAGATGTTGCAGGTGTATAGTATAAGAGGTAGGTTACTGAAAGCAGTGAAGAGTTTTTACGAGGATAGTGAGGCTCAGGTTAGAGTATGTAGGAGAGAGGGAGATTATTTCCCAGTAAAAGTAGGCCTTAGACAAGGATGTGTGATGTCACCGTGGTTGTTCAATATACTTATAGATGGGGTTGTAAGATAAGTGAATGCTAGGGTCTTGGCAAGAGGTGTGGAGTTAGAAGATATCAGACACATAGTGGGAGTTGTCACAGTTGCTCTTTGCTGATGAAATGGTGCTTTTGGGAGATTCTGAAGAGAAATTGCAGAGGTTGGTGGATGAATTTGGTAGGGTATGTTAAAGAAGAAAATTAAAAGTGAATATAGGAAAGAGTAAGGTTATGAGGATAACAAAAAGATTAGGTGATGAAAAACTGGATATCAGATTGGAGGGAGAGAGTATGGAGGAAGTGAATGTATTCAGATATTTAGGAGTGGACTTGTCAGCAGATGGGTCTATGAAGGATGAGGTGAATCACAGAATTGATGAGGGGAAAAGGGTGAGTGGTGCACTTATGAGTCTGTGGAAGCAAAAAGGGAAATGTATGAGAGTATAGTTGTACCAACACTCTTGTATGGGTGTGAAGCATGGGTGATGAATGTTGCAATGAGGAGAAGGCTGGAGGCAGTGGAGATGTCATGTCTGAGGGCAATGTGTGGTGTGAATATAATGCAGAGAATTCGTAGTTCGGAAATTAGGAGGTGTGGGATTACCAAAACTATTATCCAGAGGGCTGAGAAGGGGTTGTTGAGGTGGTTCAGACATGTAGAGAGAATGGAACAAAACAGAATGACTTTGAGTGTATAAATCTGTAGTGGAGGGAAGGCGGGGTAGGGGTCGGCCTAAGAAGGGTTGGAGGGAGGGGGTAAAGGAGGTTTTGTGTGCGAGGGGCTTGGACTTCCAGCAAGCGTGCATGAGTGTATTTGATAGGAGTAAATGGAGACAAGTGGTTTTTAATACTTGATGTGCTGTTGGAGTGTGAGCAAAGTAACATAAAGGGATTCAGGGAAACCAGCAGGCCAGACTTGAGTCCTGGAGATGGGAAGTACAGTGTCTACACTCTGAAGGAGGGGTGTTAATGTTGCAGTTTTATAACTGTAGTGTAAAGCACCCCTCTGGCAAGACAATGATGGAGTGAATGATGAAAGTTTTTCTTTTTCGGGCCACCCTGCCTTGGTGGGAATCGGTCGATGTGTTAATAAAAGAAAAAAAAAAAAGACATTTTCATTAATTCATCTTTGATATTTTCTTCAAAATTATGTGAGAAACACGTTACATAGCATTTAAACATGCCTTTGTTACTCGTTCACTCAGTGTCCCTCTAGTCTTAACGCCATAGTAATACTAATAGTACGTAATAATTATCACTCTTGGGCACATTAAATGTCTTATTTTAGGTTAATATAGACATTTTCATTAACCCATCTATGACATTTTCTTCAAAATTATGTAAGAAACACATTACATAGCATATAAACATGCAATATTTATATATGGTGGAGGGTAAACATTACATTTTCTCTGGTCCAGCATTAGAGAAAACTGTATGAATCTGCATTGGCCCAGTAACCACCTTTAATACATAAGTTTTCGTTTATAGTTCACGGTATGACTTATTCATTACTTCTCCCTTTGTTTATGATGGCATCTGAAGGTAGTTGTTAGAAACGATTAAACTCAGTGAACATGGTATGTTGATGGTAATAATATGGGTGTAGGCCACAGTGTATGTAGCCGGTTGGTATACACCTGGGATGTAGTCCGCCTGGGACTGCAAATAAATACTACTCACCAACAAGAGTCTTCAGTAAAGGTGTGTAATGTTCAATTATCATTAAAATTTCTCATTTATATTTATTTCTCATTGTTTTCTATATGTAAAACTATAGTTATTCTCTATAAAATGTATTTTTTGTTAATAGTTTTGGGTGTCTGAAACAGATTAATTGGATTTCCAATATTTCTGATGGGAAATATTACTTCGGTTTTCAGCTATTTTGGATTTTGGCTAGCCTTCTGGAATGGATTAATTATGAAAACTGGGGGTCTACTGTACTAGCCTTTGATCCCAGTGCAGGGAAATAGTTGGAGCTGTGACTCCTTTGACCAAGGTACCAGCAAGATAGAGTAGATGTGTGATAGTCTTGGCTTCAAAGCATCTCGCCTAGAACCAGATAATCAGTTATTGTGAATTCAGTCAAAGGAAGTTCTTATAAGAGTGATGCATTATTACAATAGTGTAGAGATAGGAATAATTAAAGGCCTTGACAAGATACCTTTCAGAATGTAGTTCCATTCACCTCTCACATTTGACTCTTCCTTATACATAATTTAGTGCCTAATTTTATTTTATTATTTATTATTAAACCTTCACTTAGTATACTAAAGTATATTCTTTCAGAAAAGTCACTGTAGATGGCCATTTAGTTTTGCAGATTCCAAGTACGTAGTATATTCCTAACAAAAGGATGTCGAGATGAGATAAAATTATTTGTATCTGTACTCTGAAGCAGGTTACATGTTAAATCTTGTGTATAAACAGGGCAATTGTGAGAATGTGTCAGGATCTAAAACTTAATTGTTGAGCTTTGGTATTCAAGCAGCTTATAAGATAGTGCTAAGGACATGGACATGAAGTAAATTATGTACATGTTTATAAGTGGCAGTTTTAAACATGTAATAAAAGATTGGATATCAGATTGGAAGAAGGGAGTATAGAGGAAGTGAATGTGTTCAGATATTTGAGAGTGGACTTGTCGGCAGAAGGGTCTATGAAAGACAAGGTGATCCAAAAGATTGATGAAGGAAAAAAGGTGGGTGGTGCATTGAGGCATCTATAAAGACAAAGAACATTATCTATGGAAGCAAAAAGAGGAATGTATGAGTGAAGCATGGGTCATGAATGTTACAGCGAGGAGGAAGCTAGAGGCAGTGGAGATGTCATCTGTGAGGCCAGTGTGTTATGTAAATATTATGCAGAAAATTTGTAATCTGGAGATTAGAAGGAGGTGCAGGGTTACTAAAAGTATTATCCAGAGGGCTGAGGAGGGACTGTTGAGGTGGTTTGGACATTTAGAGAAGATGGAGCAAAATACAATGACTTGGAGGGTGGTGGGGGTAGAGGTCACCCTAAGAAAGGTTAAAGGGAGGGGATAAAGGAGGTTTTGTATGTGAGGGGCTTGGACATTTAGCAGGCGTGTGTGAGCACATTAGATAGGAGTAAGTGAAGACAAGTGGTTTTTATGATTTGCTGAGCTGTTGGAGTGCAAGCAAGGCAACACTTGTGAAGGGATTCAGGGAAACCAGTTAGCTGGACTTCGGTTCTGGAGATGGAAAGCATGGTGCCTGCACTCTGAGGAGGGGTGGGGATGATGTATTTTGGTGGAGATGATGTATTTTTTCAGGCCACCCTACCTTAGTGGGAGATGGCTGGTGTATTATAAATAATGGCATTCCGGCCCCTCTCTGAATCCAGTATTTACAAGACGTTTGTTACCTCTGGTGTAGAGAAACAAACATGGTTACATATGCCACTGCTCAGAAAGCTACAGGAAAGAGAATGTGTGTTAGAATACTCCAGCAAGAGTTGTAATAGTGTACAAAAACCATTGTTTTACTTTGGAAGCAAATGCATTTAGAAGGTCCACTCTTACATTGTTTCTTGCTTATTTTTATCTGTATGGTAAATAACTTTGAATGTAATATTAAGAACTGGGCTTAAGGAGTTGTGTATGTCTCATTCCTAAATGTATAGGGGGGTTATGAAGTCAATTAGTTTTAAAGAAAAAATATAAGACTATTGCTGTGATTTAATAAAATCTTGTATGCAAGACTATCTAATGGGATGTCCGAGGAATTTTTAGTAAAACCTGACGAAGTTCATGCTGTACAGTATTTAGGTATATCTTCATTGGAGTGACATTTAAACTATCATATCTGGGCACCTCTGCAAAGACAGTGATTTTGTGTGAATGATGGCAAAAGTGTTGAATGATAGTGAAAGTGTTTCTTTCTTTTTTGGGTCACTCTGCCTTGGTGGGAGATGGCCAACGTATTGAAAAAAAAAAAACTTTGAAAAGTAGTGAAAACTAGATTTATAGCTTAGTCCAGTAAAGTGGCAGTAGCATTCAAGGGCCTACTGATTTTGTTGGAAGAACCATAGACACTTGGCTTTTCTTGTATAAGTGCAATAAATTATGCCTCAGAGCCTTTCATTGGTTCTAGGAGTCAGAGATACAAGTTGGTAATTTTGTAAAGATTTTACTTTTGAGATTATACATATAAAAATTTTAGGTTTCTGTTTTCAAACTTATTCTTTTACTAACAATATCTGAATAACTTTCGGTACTGTATTTTCATTGTACATACTGTTACATCTCTCAGCTATCTAGTGTAAGTTACCATCTCTGCTACTCTCATACCTAGCCTTTCTCAACTTTTTAAGTCACTTTTACCTCCAAATTTATTACAGTAAATCTACGACAATCTCTCAGTCTCCAGGTTTGTCTCTCATAAATTTCGATAGATTGTGGCTATTCACAGCTCTCAAATAAATATGAGAGTTTGTTACTGAAAGTGATACACCATTTCTGGCCATAGTTTACTCAAAGCACGCTGCTTATCTGTAATGCCTGAAGTGGCACTGCCAGCTGAGTTTATGGCTTTATGCACAAGCACACACAGAGATCTACTCCCTTTGTTTAGTTGAGACATAATAGCACTTACAAAAAGAGCAGAGCGAACCATCACACTGCTGTATGATTGAAGGGTAGGCTAGAAAGGCGGGAGAGAAAGGGAAATGAAGAGAAGAAATGAGAAAGGGCATTGGAGGACAACAAGCAAGAGGTGAAGAGAGGGAAGGCTGCAGCAACAGATGAGAGGAGAGGCAAGTAAGCAAAGAGTAGGCAAGCAGGAGAGGGGAAGGGAGAGAGGGGAAGGACAAGCAAGAAAGGGCCAGGGAGCGAGGGTATACAAATGAGAGGGGGCTATCAGTCAATGGATTATAGAATATTTCTTCAGCATTAGAGTGGTAAGAGGTGGAATAAGCTGAGAAAAGACATAATGGAAGGAGACTCCAAACAGGGGTTCAGAAATAGACTTGACATGGCTTAATCACATCAGTTGGTTTACAAGAAGTTGGACCAAGAGCTGGAGCTCATCCCCTGCAAACTCAAATAGGTAATTACATTGCCAAATTTTTTTCTGTTTATTAACACTATATTGTACTGATAATCAAATTAAGAATACTCAAGCATTTACCTTTGTTCTGTTCCACATAGTGAAAGGGCACTAATTTTAGCTATCAGTTCATTTGTACGTACTTTCCCTTCTTCATGTAAATGTATGTAGGTTGGTTTCTTGAGAGGAGGATCACAAACACACACTTGATTGGTCTAGGTTTCTATTTAGATCAGTTTATAGATAATGATTTAATTTGTATTTTAGGCCAGTCTTTTTAGATAATACGTATCTCCTTCCTCCCTTTTCAGCACGAGGTAGGACATGGACATCCTAAAGAACTCTTGTGTGTAGTTCATGTTTATATTTTTATCACACTAGTCTAATTAAATTTATTCATAAGTGATAATACATTATGATTAATAATATTATCAATATAGTGCCATTATAATATAAAGACATTTAATTGGTCAAAGTAAATACAAAATGTTAGCTATCCCTTTATTTGTTAATGTTTCAATTTTCTGCAGCGTTACCATATACGAGAGCGAAGCTTGTCAGTTGTCAACATGTTTTTAGAAGAAATGGCTAAAGAAGCAAAAAATATTATTACTACCATCTGTGATGAGCAGTGCATTCTCTCTGACAAGGTACTGTGTTATCGCAAGGTTTAGTTTATAAGTTTATTTATGTATAATTGTACTCCTGTACAAGAGAATAACAAAAATAGAAAGATGGCAAGTAGAATAATTTTGCTGTAGTTAACCAACAATTATTGGTGCTGAGTTTAAAGTTCATTACCTGTAAAATGTTGTGGATTGGTAAAGATTTTTAATAGGAGGGAATAATGGTTCACACCCAAAAGAAAAAGGAGATCTGTGTCATGTAATCAGGAGAAATATTTTTATTATTAATGAAGAGTTAAGTGTGGTAGGGCACTGTAAATTATGTACATGTAGCCGAGTCATGTACTGACTAGTAACTGTATAAGTGGCTGTGGGAACAGTGCCTCTCATGGTCAATTTGACCTTGAAAAGCTGTGGACTGTCTTTTCCTTGCATGAATATACCATACCATATGTACTGTACTGTGTAACTTCTCTTAACTAGGTTCTTGCTCACCAGCCTCTGCTAGCTTTGTCATCAGCTTTATTCAAGGGGTATAAGACAGATATAGTGGAGGAGGAGGCTGGCAAATGATGCAGGAATAGTACAAATAAGTAGACTTCCAGGAAGCGTGCGTGAGTGTGTTGGATAGGAGTGAATGGAGACGAATGGTACTTGGGACCTGACGATCTGTTGGAGTGTGAGCAGGGTAATATTTAGTGAAGGGATTCAGGGAAACCTGTTATTTTCATATAGTCGGACTTGAGTCCTGGAAATGGGAAGTACAATGCCTGCACTTTAAAGGAGGGGTTTGGGATATTGGCAGTTTGGAGGGATATGTTGTGTATCTTTATACGTATATGCTTCTAAACTGTTGTATTCTGAGCACCTCTGCAAAAACAGTGATTATGTGTGAGTGTGGTGAGAGTGTTGAATGATGATGAAAGCATTTTCTTTTTGGGGATTTTCTTTCTTTTTTGGGTCACCCTGCCTTGGTGGGAGACGGCCGACTTGTTGAAAAAAAAAAAAAGTAGAATTCTTAATTTTGATCAGTGGCTGACTAAATGGATGTATCATTATCCTTCAAAAATTAATATGTATGAGTGTGCATGCACATGTACTCACCTATTATTTGTGGTGGCAGGGGTTGAGTCACAGCTCCTGGCTTCTCTTGCTGGTTGCTACTAGGTCCACTCTCTTGGCTTCAAGATCCATCCATCCCATCCCATCCCATCCCATCCCATTCCATCCCATTCCATTCCATCCATCCATCCATCCATTTCATCCATCCATTTCATCCATCTATTTCATCCATCTATTTTCATTCATCCATTTCATCCATCCATTTCATCCATCTATTTTCATTCATCTATTTTCATTCATCTATTTTCATTCATCCATTTCATCCATCCATTTCATCCATCCATTTCATCCATCCATTTCATCCATCCATTTCATCCATTCCATTCTATCCATTCCATCCATTCCATCCATCCATCCATCCATCCATCCATCCATCCATCCATCCACCTATGCACCCACCCACCTACCCAAAGAGAGAGAGACATAGTGAGAGATAGAAAGAGTAGTAACTCTCATAGTGTGTCTTATGTATGATATATCTTGTTTACAATTGCAGCTTCTTCCAAAGCATACAGTTCCACTTCTAATCCATAAAAAGAAAGAGAAGAAAAAGAAAAAAGAAGATACAACAGAAGGAAGACCAGGATATGAAAGCCACAGGAAAACGCGGGAGGAGCTGACCACGTAAGTTTGATCTTCAGTTATGGTTGTTATATTTCCATTAATAACTAATGAGTAGGAGAGGATTATTCTGCAGGGGTAAAATAATAAAGCCAAGCTAGATAAAATGGACTTCATTAGTAAGAAAATTGCTGAATATTTTTATTAAAAGGTGTTACGAATAAAGATTAAAGATACAGTAATGTATATTAACCCTTTCACTATCCAGACCCTCGAAATTATGTTGCTCTTGGTGTCTACTTTTAAAAAAAAATATTTTCTTCAGATGGTGGAGAATGTTTTTGAAGGTAATGACACCGTAAGTTCAGAATTTAATGGAAAACTTGCAGAATTACGCAGGCGCATAGTTAGCAGTCTCTGCATAATTTATGCATTGGCGATTGTGCCCAATTTGAGTCCTTTTTTTAAGCCAATTGCTTCATTTGACCAAATTTTTAGCTATTTTGCTAGTATGCCTTTTAGTCTAACAACTGAGCACAAGAAACTGCCCATCTACCTATTTAACTATTTCAACTACTATAAAGTGCACAGAAGTTGGTAATTTGATCAATTTTGCAGAAAATTAAAAAATTTCATTTAAAAAATAGTCCAAAATAAACAATGTAGACATTCCTGGCACTAAAATTAGTTGTTCAGACCAAGAGCTTGAACCCATCTCCCCCACAACTTAAATAGTACATAAGTACAGCACATTTCATACGTTCATATACTGTTCAGGGTAAATGGCTATCACTCTAAGCATCACAAAAAGGAATTTGCATTTTACATTGCTAATCCTTTTTATATCTTTTTTCCAGAATGGATAAGCTTCACATGGCTCTAACTGAACTCTGCTTTGCTATAAATTACTGCAGTCAAATTCAGGTTTGGGAATATACTTTTGCTCCTCGTGAATACCTTTATCAGCATCTGGAGCAAAGGTAAGCGTATTTTATGATAATGTTTGATCTATTCTATACATGAGGTAAAATAAGGCAGGTCCAATTTACACCTGAATTTTTTTTTATTTGTGTATCTATTGAAACTGTACATATTGGAAATATTCACAATTAATTGCTTCTGTAGCTCTATGTGGTGGTATATTTTATTTATCTTGTCTCTATTGCCAAACCAGTACTTAAGTGTATCTTTATTGAATCAAAATTTGCAAAAATACTTTATTGATTTTTCTAGTTGGAACACTGGACCAGTATCTACACTGGGTGTCAGGTCCGTCAGGTTGTGATTGCTATTTAAGCTCACTAACAGCAACAGCCTGGTTGATTAGGTAGTAAATATTGATCTGGCTTTAGGGTGAGCTTGAAATGAGTCCTTGGAATGTTAAATGCCATAGGTCCAGTTTGTCCCAGCTGTGTTGCAAGTGATTTGAATATCTTGTACAGTGGAACCTCTACTTGCGAGTTTAATCTGTTCCATGACCTTGCTCGCAACTGGATTTGCTCGTTTGCAGAGTCAATATTCCTCATTTAAATTAATTGAAATGCAATTAATCCGTTCCAGTGAAATTCTGTGCTTCAATGATTTCGCTAATATCAACTCTACGACTTATTTATCTATCTCACTTGATCTAATATGACATAATAATAATAATAATAATAATAATATGACATAATAAGAAGAAAATTGTCAAAGTGGGAAGTCTGAATGTGCGTGGATGTTGTGCAAATGATAAGAGAAAGATGATTGTGGATGTTATGAATGAGAAGAAGCTGGATGCTCTGGCTTTAAGTGAAACAAAGCTGAAGGGGTGGGAGAGTTTCAGTGGAGAGGAATAAATAGAATTAGGTCAGGGGTTTCAAATAGAGCTAAAGAAGGAGTAGCAATAATGTTGAAGGATAAGTTATGGCAGGAAAAGAGGGACTACAGATGTATTAATTCAACTATTATGTGGAGTAAAATAAAGGTTGGATGTGAAAAGTGGGTTATAGTAAGAGTATATGCACCTGGAGAAGAGAGAAGCGTAGAGGAGAGAGAGAGATTTCGGGAAATGTTGAGTGAATGCGTGGGGAGTTTTGAAACAAGTATGAGAGTAATGGTGGTTGGGGATCTCAATGCTAAAGTGGACAAAAATGTTGTGGAGGTAGTAGTAGGTAAATTTGGGGTGCCAGGGGTAAATGAAAATGGGGAGCCTTTAATTGAGCTATGTGTAGAAAGAGGTTTGGTAATAAGCAATACATATTTTATGAAAAAGAGGATAAATGAGTATACAAGGTATGATATAGCACATAATGAAAGTAGTTTGTTAGATTATGTATTGGTGGATACAAGGTTGATGGGTAGGCTCCAGGATGTACACGTTTATAGAGGGGCAACTGATATATCGGATCATTATTTAGTTATAAATACAGTTAGAGTAAGAGGTAGATGGGAAAAGAGGAAAATGGCAACAGCAAGCAAGAGGGAGGTGAAAGTGTATAAACTAAGGGAGGAGGAAGTTTGGGTGAGGTATAAGCAACTATTGGCAGAAAGGTGGGCAAGTGCAAGTATGAGTAGTTGGGGGGTTAAAGAGGGTTGGAATAGTTTTAAAAATGCAGTATTAGAATGTGGGGCAGAAGTTTGTGGTTATAGGAGAGTGGGCACAAAAGGAATGAGGAGTGATTGGTGGAATGATGAAGTAAAGGGTGTGATAAACAAGAAAAAGTTAGCTTATGAGAGGTTTTTACAAAGCAGAAGTGTTATAAGATAAGATAAGATAAGATTTCGTTCGGATTTTTAACCCCGGAGGGTTAGCCACCCAGGATAACCCAAGAAAGTCAGTGCGTCATCGAGGACTGTCTAACTTATTTCCATTGGGGTCCTTAATCTTGTCCCCCAGGATGCGACCCACACCAGTCGACTAACACCCAGGTACCTATTTGCTGCTAGGTGAACAGGACAATAGGTGTAAGGAAACGTGTCGAAATGTTTCCACCCGCCGGGAATCGAACCCGGGCCCTCCGTGTGTGAAGCGGGAGCTTTAGCCACCAGACCACCGGGAGAGTAAAAGGAAGGTGAAGAGAGTGGTGAGAGAGTGCAAAAGGAGAGCAGATGATAGAGTGGGAGAGGCACTGTCAAGAAATTTTAATAAAAATAAGAAAAAATTTTGGAGTGAGTTAAACAAATTAAGAAAGTCTTGAGAACGAATGGATTTGTCAGTTAAAAACAGAGTAGGGGAGTTAGTAGATAGGGAGATGGAGGTTTTGGGTAGATGGCGAGAATATTTTGAGGAACTTTTAAATGTCGACGAAGAAAGGGAAGTGGTAATTTCATGCACTGGCCAGAGAGGTATACCATCTTTTAGGAGTGAAGAAGAACAGGATGTGAGTGTGGGGGAGGTGCGTGAGGCATTGCGTAGAATGAAAGGGGGTAAAGCAGCTGGAACTGATGGGATCATGACAGAAATGTTAAAAGCAGGGAGTGATATAGTGTTGGAGTGGTTGGTACTTTTGTTTAATAAATGTATGAAAGAGGAGAAGGTACCTAGGGATTAGCAGAGAGTATGTATAGTCCCTTTATGTAAAAGGAAGGGGGACAAAAGAGATTGTAAAAATTATAGAGGAATAAGTTTACTAAGTATACCAGGAAAAGTGTAAGGTAAGGTTATAATTGAAAGAATTAGAGGTAAGACAGAACGTAGGATTGCGGATGAGCAAGGAGGTTTCAGAGTGGGTAGGGGATGTGTAGATCAAGTGCTTACATTGAGACATGTGTGAACAGTATTTAGATAAAGGTAGGGAAGTTTTTATTGCATTTATGGATTTAGAAAAGGCATATGATAGAGTGGATAGGGGAGCAATGTGGCAGATGTTGCAAGTAGTATATGGAATAGGTGGTAAGTTACTAAATGCTGTAAAGTTTTTATGAGGATAGTGAGGCTCAGGTTAGGGTGTGTAGAAGAGAGGGAGACTACTTCCCGGTAAAAGTAGGTCTTAGACAGGGATGTGTAATGTCACCATGGTTGTTTAATATATTTATAGATGGGGTTGTAAAAGAAGTAAATGCTAGGGTGTTCGGGAGAGGAGTGGGATTAAATTATGGGAATCAAATACAAAATGGGAATTGACACAGTTGCTTTTTGCTGATGATACTGTGCTTATGGGAGATTCTAAAGAAAAATTGCAAAGGTTAGTGGATGAGTTTGGGAATGTGTGTAAAGGTAGAAAGTTGAAAGTGAACATAGAAAAGAGTAAGGTGATGAGGGTATCAAATGATTTAGATAAAGAAAAATTGGATATCAAATTGGGGAGGAGTATGGAAGAAGTAAATGTTTTCAGATACTTGGGAGTTGACGTGTCGGCGGATGGATTTATGAAGGATGAGGTTAATCATAGAATTGATGAGGGAAAAAAGGTGAGTGGTGCATTGAGGTATATGTGGAGTCAAAAAACGTTATCTATGGAGGCAAAGAAGGGAATGTATGAAAGTATAGTAGTACCAACACTTGTATATGGGTGTGAAGCTTGGGTGGTAAATGCAGCAGCGAGGAGACGGCTGGAGGCAGTGGAGATGTCCTGTCTAAGGGCAATGTGTGGTGTAAATATTATGCAGAAAATTCGGAGTGTGGAAATTAGGAAAAGGTGTGGAGTTAATAAAAGTATTAGTCAGAGGGCAGAAGAGGGGTTGTTGAGGTGGTTTGGTCATTTAGAGAGAATGGATCAAAGTAGAATGACATGGAAAGTATATAAATCTATAGGGGAAGGAAGGCGAGGTAGGGGTCGTCCTCGAAAGGGTTGGAGAGAGGGGGTAAAGGAGGTTTTGTGGGCAAGGGGCTTGGACTTCCAGCAAGCGTGCATGAGCATGTTAGATAGGAGTGAATGGAGACGAATGGTACTTGGGACCTGACGATCTGTTGGAGTGTGAGCAGGGTAATATTTAGTGAAGGGATTCAGGGAAACCGGTTATTTTCATATAGTCGGACTTGAGTCCTGGAAATGGGAAGTACAGTGCCTGCACTTTGAAGGAGGGGTTTGGGATATTGCCAGTTTGGAGGGATATGTTGTGTATCTTTATACGTATATGCTTCTAAACTGTTGTATTCTGAGCACCTCTGCAAAAACAGTGATTATGTGTGAGTGTGGTGAAAGTGTTGAATGATGATGAAAGCATTTTTCTTTTTGGGGATTTTCTTTCTTTTTTGGGTCACCCTGCCTCGGTGGGAGATGGCCAACTTGTTGAAAAAAAAAAAAAAAACATGTATGTGCAGTGTGACCTAAGTGTAAGTAGAAGTAGCAAGATATACCTGAAATCTTGCATGTTTATGAGACAGAAAAGAGACACCAGCAATCCTACCATCATGTAAAACAATTACAGGTTTCCGCTTTACACTCAATTGGCAGGACGATAGTACCTCCCTGGACAGCTGCTGTCTACCAACTTACTACCTATATATTATTATTACAGTATAAATAATTTGTAATTTTTATTCACACAAAAAATATAAGATTTACTGTTATGCCTTATTGCAATATTGCAATAATTGTATAAATAATGTCAACCCATTCACGACTGCATGTTGGAATGGACAGTGAAGTCATTTGTTTACTCTTGAACATAGCCAAAACAATCGAACATTTCTCCTGTGTTGAGCTCAATTTCAAGGTACTTTTCGTCGTGAAAGCTATCAAAATCATATCTGTTTTCTGCAATATATCTTCCATTCTATCAAATAAGACCAAAAAAAACGAGAATACAACCATAAAGACCATAAGAAAATACTGCTAAGGGGTGGCTAATTGCTGAGAAGTGAACTCCATTATTCATGCTTAGATTTCTTTCATTTTTGGTGTACGTTAAGAAGCATCTTTCCATCATACATTGCCCAAGTTTCAATAAGATAGTCCAACAAACAAATGAGATACAATTCCCTAGATCAAGAGCAAGAACCCCTCACCAGTGTCAAGGAACCTACTTTGAGGTCTGCTCGCTTATGGAAATTTTGTTCGCGTATGGAAACAAAAAATCGACCCATCGACTGCTTGTATTTGGAAAAACTCACACGTGGATGCGCTCGCAAGTAGAGGTTCCACTGTACTATTGTAATTTCAGTTTACAACATTATGCTGTGCCAAGTAATATTTTATTCTTGTTTTTAAATCATGTTGCTATGTATATACATTGTGAAGCACCTTTATACATTAATATTATCAACAATTACTAAGCATGGGTATACAGTTCCAAGTACGTACAGTGTATTTCGTGGTGGGTTACCCCCCCCCTCTCTCTCTCTCTCTCTCTCTCTCTCTTTTCCCTTTTCTCTTTCTCTTTTCTCAACTTTTAGAAATAGAGTTTAATTGCATTAATTACTGTTAGGTTGATTTATACTGTTGTTTCAATTTATGCATTCTTGTAACAAAAGAATTCTTTTGTCAGGTTTACACGAGCCTTAGTTGGGATGGTTATGTACAATCCTGATACTAATGAGATTGCTAAGCCTTCAGAATTGGTAGCAAGTGTCAAAACATATATGAGTGTTCTGCAGACAGTTGAATATTATGGTGAGTAACAAATTCTGAACAACTTTACACATATCTACCCTGCTGGTTTTTGATTGTACAGTATAATAATACTTTTTATTACTGCATTGTTTTTTATATTGTTAATCCATAGATGTTAATACTATCAGAAATTAATACTGTGTAGTAACCATAGTACTGTATTATATAACCAGCTATTTACGTAAGTGGGATAAAGGGACCAGTTGGATACAGTATTAAATGTGTAAAAAAGTATATTATGAAGCTCAAGTTAATATCTCTTGGAATTAATGACAGTACACATCGACATCACTCGAGTGTTCAACAACGTCCTCCTTCAGCAAACTCAGCTTCAAGACAGCCATGGAGAGAAGACAATCACTGCACACTACAACTCATGGTGTGAACATTACTTTGTTTAGTTTGTGTTCTAGATATTGATGGTGAATGAAGAACACTAATGAAACAATTAACATGAATGAATGAGTAACTAGTAAATGCATTGATAAAAGTAAGATACTGATGCTGCTTTGACCATAACTGTGAACCATGAATGTTTGACAGAGTTGGGATCATTAACCTAATCTTGTAATTCAGGTTAGTAAAAGACAGAATATTCTATTCTCTGACTTGATATGTTGTGTCTCAGACAAGAATGAGTAGTATAGGGAAAATAGAAAATGATATTGGAAATGTAATGAGCTTTCATACTTTTTAAATATTATTCAGGAATCTATGAAATTAATTTTGAGTTTCTTTATTCAGTGCTTTACACAGTGCTGGTATACAGTTTTTTGGAAATGAATATTTTTAATTATCTTTTAAAGGTTTCACACTATGCTGATACACAGTAGACTAGGAATGAGTATGATGCTAATCTGTGTACGTATTTTTGTTTACAGTGAAACATATAAGTGAACAGTATTTAGATAAGGCTAAAGAGGTTTTTGTGGCATTTATGGATTTGGAAGAGGCGTATGACAGGGTGGATAGGGGGCAATGTGGCAGATGTTGCAGGTGTGTGGTGTAGGAGGTAGGTTACTGAAAGCAGTGAAGAGTTTTTACGAGGATAGTGAGGCTCAAGTTAGAGTATGTTAGATTATTTCCCAGTAAAAGTAGGCCTTAGACAAGGGATGTGTGATGTCACCATGGTTGTTTAATATATTTATAGATGGGGTTGTAAGAGAAGTAAATGCGAGGGTCTTGGCAAGAGGCGTGGAGTTAAAAGATAAAGAATCACACATAAAGTGGGAGTTGTCACAGTTGCTCTTTGCTGATGACACTGTGCTCTTGGGTGATTCTGAAGAGAAGTTGCAGAGGTTGGTGGATGAATTTGGTAGGGTATGCAAAAGAAGAAAATTAAAAGTGAATATAGGAAAGAGTAAGGTTATGAGGATAACAAAAAGATTAGGTGATGAAAGATTGGATATCAGATTGGAGGGAGAGAGTATGGAGGAGGTGAATGTATTCAGATAATTGGGAGTGGACGTGTCAGCAGATGGGTCTATGAAAGATGAGGTGAATCGTAGAATTGATGAGGGGAGAAGGGTGAGCGGTGCACTTAGGAGTCTGTGGAGACAAAGAACTTTGTCCTTGGAGGCAAAGAGGGGAATGTATGAGAGTATAGTTTTACCAACGCTCTTATATGGGTGTGAAGCATGGGTGATGAATGTTGCAGCGAGGAGAAGGCTGGAGGCAGTGGAGATGTCATGTCTGAGGGCAGTGTGTGGTGTGAATATAATGCAGAGAATTCGTAGTTTGGAAGTTAGGAGGAGGTGCGGGATTACCAAAACTGTTGTCCAGAGGGCTGAGGAAGGGTTGTTGAGGTGGTTTGGACATGTAGAGAGAATGGAGCGAAACAGAATGACTTCAAGAGTGTATCAGTCTGTAGTGGAAGGAAGGCGGGGTAGGGGTCGGCCTAGGAAAGGTTGGAGGGAGGGGGTAAAGGAGGTTTTGTGTGCGAGGGGCTTGGCCTTCCAGCGGGCATGCGTGAGTGTGTTTGATAGGAGTGAATGGAGACAAATGGTTTTTAATACTTGACGTGCTGTTGGAGTGTGAGCAAAGTAACATTTATGAAGGGATTCAGGGAAACCGGCAGGCCGGACTTGAGTCCTGGAGATGGGAAGTACAGTGCCTGCACTCTGAAGGAGGGGTGTTAATGTTGCAGTTTAAACTGTAGTGTAAAGCACCCTTCTGGCAAGACAGTGATGGAGTGAATGATGGTGAAAGTTTTTCTTTTTCGGGCCACCCTGCCTTGTTGGGAATCGGCCAGTGTGTCAATAAAATAATAATTTTGTTTTTCCTAAAATGGTTAGTCTCTGTAGAATGATCTACTAGATCAAACAAGCACAGAGACTAAAGTGACAAGGAAATATGATTAGTCCTCCTACCAGCAAGATAAATGAATTATGTATTTAAATATTGACAAGCACTGATATATAGTATGTTTTTGAAACTTAATCATATCTTTCTTTGCAACTCTCCAGGTACTCGGAAATTCTCCTACGTCGTGTCAGTGCAGGACATATTGTTTTCTCTAACAATCAGCGTGCTTTTGTGTCCCTGACTGCTGAGGGAGCCCAACCCTTTGCTGCAGAAGAATTCTCTGACATAAATGAACTTCGAGCGCTAGCAGAGCTTATTGGTCCATATGGCATGAAAGCACTGAATGAAAACTTAATGTGGCATATTGCCAACCAAGTGCAGGAATTGAAGGTGCAAAAAATATATATTCAGTACTGTATCTTAACTGTAGAAGTAGGATATTATAGCAGACCAATTGATGAAGTGGCTACTATATGATTCCTTTTGGATTCTCTGAAATACTGCTATACTTAAGCATAAGTTTCTGTTAGAATTAAACCTATCTTTTTGTATTTTTCTTTTTCTCTATTCAAGTCATTATTTGCTACTTCATTTTACAATAGGTTCTATAATACCTGATAATTGTTTTACATGATTGTAGGAGTTCTTGTGTCTTTTTTTCTGTCTCATAATGATGCAAGATTTCAGGTATGTCTTGCTACTTCTCCTTACACTTAGGTCACACTACACATGCATGTACAAGATTATATATACATACACCCCTTTGGGTTTCTTCTATTTTCTTACTAGAACTGGATTAGAATTCTTCCTCCGTAAGCCATGCATGTCGTAAGGGGCGACTAAAATGCTGGGAGCGAGGTGCTAGTAACCCTTCTCCTGTATATATATTACTAAATTTAAAAAGAGAAGCTTTCATTTTTCTTTTTAGATCGCCCTGCCTCGGTGGGATATGGCCAGTTTGATAAAAAAAAAAATCGCTTAACGGGGAGAAAAAAAAGGCTCCTGCCCATGATCCATTAACCAAGAACTTGTCCATCATCTGTAATTAACATTGTCAGTCTGGTTGTTTTTGCATGGATTATGTAAAAAATGCAATCATGGCTATGTTAAGTGGTAAAAGGGATAAAGGTGTTAGTGCTAGCTCCTTTATTTAAAATATATGCAGGCAACCCCCATCTGAAAACAACACTTGTTTTACCAGTTTTAGCAATTTCTACTGGTCTTGTATTAATATTATCCTCATATTTTTTTTTCATCATCTGCATACTGAAGTATGTAGAAGGGTGCCCTTACTAGTTCATATATACTATACAAGGAATTGTTTGGGGGTCTATTATTTATCCTTGGGTGATATTTCATTCTTCACCATGACTGTCTTAAGTCTTTCAAGCATTCCTTAATCCATGTTAATAATACCCAGTCTGTTGCTATTGCTCTGAGGAATTCCACGTTATGTATGTGTTTCTGTTGTAGATGGTTTTCCATTACTTTCTATCATATACAGCACTGGACGAGTACTGGTATGTGGGTTATGGCCTCCCACCTCTAACTCTTCCTGAATATTGTACAGTAATTACATTTGCCATCTTCCTGGTGTTTGACACTATCCCTGTCACTAATAATTTGTTTAGGATCTGGGCAACTGGCCTGCACAGGGCTTCAACTTCTGTTAGTATCCAGTGCAGTATGTACAGTATTTTGTCAGTTTCTTTTTTGTATTTGATGTGTTAAAATCCATCTTAGGTCTCATTAATTCCTTGTCCATTATTTCAGAGTTACCGTACTTCTTTGTAGTTTTTTCTCCATTCCCCTCATACATATGACTGATTTAAAGAATTTTTCTACACTTGCATTCTGGCATGTGGCCAGAATGATTTAAAAATGTTGTCTTTGATAAAAACTTGACTTTAGAAAGAAACTAGTATTGGAAATTAAAAAAAAAAAAAATTAGTGGGCAAATGAAATCAGAGATATTTTATTGGAGGGAGATTCCCTTCGAGGGGGATGCACGATGCTGGTGAAGGCTCCTGATCCAAGAAATTTAAGTTTTTCTTTCTTTAATCCTTCAACTGTCCAAACGTAGATCTACGTTTGCATGCATAGCGCTCCGACCTTGATTTTCCCCATGAGAAAGAATGTAAAAAAAAAAAAATAGATCTATGTTCGGAGCGCTACGCGAGCAAACGTAGATCTACATTTGGACAGTTTAAGGGTTAATTCTTCCCTGAGAAGCCAGGTTGTTGCTGCCTTTGGCCTGCAGACCCAGATATCTATCACATCCTAGTCTGATCAGGCACCTCCTGCAGTAGCTTATCTAATTTCCACTTGAAGATTTCTATCTATTGTATGTTCTGGCATTACATACAGTATTATCCCTTCATAATCTTTCTTCAACCCAGTTTTTATTTAAAATCTGGAGGACAAACATTATGCCAATTTTTTGTCATGAAAACAAAAATATTTTCTAGTGTGGATCTGAGAGGGAAACCTCTCACCACTCGTCAGTTTGTCTGTGCAGCTTATTATTAAATGTAAAGAGAGAGTCTTTACTAAATTATTTTTCATGCAAACCTTCAACTTAATTTGTATCAGTAAATAAACCATTGATGCAAATGTCCCTTGTCTAGTTTAGTAGAATATTGGTGAAGATGTGATTGCAGTAGCTTTCATTTTGTTTTCCTTTGGATGTCGTATACAGTATGAATTCTTTTCGCTTCCCTCCTTACTTTGAGGTACTCAATTCTACTCTCTCCTTGAGGAAGGTACAGTGATGCTAATAAGGGACTCTTGATCCAGTTAATTGGGCTTGACATCCCTTGCCTTGGTTTGAACCTGATTACCTTCTGTTTTTCAGTGCTGTGTGACCCCTTTGAGTTTAGTGCTCTTCCCCTTCCCTATGACTCTAGCAATAATCAATTTTGCACCTGTTTAGTACTTCCTTTTCTGATATAGTATGTTCTCTGTATATTTTGGAAACAACTCATTTTGCTAAATACAGTATTACACAGTGATAGAATGGTTCCCCATTCACAGATTTTTGATCTAATGTGTGCATGCTTATATTTTTGCAGAAACTGGTAATTCTGAATAAAGATGTCTTGCTTTCTATGAGAACCAATTTTGACAAACCTGACCAAATGAAGGAATTATTCAAGAAGTTGCAACGTAAGTAGGAATGTCTTAGTAAATGTTGCATACCATATATTACTGGTCATAAATAAATCCAAGTCATAGGTAGGACAGGGGTGGTGGGGGGCTACTACTCTACCAGGTTAGGTTAGGTTAGAGAATCTAGTCCATAGGAGTTAAAAGGCAATATGAGGTGACCAAGGGTATAATTCAGAGAGTTGAGGAGGGGTTGTTGAGATGGTTCGGACTTGTACAGAGGATGGACAGGGATAGGTTGATGAAGAGGGTGTATTAATCTGCAGTGGAAGGTAGATGGGGGACATGGTTGTCCCAGGGGTTATTGGAGAGAGGGGTACAAGAGGATTTCAGCATCCAGTAGGCTTGTGTGAGCATGTTAGATGTGAGTGAATGGAGAAAAGTAGTTTTTAATGGATCTGATGGAATGTGAGGAGGGTAACTTTTATGAAGGGATTCAGGAAAACCAATTAGTTGAATTTTAATCTAGCTAGCTGATTGCAGTCGGAGGGGTAATCTGATTGTGATGTCAACACACCTGTGGAAAGACTGTGATTGGGTGAATATGTTTTCTTCTTTTTGTCACCCTGTCTTAGTGAGAGACTGCTGCTGAGTCAGAAAATATGTAAAGTTAGTAAAGATGATGTGAACAAGAGTTAAGAGTTTTATTTTTTGCATATATTGATAGTGTTTCTATGTTCATATTGTAACTAGTTTTTAATTTCTTTCACAGAGGTGGACAGTGTCTTGTCGCGCATGCAGATAATTGGCGTTATTTTATGTTTCCGACAGTTGGCCCAGGAGGCACTTGCTGACGTGCTCGACAATCGCATTCCTTATCTAATGTCATCTATAGCTGATTTTAAGCACCATATCCCAAATGGAGATACCATGGTTAGTGATGATATAATAATGTTACTCTAGTTTTTGCTTAAGGTCATACAATGCTATATTTATACAAGCAGTGTAATGAATACTTATAAGTACTTGCATATTAGCAAATTCCTGTAAATGTAGTACTATAATTATGTTTGAACCTCTCATAGCAACTTCAAAAGTTTAGTTTCTAGGTAAATATTGGTAATGAATTTATATCCCCATCTACATATTTAAAGTTTCAACACTTATATGTGTTTATTAAAGGAAGTTTCCTATTGGAATTTTACATCATAGTCTCTATATTTGGATGTGTTTTGATTCATTTCATCAAAAGTAATATTGTTAAACTTCTTCAGAGTTAATACGTACAGTAGTGTAGATATACATGTATTAGTCTATGTTCTTCTGATACACAGAATTTCACTTCCTGTTTACTAAAGCTTGGGAGAAAAGTTGAAGCTCCCAGTGAAAGAGAACATTCTTAGAGATACATCTGGATTTAGGATGAGTAATCCATATAAAGGGTTAAAAAAAGAAAGTCCTCAATCTTCCTCACCCAACAGGAATCTCGTATTCAAAGGCTGAACCAGTCAAAAATCTTTTGAAAGTTGTTGTATAGATATTCAAAGAAATATGGCCAATGTTTATTCTATTTATCAAATGCATTCCTTGTTTAGCAATAAAGTATATATACTCTTTTGGGGCATGTTTTGTTCATTCAGATTTTTTAATAAAAATCGATCAAGATATGTGGAATTTATTTTAAAAGTACATACGTGTACCTGTTTTCCTCAAATTAAAATCAGCCATAGAAATTTTTTGAAATTGTTCTCAAAGGATTTCACATGGTTTAAACTTTCTATATGCAGTAAATATTTCTTAGGTGTGTAAATATTTATGAGATTAGATCAATACCTAAAGAAGTACTGTATTCCATCTTTAACTCTTCCCTTCTAACTGGCACTCATATTCAAAACTAAATCACTCAAAGAAATTTCTGAAAATGACTGCAGTCGATTTCTCACACCTCAAACTGTTATCTTTTGGCCATCCTTCTCAAAAAAAAAAATCTATATTACTTTTATAGCAGTAATCAAAGAAATATGGCTACTCTTATATGAGTTGGGTTCACAAGGTAGGTGAAATTATTTTCTACATTATTTATCTTTTTTCAAGGTGAATGTGTGATGGATTAGTACAGATTGTTCATGAAAAGTTTGATTTTTTTTTTTTTAAGTTGGTAATTAAGATTTTTTTCTCAGTTGTTTTAGATCAGACGTATTGATGTATGGTATCAAAACAGGGGCAGCAGCAGTAGTGGATTTAGGGGGGCTTCAGCCTCCCCAAAAAATTTCTCGGCTTTCCCCAATAAAATTGTAATAATAACACTGCTCAAAACGAGTCTCCTAGCATCCTCTTTCAACCAGACAGCCACCCTTAACCCTTTCACTGTCTGGACCCCAGAATTAATATTGCTCTCAGTGTCCACAATTCAAAAAAAAAAAAAAAAATTCTTCTGAAACGATGGAGAATCTTTTTCTGACATCAAAAGTACGAAATTTATTGGAAAACTTCCAGAATTACAAAAACGCAGAGTTAACTTAGCGATCTGGGCACAGTTTACACATCTATAATTTTGCTCACTTTGAGTTCTATTTTAAGTCAATTCCACTGCTCGATTTGACCAAATACAGCTTCTTTGCTAGTATCCCTTCCCTTCTGTCGATTAAGCACCTTGGTAGCAGGCAAAGTTTTTTTGTTGTCCGGTCTTATGCAAACACTCTACCTGTTTCGTGATGGATAATTAATATAGTCTTCCTTTAAATTTCCAGAGGTTGTGCCTCTTAATACTACGTTTCATTACAAGACTAAGCATTTAAAAAAGACAACTTTAGTATTCTTTTGGCATGTCTTAGTTTACAATTATGGTATTTTGTTCTCTTTACTGATGATATTAAAATGTCTACATTTTTAATCTATCAGCCTCCCTTTCCAACTCCTTTCTTATTGGTGAGTCATTTTTTAGCTCTTGATATTTTTCTAACTTATCGTTGGTGTTTTTTTTTATAGGCATGGACACATTACCGCTTCTGCATACACCAGTTTGGGTCTTAACATACTGTGAACAATTTTTTTTTTTTATCACTTCCCAATACATATATCTAAAGACTGTATTAGCTATGAAATTTAGAAATATTGCAGAAGTTTATCACAATTTCATTAAGATGATCTGATGACTGTCAGTAATAACTCTTGGGTCCTTCTCTTTACCTTATATTCTTAATGTTTCATCACACAGTTTGTTCTTCATATGGCTTGTTTTTGCTTTCTCCTATTTCTGTTACATAGTATTTGTCAACATTATATTTCTTCAAGCATCTATCACTACTGATCAATCTATACAGGTCTTCTTCCAGGGATATAGTCTTTTTTTATTGTTTATTTCATAATGAATCTTTGTGTCATCTGCAAACAGGACAAAATTTTTCCATCAAACAAATTATCATCCACTGTAACAGTTTGCTTTTTATTCCTCTTGTGTTTTGTAGTTTCCAGATTTCTCTTACAGGCAGAATTCTGTTTAAATATTTTTCCTTTTAAAGAAGATTGCAAACAGTAATAAGAGGAAGAATAAGCCACCAGTTTGACTGGTGGCATTCTACAAGGATTGGTACTTTCATAGTTAGTATTTCTAATTTATACAACTGATTTCACAGAGAAAATCCAAAACTATATAAATAAGTATGCAGATCACACAAAGATCCTATGCTAAATAAAATCCCTATAGGAGGACTTGACTGAGTAATTCTTATGATAGATGGATGATGGAATATAAAGTAGAAATGTAACATGTAATGGAAATGGGAAAAAGCAATACCAAGTCCTGGAGATGGGAAGTACAGTGCCTGCACTGTGAAGGAGGGGTGTTAATGTTGCAGTTTAAAAACTGTAGTGTAAAGCACCCTTCTGGCAAGACAGTGATGGAGTGAATGATGGTGAAAGTTTTTCTTTTTCGGGCCACCGTGCCTTGGTGGGAATCGGCCAGTGTGATAATAAAAAAAAAAATAGATAGAGGGATCTAGGTATCTTGATCATCATGAACAGAACATAGTCACTGGAAGATCATTTCAGTGAAATTATCAGAAATCCAAATGCTTCAGTGTTAAGCTTTGAAATAGCCTTCAGATATATGGATGCAAAAATTCTAGGGCTAGGGAAAAATGATCCCTAACAGTTAGAGTGAAAATGTATTGGACAGTGGTTCCACATTATGTACACATAATTTTTTTTCTTTTTTCAACATATCAGCTCTCTTCCGAGGCAGTGCGACCCAAAAAAAAAAAAGAAACATTTTCACCATCATTCACACACAATCACTGTCTTTGCAGAGATGCCCAGATATGACAGTTCAGATGTCACTCCAAACAGCCAGTATCACAAACCCCTCCTTGTGCACTATTGGGTTTCTCTTACTCCACTGATGCAACCCACATACACATAATTGTTCATCACTATTTTTGGCAAGGTTCCTCTTGACCAAAAAAGCATTTGCATTTTTCACTATCCAAGTAAATAGGAATATACTTACTCAGTATAGGACATCATGAAAATTTTCTTGTCATGTTAAGATTAACTTTGATGACAGATAGCTATTCATTGTTTTCTTGAACCCTTTGCCAACACTTCAATAACTTTGAAACTAAAAAATAATCATTGGAGGAGCATCACTACTAGGAAAGTTTGAATAAAAGAAACACACAATTTGCCCAACAGTGTAATGTCATGAATTGGCACTTCATTTACTGTACTGGGTACCAGTTGTAAAACAGTATTAAATTGAGAATGACAACATATAAATAATCTAAAGGATTCTAAAAAAAAAAAAAATAGGTTAGAGGAAGCATTCTGGACACTACTGCCTTGATGGGTTGAAGTTGAAAATGATGAACTCAGTAAACAGAATATATTAAAATAAATAAGTGCTGTATAATAATTCTTTCTGATTTATGTAAAAGGAAGAGTCATTTGAAGTTGTGAAGCCAATAGACTTAAGACCTTAAAAACTATTGGATGGACCGGTACTTCTTAATATACTTGATGTGACTGTAGTAATGAACCTAATACAAACTATAGGGTAAAAACACAAGAATTAGTCAGGTGATATCACATAACAATCTTCCTGAAATTACCAACCGCATTGATGGCAGGCCTTTAAGATTAAGAAAAGCTTTGGTAGGAATGTTGTTTAAGGATTTGTAAATACTTTAGTTGAATGCATGTACATGATTTATATTGATTAGTTAGGTTCAAGTATTCACAACACTAGAAGCCATTTGGTCAAGTGACCCAAAACTGATTAGGCCTGAATCTTGAAGCTTGACTGGTGTCATAGTATGTCATTACTCTTGCTCATAGATCTTAATACTTAGAAAGAGACTTGCATTAAACTTCTAGAGATTCCTCCACATACATATGCCTGCAAAATGTATATACTAGAGGGTAGCCTTTTACAATTAAAATATCCCAGAAGAAAAGAGAGAGGCAGTCATTCTAGTTGCTTGCCAGTCCTCTTGCACTCTTTAAACTAGAATTCTGAATTTCATAGTGAACCATCAGCCTAGTTCCCTAGGTAGCAGAATTGGTAACATATGCCTCTGTAACCAATACCAACAATTTGTAGACAACTTTTTTAGCAGATGGTCTCTGTAACTGACATCATTTGTGTTGCTGTAGATTTTTTTTTTTTAACAAGTCGGCTATCTCCCACCTAGGCAGAGTGACCCAAAAAGAAAGCAAATCCCCAAAACAAAAATACTTTCATCATCATTCAACACTTTCACCTCACTCATACATAATCACTGTTTTTGCAGAGTCACCCAGATACAACAGCTTAGAAGCATATATAAAGATACAATATAAAAACTGACCTGCAATAATATAATAAACTCTATATAGAATATAATATCAGGGCCCCAATTGTATATGTACTGTCCTATTACACATCCCTCCAAACTGCCAATATCCCAAATCCCTCCTTTAAAGTGCAGGCATTGTACTACTTCCCATTTCCAGAACTCAAGTTTGGCTATATAAAAATAACCAGTTTCCCTGAATCCCTTCACTAAATAGTACCCTGCTCACTCTCCAACAGCTCATCAGGTCCCAAAAACCATTCATCTCCATTCACTCCAATCTGACACGCTCTGTTTGGGTAGAGTTTGTAGAAGGTCAAGAAAAACTAATTCTAGGTGTAATATACCGACCTCCTGGCTTGGATCACGATAGTGGGAGACTTCTTTGGGACGAAATTGTTAGGGCTTCTAGACACAATAACATAGTGATAGTAGGCGATTTTAACTTTATTCAAATTGACTGGAATTCTTTGACCAGTAATCTGGAGTCCAGTGACTTTATGGAAACAGTTCAGGACTGTTTTCTGAAGCAGTGTGTAACAGAGCCTACCAGGGGTAATAATTTGCTAGACCTAGTCTTGTCAAATAAGGAAACACTCGTAAATAATCTGGAGATCACTGAAGAGCTTGGTGCAAGTGATCACAAATCCATCACCTTTAGCATTAACTGGGAATACAAGAATAATGATAATACGGTAAAAATCCCTGATTTTCGTTCTGCCGATTATAGTGGTCTTAGGGAACACCTGTCAAATCTCGATTGGGGTTATCTAGCTAATGATTTTATTGATGATGATCATACTTATGATTACGAAGGGATCTCCATTTATGATTTTTTTCTTAATAATGTACACCGTGCTCAGAGTATATACATTCCCCAGAGAGAAATTAGGTCTAATAATAACGATCCCAAATGGGTTAACAGGAGGCTAAAGCATCAATTAGGGAAGAAAAGGGGAATTTATAGGTGCATCAGAAAAGGAGAGGTTAACCTTACTGACCAATATGTTCAGCTTAAAAGAGAAGTAAAAAAGGGGATTAGAAAGGCTAAACATGACTATGAAATTAGAGTTGCTAATGAATCAAAGACCAATCCAAAGACTTCTTTCAGGTGTATAGGACGAAGGTGAAGGAAAAAGTAGGACCTCTGAAAACTGGGAATGGTCAGCTGATGGATAACGAACTGGAAATATGTTCCTTATTTAATGACTATTTTTTGTCAGTTTTTACACAAGAAGACATAAATAAGATTCCAGAAATTAACAATTATTCAGTTCCTGATGAATTCAAATTAACTAATATTACTGTCACGAGGGACATGGTTATCAAACAGATAGACAAACTGAAGCAGAATAAGTCCCCGGGACCCGATGAGTTGTTTTCCAGGGTACTTAAGGAATGCAAGATGGAGCTTAGTCAGCCATTAACGAGTGTGTTTAATGCGTCCATCCATTGTGCCAGAGTTGTGGAAGGTGGCTAATGTGGTTCCTATATTCAAATCAGGGGATAAGTCCGTTCCTTCAAATTACCGTCCAATAAGCCTGACATCTATAGTGGGCAAGTTCTTCTTCTTTCTTCTTTCAACAAACCGGCCATATCCCACCAAGGCAGGGTGGCCCAAAAAGAAAAACAAAAGTTTCTCTTTTCAAATTTAGTAATTTATACAGAAGGGGTTACTAGCCCCTTGCTCCTGGCATTTTAGTAGTGGGCAAGTTATTAGAATCAGTTATAGCTGACATTATTAGAAGTCACCTTGAAGAGCATAATTTGATTAATGAATCCCAGCATGGGTTCACGAGAGGTCGTTCCTGACTGACAAATTTACTGATGTTCTTCAATAGAACATTTGAGGCAGTGGATAGTGACAAAGAATGTTATTGTTTATTTGGATTTTAGTAAAGCTTTCGATAGAGTACCTCACAAGAGACTCTTAAGAAAAGTGGCAGCTCATGGTATAGGAGGTAAAGTTCTAGCATGGATAGAGGCATGGCTTACCAATAGAAAGCAGAGAGTTTCCATTAATGAGGTCAAATCTGAATGGGGATTAGTCACAAGTGGCATTCCACAAGGATCAGTTTTAGGCCCTCTCTTGTTCATAATTTACATTAATGACCTTGATGAAGGGATTATGAGTGACATGAGTAAATTTGCTGATGATACAAAGATAGGCCATATAATTCATTCTGAGGAGGATAGCAATAAACTTCAGGAGGATTTGGACAAATTAATGTCTTGGTCTGAAAAATGGCAGATGAAGTTCAATGTGGATAAGTGTAAAGTACTAGTCCTTGGTAATGAAAATAACCCTTGAAGCTATAAACTAGGTGAAGTAGAGCTTGATCATACAGAATGTGAAAAAGACTTGGGAGTCATGGTAAGCAGAAATCTAAAGCCAAGACAGCAGTGCCTTAGTGTGTGCCACAAGGCTAACAGATTACTAGGATTTATCTCTAGAAGTATAAGTAACAGAAGTCCAAAAGTTATTTTACAGCTCTATACCTCATTAGTGAGGCCTCATTTAGATTATGCTGCTCAGTTTTGGTCTCCTTACTACAGGATGGATATAGACTCATTGGAGAACATACAGAGAAGAATGACTAAAATGATTTACTATGTAAGGAATCTCCCATATGAAGACAGACTTAAAGCTTTAAATCTCCACTCTCTGGAGAGACGTAGAATGAGAGGTGTATAAGTGGATGATGGGCATACACAAAGGAGATACATATTAATAAAGTACTGAGGGTGTCGAACCAGGTAAGAACCAGAAATAATGGATTTAAGTTGGAAAAATTTAGATTTAGAAAGGGCATAGGTAAGTACTGGTTTTCTAACAGAGTTGTGGATGCGTGGAACAATCTTCCCAGTAGGGTGATCGAGGCTAGGACCTTGGGTGGCTTTAAAAAGAGATTGGACATATATATGAGTGGGAGGGGCTGGGTTTGATTGGTGTCATTGGGTACAAGAGTAAATTCTTGGGTAGCTTTGGGTAGAGGTCATTTTGATAAGGACCTGCCTTGCATGGGCCAGTAGGCCTTCTGCAGTGTTCCTCCATTCTTATGTTCTCATGTTCATGCACGCTTGCTGTAAGTCCAAGCCCCTCTCCCACAAAACCTCCTTTACCTCCTCCCTCCATTCTTTTCGAGGACGACCCCTACACCGCCTTCCTTCCCCTACTCATTTTTAAACTCTCCATGTCATTCTACTTTGATCCATTCTCTCTAAATGACCAAACCACCTCAACAGCCCCTCTTCAGACCTCTGAATAATACTTTTATTGACTCCACACCTTCCCCTAATTTCCACACTTTGAATTCTCTGCATAATATTTACACCACACATTGCCCTTAGACAGGACATCTCCACTGCCTAAAACTGCCTTATTGCTGCAGCAATTACAACCCAAGCTTCACACCCATATAAGTGTTGGTACCACTATACTTTCATACATTCCCTTCTTTGCCTTCATTAATAACGTTTTTTGTCTCTACATATACCTCAACGCACCACTCACCTTTTTTCCCTCATCAGTTCTATGGTTAACCTCATCCTTCATAAACCCATCTGCTGACACATTAACTCCCAAATATCTGAAAACATTCACTTCTTTCATCACTCAACACTTTTACCATCATTCATGCATAATCACTGCCTTTGCATCCACTGACAAGTCAACTCCCAAATATCTGAAAACATCCACTTTTTCCATACTCACTCTCTCCAATGTGATATCCAATTTTTCTTTATCTAAATCATTTGATACCCTCATCACCTTACTCTTATCTATGTTCACTTTCAACTTTCTACTTTTACACACCCTCCCAAACTCATCCACTAACCTTTACAAATTTTCTTTAGAATCACCCATGAGCACAGTATCATCAGCAAAAAGCAACTGTGTCAACTCCCATTTTGTATTTGATTCCCCATAATTTAATCCCACCCCTCTCCCCAACACCCTAGCATTTACTTCTTTTACAACCTCATCTATAAATATATTAAACAACCATGGTGATATTACACATCCCTGTCTAAGACCTACTTTTACTGGGAAGTAATCTCCCTCTCTTCTACACACCCTAACATGAGCCTCACTATCCTCATAAAAACTCTACAGCATTTAGTAACTTACTACCTATTCCATATACTTGCAACATCTGCCACATTACTCCCCTATCCACTACCATATGCCTTTTCTAAATCCATAAATGCAATGAAAACTTCCCTACCTTTATCTAAATACTGTTCACATATATGCTTCAGTGTAAACACTTGATCTACACATCCCTTACCCACTCTAAATCTTCCTTGCTCATCTGCAATCCTACTCTCTATCTTACCCCTAATTCTTTCAATAATAATCCTACCGTACACTTTCCTGGTATACTCAGTAAAGTTATTCTCCTATAATTTTTACAATCTCTTTTGTCCCTCTTCTCTTTATATAAAGGAACTATACATGCTCTCTGCCAGTCCCTAGGTACCTTCCCCTCTTCCATACATTTATTAAACAAAAATACCAACCACTCCAACACTGTATCAACCCCTCCCCCCCTGCTTTTAACATTTCTGTCATGATTCCATCAGCTCCTGCTGCTTTACCCCCTTTCATTTTATGTAATGTCTCATGCACCTCCCCACACTCACATCTTGCAGTTCTTCACTCCAAAAAGATGTTATACCTCCCTGGCCAGTTCATGAAATGACTGCCTCCCTTTCTTCGTTGACATTTAAAAGTTCCTCAAAATATTCCCGCTATCTACCCAATACATCCAGCTTCCCCTCTACCAACTCCCCTACTCTGTTTTTAACTGATAAATCCATTCGTTCCCTAGGCTTTCTTAACTTGTTTATCTCGCTCCAAATTTTTTTTGTTTTCATCAAAATTTATTGACTGCCTCTCCCATTCTATCATCTGCTCTCCTTTTCCACTCGCTCACCACTCTCTTCACCTTTCTTCTACTCTCCATGTACTCTGCTCTTCTTATAACACTTCTGCTTTGTAAAAAACCTCTCATAAACTGCCTTTTTCTCTTTTATCACACCCTTTACTTCATCATTCCACCAATCACTTCTGTTTCCTTCTGCCCCCACCCTCCTATAACCACAAACTTCTGCCCCACATTCTAATACTGCATTTTTAAAACTATTCCAACCCTCTTCAACCCCCCCACTACTCATACTTGCACCAGTCCATCTTTCTGCCAATAGTTGCTTATATCTCACCCTAACTTCCTCCTCTCTAAGTTTATACACTTTCACCTCTCTCTTGTTTCCATTTTCCTTTCATCCCATCTACCTCTTACTCTTAACTGTAGCTACAACTAAATAATGATCCGATATATCAGTTGCCCCTTTATAAACATGTACATCCTGAAGCCTACCCATCAACCTTTTATCCACCAATACATGATCTAACAAACTTCTTTCATTACTTGATATATCATACCTTGCATACTATTTATCCTCTTTTTCTTAAAATATGCATTGCTTATTACCAAACCTCTTTCTTCACATAGTTCAATTAAAGGCTCCTCATTTTCATTTACCCCTGGCACCCCAAATTTACCTACTACTCCCTCCACAACATTTTTACCCACTTCCACATTGAAATCCCCAACCACAAATACTCTCACACTTGGGTCAAAACTCCCCATGCACCCACTCAACATTTCCCAAAATCTCTCTCTCTCTCCTCTACACTTCTCTCTTCTCCAGGTGCATAAATGCTTACTATAACCCACTTTTCACATCCAACCTTTATTTTACACCACATAATCCTTGAATTAATACATTTATATTCCCTCTTTTCCTGCCATAGCTTATCCTTCAATATTGTTGCTACTCCTTTAGCTCTAACTCTTTTTGAAACCCCTGACCTAATCCCATTTATTTCTCCCCACTGAAACTCTCCCACCCCCTTCAGCTTTGTTTCACTTAAAGCCAGGACATCTAGCTTCTTCTCATTCATAACATCCACAATCATCTCTTTCTTATCATTCGCACAACATCCACGCACATTCAAACATCCCACTCTGATGGTGTTCTTCTTTTTCTTTTTAGTAGGCTATACAGGAAAAGGGGTTACTAGCCCATTGTTCCCGGCATTTTAGATGACTTTTACAACAATCATGGTT
This sequence comes from Cherax quadricarinatus, assembly GCF_038502225.1. Classification (NCBI taxonomy): domain Eukaryota; kingdom Metazoa; phylum Arthropoda; class Malacostraca; order Decapoda; family Parastacidae; genus Cherax; species Cherax quadricarinatus. The sequence continues at coordinate 18,249,623 of NC_091335.1, read as the reverse complement.
TACTGAGGAAAGATTCTTATTCCACTTCCCCATGGATATAAAAGGAAAAGCAATAAAAATGAAAACTACTAAGATAAAATCCAATAATACCCAGATGTGTGTGTGTATATATAAATGTGTACATGTATGTGCAGTGTGATCTAAGTGTAAGTAGACGTAACAAGGCATATCTGAGATCTTGCATGTTTATGAGACAGAAAAAAGACACCAGCAATCCTACCATCATGTAAAACAATTACAGGCTTTCGTTTTACACTCACTTTGAAGGACGGTAGTACCTACCTGGGTACTGCCTTTAAAAATCATACTTGAAAATATATTAACTTGAAACCATTTTGTAATCCTAACACTTATTGCAAGAAATTTTAGTTAGATTGGGATTTTTGCTGTGCATTTCTCTGTGTATTTGCGAATATAAAGCCTTGTTTCCTGTACATAATATATTTTTAGAGTTTTAGGGCACTATTACCAAAATGTTAAATGGTCCATGGACTAGTTCACCATACTCGGAATGTTATGTGGCCTGTGTACTAGGCCACCACTCAGAATTGCATATTGTGTCCTTGGACTAGGCCACCACACTCAGAATTGCATATTATGTCCTTGGACTAGGCCACCACACTTAGAATTGCGTATTGTGTCCTTGGACTAGGCCACCACACTGAGAATGTCATAATGGAGCCCTTGGACTAGGTCACCACACTGAGAATGGCATAATGTGGCCCATGAACTAGGCCACTATAAAAACAGTAGACAATGTAATTCAACTATTGGCTGAGTGCGTCAGTCCCAGTGAACTAGCCCTAAATACATGTAGGCATTGGCTAGAATCAGTTGAAATTTATTGTTATTGTTATCTGTAGTGTGGTGTCCTAATGATACATTATCTCAAAGAAGAATTAAAAAATAAAAGGAATAAGGGGTAAATATTCTTAATGCGGTGAAGTCTTGATTGGTACAAAATTGTTTATTTACCACTTGTCAGTGCCATGTCTTTATTAAATATAATTGGGAATAAGCTGTGAGAGGTAGTTTTGTAAATGGTATCCATTTGTAAAAGCTTAAATATGTACAGTGTTTTCAATCTATATGGATACTATTTATCCTAAGATATGCTCTGCTTACCACTAAATTCTTAAGTTCTCTGCACTAACTCCCTTGAGAGGGGTGTCTTGATATTGGTGAAGGGATTTTGATCCAGTGAATTAGAGCTGCCCTTCCCTTTACTGGATCATACTTGATTACCTCCCATGCCCTAGTCACAGTATGACCACTACAGGTTTAGGTTCTGGATGCTGGGTCATCTTAACAAGGTGGTGGGGTGCTTTGTGTATAGGGATGGAGACATCTTCTCTCTGAGGGGTGCCATTCTTCCCACAAGATGCTTAAGTAAGAACCCAACATCTTGTTTTTTAGCGCAAATATTGGGATGTTTCTCTTTTTGTCTAAATCTGTTGATAAGGTCAGTGACATTAAACAAATTATTGATGTAGTTTGCAGAGCATGGAAGATAGATTTTAAATAGTTTTACTTTTTGACTGAGTGAATCAGTCAAGAAAGTAACAAGTTGATAAGGATTGTGTTAGTCTGACAATGTTAGAGGTGGAATATGTTAAACCACTGAATAACTAGTCAGTTCTAGTGCTTTGTAACTTAAACAACAACCCTTTGGGTATAACATTTCACCATAAATATAATACAGTAATATTTATCAGCACATTGATCATCAGCAGACTCATCATGGCTAGATAGGTGTGTAGATGATTGTAAATTAAATATTTGCACTGCATAACTCTTAATTGTGGGATCAATACTTCGATATGCAATTTTCTTGATATATGTGTAATTATTTTATTGTATAATTACAATTTGTATATTTATAATGATTGTATATACTATAGCAAATAAATATCATGAACACTGTTAACACTTAATTTAATACTGCTTGTGTATCCATGAAAAAGAGTGATAACTTCTTAAAAAATATTTCTTATTACTGTTGCCTATCATTTAATTCTCAACAGATATTTTCCTTCATCAGTTTCAGATCAATCAGGAAAGTCTGTTGTTCTGCTTCTTAATAACATGCTTTTAATTGATGAGCCAATTAGTGGATTGTTGAGATAAAATCTCTGGGAATGCATTTTGAGTATTCTGTTCTAAATGTTCATATGGATTCTCATGAGATTCTTCATGAGAGATTAAAAACTTTTCTCACATAAACTAAGAAATGATCTTGAACACATCTGGCTCACTGATCAGCTTGCCAGGGGGTTTCTTTTAGGCTCATTTTCTTTTAAATAAAACAGCTTCATTGAAACTTGACACCAAGGGTTAATAGAGCTAATCATGTCTATGCTTTTGATGGAGTTCACACTAGGCTCAGCTTAATTAGGATAAAGACATTGTTAAAAGTTTAATTGCAACTCTCATATTTTCTCTTTCAAGGCACAACTCTTATATTTACAGTACAGTAGTTGAAAGATAAGCCTTAGATGTGTTTTAACTCCATCTGAGGTTCAAACAGCTTATGGTTTTATACTTAAATCCGTGAGAAAGAGTGAAAAACTGCAGGATACTAATACACTATTCCTTCCCATGTGATGCGGGGGTTCATGAGCAGATTGAGAACATTAAGCTGCAGGTTAGCAGAGAGTGAGTTCTTTTTAGCATGCTTGGGAAACGGTGCTGGTAAAGGTGATGGAAATAATGATAATTGCATTGTTATTAGTGCTATTAATAATAATCCTGGTTGTGGTGATGGTATCATGTATGCTATACTGTTCAAAAATCAAAATGGAAAGATCCGACATATGTGCACGTTCTGGGAGACTTAAAATCTGCTCTGATTTTTTCCCCCCTTCAAGTTTGTAAATGGAGCACAAAAAAGAGCCTGCACAATGTTCAGTTTACTTCAACTGCTTTATTTTCACTGCTATAACTGGGACAAAAAGCACTAATAAGACTGAAGCCTGTGTTGACTACTGCAATATCATTCAATTCTCAATCAAGTATTTAGCTTACTAATGTTCTGGTTTTGGTTTTTCATATACTCTAACATATTTGATATACATATATACTGTAGATAGAAATATAACTGGGGATGATAATATAATAGAATTCTATTGCATATAGTGTATCATTCATATATTTAGAATTTTTAACCTTTGTAATTTTAGCATTTTTATTAATAATTTGGATGGAATTCTGTAAAAATTATCATCCCAAAACTTTTCAGTGATGAGTAGTGTGATTATCTATTTCTTGATTATATTTAGTAGTAGGACCTGAGTTGTGCTCAGTGTGTCCTGACTGATGTCCTTGGATGTCATTTCACTACTTTACTACTTTGTGGAGAAAATATTGATTAGTATCCTTTAGAATAATTTTTTTTTTCTTCACAATTTTGGCCTCTTGCTCTTCTTTGATTGTGCTAACACATAGTCGTGTATTTTTCTTTCCTTTTATCATCTTATATGTGGTTATCTTAAGGCATTTTTTGTTCTCTGGATCCTAAGTTATAAATCTTAGCTCTGGGAGCCATTTTGTAGCATGCTAAATGACCCTTCTGGGTTTAGCACTTTTGTGATTAGTTCCTATAATTGTATTAACTGCATATTTTTTTATGTGCAGACTTCACACTACCTTAGATATTCCAGTTTTGGTTTAATGTTTGATAAAAACATTATTTTTATAAACACTTGTCTTTCATATATCCAAAGGTTATTTTGAAGCTTGGTAGTATAGCATATGAGCATTTTAGCTTATTAATATGATATTCCAGTCTTGTCTATAACTACTCTGGGATCACTCATTCTGTCTGGTACATTTAATATTTTATCACAAATTTTATTCTTCATCATACATCTGTCGCCCCATTTACTCAATTTATCTGTCTTGTAGGGATTGGCTGCAGTCATTTTGTACTATACTTATTTTGAGTGGGGTTTTTGCATCTGCAGATGTTCATACAATCTTAGTCCTGGCAAGTCAGTCTCATAAATTATAAATACTACTGGGGCATGACTGATCTTTGTTAGCTCATTTTTTCTTTTGTTACTGTTTACATTTTCCTTCAAATAGAAAACTGCACATCACTTCATAATTTCTACAAAAAAAAAAAACCTTGCCCCAGTACAGTAAAACATGAAACCTGTCTTTTTCTTCTAAAAGTCTCACAGGCATTGTTATTAGATTTGAATAGAATAATCTGATAAACAACAGGTTTCATCTCTCAGTACAATATTTTGCTCATTTTTACTTTGACTACCAGTTTGCCTTCTTGTTATACAATCTTAGAAAACATATGAGTGGATGACCTAGTTGCTTTGCACACACTTAAAACCCAAGGTCTGTTCTTGGTTATTTTGTTGGGTTCCATTGCAACCTGGTACTGGGGCAGGTGGCTCAAATCCATTTCACTTAGTTTTTTCCCCATTTTTTTTAATTGCTCTGGTACTTCATGTTTAGTATTAGACATATGTTCTCCAGTTTGCCAGTTTTATGGGTTTTTATTTGCTGTATATTGTCTCTGACATATAGTTTGGATTTTACAAATTTCAGTAGATTTTGTTCCATCTCCGTGGGGAAATGGGAAAGAATCCTTTCTCTTTAAGCTTAACCTTGCGTGTTGTAAGAGGCGACTAAAATGCCAGGAACAAGGGGCTAGTAACCCCTTCTTGTGTTAATTACTATATGTAAAAAGAAGAAAAACTTTCCTTCTTTGTTGGGTCATCTTGCATCGGTGGAGACAGTCGGTGTTAAAAAAAAAATTAGTTCTGCCTTTGTCTTCACTATTTCTTTTTCAAAGTTTCTTGCTCTCCTTTAATTAGCATAATTATTTTTAGGTTGTTGGCATATCTTGTATTCTCTGGGTATGGATTAGATCCAAGTCCTCTTAATTTTCATGGCTTTCCAGCACTTTCAGTTAAATCATTCTTTATTATTTCATTTTCTTGTGTACAGTGCAGTATGTTGAAATCTTTTTATAATTAGTTTATACTGCATAGATAGCCAGTGCTGTCTTTAAGGTACTCTTGGCCCAGCATGACATCACTATTATTATAGGCTCATTCATCCTGAAATGTGCTATTTCTTATTTTAACCACATTAGCCATTTCATGCTAAGGCAAATTGAATTTGTCTATGGTATTTATAAAACTCCCTGAGAAAAATATGGCTTTTATTTTACTAAATTAAGGTACAATGCATTAAGTATGTGCTGTACGTGGTGTGTATCAAAATTAATATTTTAGCCTTGGGTATTTAGCCCTTTCAAGGTCGAGAGGCCCTCTCCAAAACTTGTTCTCGGTTGAAAATTATTCGGAAAAAAAAATTATTTTTTTCTTATGGAAAGATAGAGAATCTTTTCCCGATCATAATGACACCAAAAATATGAAATTTGATGGAAAACTTGCGGAATTATGCTCTCGCGAAGTTAGCGGTCTTGACGATGTTTACGCATCGGCGATTTTGCCCACTTTGAGCCCTATTTTTGGCCAATTCCACTATTTCGCTAGAACTCCATTTTTTCTATCGAATGAGTACAAAAAATCACCCATTTACCGATTTCAACTGTCCAATAAAGTGGTCAGAATTTAGCAATTTTGCCAATTTCACACAAATTTCAAAAGATGCCAATTTCCAAATAGGGTCCAGGATAAACAAGAAAGACATTCCTGGCACTAAAATAACATTTCCTCTGTTCATTACTCACGTCCCCACGCCCCTCTTACATTCTTTTGCTTTCCACTTTGAATTTTTATTCTCACAAAAAGTAGAAGATTTACTGTTATGCAGACTACTGCATTAGTGTAGAAATGTTATAAATAATATCAGAGCACTTGTGAAAGAATATCAGACTCACCAGTTGACGTGTATTGGACGCGTAGCATGATTTGTTTACTTTTGAACTTTGGCAAAAATCGAAGATTTCTGCTTCTTTGAGCTCAATTTCAAGGTACTTTTCATTGTAAAACCAATCAAAATCATCTCAATTTCTGTAGTATGTCTTCCATCCTATAAAATGAGACTAGAAAAACTAGAATACCATCATAAATACCATACGAAAATACAGTGCAAAGTCGCTGTTTTAAACCAAAAACACTGTCAAGTTTTTTTTTCTCATTACACACTGTGTGCTGCAGGATTTTTTTTATACTGCACACACTAACCACATAGACCCATTCTTTCATATGTAGGCCTACCAGCTTTCTCTCACTAGATTTGAGGGCGCTAGAATTTAGGCGTACTAGTATGTCAAAAACCCTGGTGCGTAAGCCATACTAGTACATCAGAAACCCTGAATGGGTTAAGTTTTCATTTGATCTTCCTAAATCTCCTTTATCCTGCACATTACTTACATCGGTCTGAGATATAACCTATTAACAAGCACAAAATATTCTTTGGCTACTTTTCTCCTACATTCATCCTGGATATATGCATGTTCAAATACATATTGTATAAATGGATAGCATCAAATATATTGAAAGATTTTGTGCCTGGAATTTAAGTATCACTAGCCAATATTATTATTATTGTAGTTTTACCTGCTTCTAACTAGCAGTAATACTAGCCGTTCCCTTGGCTGAATATCTCTAGTTAATTACCTGTTTCTAGTTACATGATATCCTGTCTTCAATATCTAAAGTGCCACTTAATTTTTAGGAAATCTCTCAACTCATTCCAGTGTTCTTTCATTCTGATGAATTGTCTAGTATACTTTTGGTACCTCTTCTTCCTCAGTTTATAACTTCTAGGCTGGTTAAGCCTAGAAGTTTCTTAATATTTATTTAATATGATCTTTTGGCAGCAGTCTCTTGTTACATGACTTGAATCTGTCTCTGATGTTTTTGAAATTTTATCACAGTCTGTAGTGTTCATGTGGCCTGTTTTTGCTTTCTCCCCATTTCCATTACATGGTATTTACCCACGTTAAATTTATTATTTTGTCTCACCCCCACATTATCAGTCTTCCCAAGACTTGCACAGATTTGGTAATTTTTTATTGCTCACTTACACAGAATCTTTGCATTATTCACAGACATCTTCATGGAGTTTTTACTGTTGGTTAGTCATTTATATAAATTAGAAACATTACAGTGCAATCACTGATCTTTGCATACTACACTAGTGAGATTACCCTACGAGGATATTACGTCTACTTTTATGTTTTGTATATTTCAACCAGACACTCTCTTATCCTCTGTAATAGTTTTCTCTTTTATTTCTACTGTAGTATTTTGCAATTCAGGTTATTGTCTTTTGTGAGAAATTTTAGTTAAAGGTTTCTTGAAAGCTAACAAAGTTCAGTCTGCCTATCCATTTCTCCCTTGAATAATTCCTTTGACTGACATAGTATCTTAATAATAATATACTTAATTTGCTGATCAAAAACTGAATTGTTGTCCTTTTAAGTGTTTTATCTGCTTTTCTCTTAGGGATTTTCTTTGTATTTTCACTTAAATATTTTTTATTACAGTATTATTTGTATTAATAGATGGTTCACTCAAACAAGGAAGTACATTTACTGTACTTATCACTTATTGAATAGATATCTTGCTACAAGTATGCAGACATCACAATTCAAATGACCCTTTGAATCAAAACCTCTTTTCTAATCCTTCAGTGCAGGCATTATACTGTACTTTGCACCTCCAGAACTCTAGTTCATTGTTTATATACTAAAATCATTTATCTCAGGCTAGAGGAGATTCGAACCTGTGAACTAGGGAACAAAGTACACTAAACCAGTTTGGCACAGTGTGCATAGTACAGTGGACCCCCGGTTAACGATATTTTTTCACTCCATAAGTATGTTCAGGTGCCAGTACTGACCAAATTTATTCCCATAAGGAATATTGTGAAGTAGATTAGTCCATTTCAGACCCCCAAACATACACGTACAAACGCACTTACATAAATACACTAACATAATTGGTCGCATTCGGAGGTAATCGTTATGCGGGGGTCCACTGTACTGTGTATTTTGTCCCAGAGTTTGTAGGCTTGAATCTCCTCCAGCCTGAGATAAATGTTTGTACCTAGTTTGTGTGTTCTGCAGTCTAAACATATAATGTAAATTATATTGCAACTGAAACCAGTATTCCTGACTTGTTGGAACCAGAAGTTTTCTTCTAGTACTGAAATTTTGGTAAAGACCGAGAGTACATATACGTATAAAAGTAAATAACATACTTACTGCAACTTTCTTTATTTGTTCTCTTCCATTGATTTTGGTGCATGTTTTGTAAATGATTGAAACATCCTCTGGGTAGAAGTTTTGGAAACTGCAAAATTGCAGTGGAATATGTTCAAGCAAAGGTACCATTCAGAACACTCACAGCTCTGAGTGACAGAGCCAGTGTTGGCTCTGGTACCATTACATAATCATGTGACTTAAAATAGGATAACACAGTAAACCCTTGATTTAATGAACTTCAGAAATACAAGATATAATCTACCAAGTCAGTTGATTTGAAAACAAGGAACATAGATTATTGATTACAGAATTGTTCATTATTATGATCATTACTGCTATCTCATCTCTGTTCACCACAGTAGCCATTACCAGCCCCTTACTCCTCCCTATATGTTCTTTAAATTGAGGGTTTACAGTATTAATTTTTTATATTAAACATGAGTTGTTCAAGATATTATTTTTATTATAAACTTGTACTTCAGGAGCAAGGAATAATACTTCTTTATTAAAAAAGATAGGCAGATATTTTCACCTGTTACTTCTCTGCAGTTGCATCATATTCACAAACTGAGAACATTTTGATTGTTCATAACACACATGTTTTGTACTCTTTCTTTTTTACCTGCTTCCTCTCTCTCATTTTCTCTCCTCTTGTCTGGTGTCGTTAGAAGTAGCTTTTTGGGGGCATTCCAATTGTCTTTATTATGTTAGTATTGATAATTGAGAAGAGTATATATGAAGTAGTGACAGTGTTACACTTCCTTATTAATTCCTCACTTTCTTGCTCTGTTCTGTTCCATATAGTTTAGTATCATAGTCACCATCATGCAGAACATATAAAGAATTACTCTACCATCCTGTGTAGGTTTGTGTAGTAGTAATTTAGAATTTAGACTGTACTGTAAATATGGGATACAGATTTGTTAAAACACAAAGTATGTTTAATTAGTCAAATTGTGGTATGCCTGGGCATCAACTGCCATGTACACCTCAATTTTCTCTAAGCTGCATACTGTATTTACATAAATGCATAATGGTAGATTTATCCAGAATAAGCAGCTGTTGTGTCTGGGATGAATGAGACCAGGATAGTGATGCTCAACTACAAAATTATTCTTAGCAGTAGAATTGCATCTGCAACTATTAATCAATATCTACTGTATTTTACATAGACACATATCATGCATCTTTTGCCAGTATTACCTATTGTATTAACTTAACATAGCTGGGAGACAGAAACCATTCTTAAAGCATCTTCACTCAGCTACTTTTGTTAGGTAACCATACTGTATTTGCTAAAATCCATAATTTTGCTATCCTCAGCTTGTTTCTACTTTGGTGTGTTCCACATTCTACCGTACTCCCTCAGTTTCTTTGAGTTTTGCGCATTTTGTATTAAAGTAGTGCACTATATCCTATTACCTGTGCTCACAAGTATGCGAGTCCAGCTGGCAGATACAAGACTTGAGTGTGCTATTATACCATGGTCTACATGCTAGTCTTCCAGAATTTCAGTTCATGTACAGTAATATGCTATTATTCACAAGCTTGGCTCCCAGCTAAACAACTTTCATAAGGTCTTGTATAGTGATCCAGTAACTGGGGTTCTAGAGGCACGACTTGGGCAAAATGAACTTCCCCTTGCAACAATATTTTGTGTGTTAGATGACTAATTTGTTACTGCAAGTGACCCAAAACAGCACAAGTTACCTGGTAGATTAATACTATACTTGGTATGAGTGCCAGGGAAAGTTCCAGAACACATTCTTTTTTTAACTTTTGTAACCAAAGTTCTATATTTATGGGTTTACCATGTTCGACCTCTAGCAGAACATCCTCCTAAGATGCTGAGGGAGTACAATACTTGCAAAGTGTGCTATATATTTAGTTTCTCAACCCATATTTGGCATGGTTTCTTCACACAATACTTGAAGTTATGCCTGAATTTTCTTGTTACTGATATTCAAATTAACCTCCTGAGCCATTCTTTCACATTCCCCTAAACATGCACATCTCATGCATATAAAAAATATCAACATATCTCATTTATCTTTGTTATAGTTCTCTGAACTTGTACTGTGTAACTTCAATGTAGTCATTATTGTGCTTTTTATAGGTGTACACATCACTTTACACTGGCACAGACATATGCTTGAAAATCCTTATTAGTGTATACTTTACAGGGTTGTATAAGACTTGAGCTTATTTTGCCAGATAAGATTTTCGTGTGAATTGTACGTGCATTAACAAGGCATTATTTATTTTAATGAAGTTTTTTATTTATACTTAATAATATACTGCATTTCTTTAGTATAACATAAATAGTTATGCAAAATGTTATTGTAATTATTACTAAGTACTGTAATTTAGTATTTATTTATTTTCTTTTGAAATCAAGAGAATTACTTAAATAATTTTTCTGTATTAATTAAGAAAAAATAATTAATCTTTAGCCGTTATCATTTTGTTGATATTTTGTCGTATTTTACACTATAGTAATTATTAATTGTACTCTATTTTATTTTATTAACATTTCAAAACAAAAAATACATTAATTACCAATTATCCACCATTTGGTAACAACAAACATTGTCTTGTAATTACATTATTTAATTTAGGTGAACATTAGATACAAGGACATGTGACAAATAATAAATTAGGAATTTTTTCCTTTGGTGGCTTTGTTACTGAATAATAGCTGTAATTTATACTTTATTCTAGCTTGTGAATGAAATGTCATCAGCTGCTGGTCATCCTTGTGACGTGGACCCAGCATTAGTCAATGTATTACGATCCCACAAAAGTGGTAAGAATATCAGTGTTTAATTAACTCTATATTTATGTTTATATTTATATTTAGAAAAGGTAGTAGGTTGGTAGACAGCAACCGCCCAGAGAGGTACTACCGTCCTGCCAAGTGAGTGTAAAACGAAAGCCTGTAATTGTTTTACATGATGGTAGGATTGCTGGTGTCCTTTTTTCTGTCTCATAAACATGCAAGATTTCAGGTATGTCTTGCTACTTCTACTTACTCTTAGGTCACACTACACATACTTGTACAAGCATATATACGTATATATACACACACCTCTCTGGGTTTTCTGCAATTTTCTTTCTAGTTCTTGTTCTTGTTTATTTCCTCTTATCTCCATGGGGAAGTGGAACAGAATTCTTCCTCCTTAAGCCATGCATGTTGTAAGAGGCGACTAAAATGCCGGGAGCAAGGGGCTAGTAACCCCTTCTGTATAAATTACTAAATTTAAAAAGAGAAACGTTTGTTTTTCTTTTTGGGCCACCCTGCCTCAGTGGGATACGGCCGGTTTGTTGAAAAAAGAAGATTTCTATTTAGATAAAGAAAAATTGGATATCACATTGGAGAGAGGGAGAATGGAAGAAGTGAATGTTTTCAGATTTTTGGGAGTTGACATGTCAGTGGATGGGTTTATGAAGGATGAGGTTAACCATAGAATTGATGAAAGAAAAAAGGTGAGTGGTGCGTTGAGGTATATGTGGAGACAAGAAACGTTATCTATGGAGGCAAAAAACGGAATGTATGGAAGTATAGTGGTACCAACACTTATATGGATGTGAAGCTTGGGTTGTAAATGCTGCAGTGAGGAGGTGGTTGGAGGCATTGGAGATGTCCTGTCTTAGGGCAGTGTGTGGTGTAAATATTATGCAGAGAATTCGGAGTGTGGAAATTAGGAGAAGGTGTGGAGTTAATAAAAGTATTAGTCAGAGGGCTGAAGAGGGGTTGTTGAGGTGGTTTGGTCATTTAGAGAGAATGGATCAAAGTAGAATGACATGGAGAGTGTATAAATCTGTAGGGGAAGGAAGGCCTGACGATCTGTTGGAGTGTGAGCAGGGTAATATTTAGTGAAGGGATTCAGGGAAACTGGTCATTTTTATATAGTCGGACTTGAGTACTGGAAATGGGAAGTACAGTGCCTGCACTTTAAAGGAGGGGTTTGGGATATTGGCAGTTTGGAGGAATATGTTGTGTATCTTTATACGTATATGCTTCTAAACTGTTGTGTTCTGGGCACCTCTGCAAAAACAGTGATTATGTATAAGTGAGGTGAAAGTGTTGAATGATGATGAAAGTATTTCCTTTTTGGGGATTTTCTTTCTTTTTGGGTCACCCTGCCTCAGTGGGAGATAGCCGACTTGTTGAAAAAAAAAAAATATTTATGTCCAGGTGCTTAATAATAGAAGTGAAATTGAATGGCTTGCTAGGAAATATTTCCAGTGCATTACTTTATTATAGTATAATTTATTTGTCAGAATCTAATAACATTAAAAATACATTCATTAGCAATGAATAATAATTTATGAAATTAATTCTTTTCCTTGGGAGCAAGGATATATACATACAGTATGCATTTTGTTTCTTGGTTGCTATCGGATATATAGACTACCTGGTTATGAATGCCCAAGTTATAATTATCTGTACTGATGAATGGACCACTTGACAACACACAGGTATTTTTTCACATATATCTGTTCCAATGATACATTTCCCAGAAAAAATTTCCTCCCCTTTTTTGTGTTGGTTGCTTTAATTTTTTCAATACAGTACAGTGGTCCCTTGAGTTGCAGTAATAATTCATTCCAGAAGACATCGTTCCTCAAAACTACTGTAACTCAACCCCAAAAATACATGGTTTCACGGTAATTCGGCCCAAGGGCCCCAGAAGCACAAGTTTTACTCTACCTTAGACTTGAAGAATTGGTGGTTTGGTGATAGGGACAGAGGGTGAAGAGGGGCCATGATGACTTGGTAACACAAAAAAATCATGTAATTAAATCACAGATGCAGTTATGAAGGGTAAATAATCTGGAATTGGTGCAAGCAACATATGTGGTAGCTTCAGACTGAAGAGGAAATAATAAACCATAGTACGTACAAACCACTGCTATTGGCTGAGATGCTACCCAAGAGACATTCATTCCCATTGCTGATTAGCTGCTAAGCCACCCCACACACCCCCACATTGCTGGTTGGATGAGGCCCACCCTTGCTTACCAGCCATCATACACGTATCATATTTCAAATTTTTCATTGCAACTCAAATTCCTTCATGAGTGGGTAAATCATAACTCGGAATTATCATAACACAAGACCATCGTAACTCAAAGGACCACACTGTATTTTCATTTTATGCTTGTGAGTTTGATCACATAAAAGCCAGCCTGATAAACAAAATGAAATAAAATATTTTTAATGAAAGAGTATGTTCTTCAGTGCTATGTGATACTGGCATTTTTTTTTTTTTTTTTTTTTACATTATCATGGGTTTTCATAAACATGTACATCATAGGGATTACTCCAAATAAGAAAAAAAAAATTATACAGTACAGCCTCTCCTCACTTAGCAACTTACTCGTATACAGACGACTTGGACTTATGACTGGCTCTCTGACCAGTATGCATACCTAAATAATATATATTAGAGCTGATTTCCTCTATTCTGTTTACTACTATTACTATATTCAGTACACTACTGTATAAACATTTAAAAATATACTAAAAATGTTATAAATGGTACAAAGTTGATATTAAAACAATATCAAAGATATTGGCAGTTTGGAGGGATATGTTGTGTATCTTTATATGTGTATGCTTCTAAACTGTTGTATTCTGAGCACCTCTGTAAAAACAGTGATAATGTGCGAGTGTGGTGAAAGTGTTGAATGATGATGAAAGTATTTTCTTTTTGGGGATTTTCTTTCTTTTTTGGGTCACCCTGCCTCGGTGGGAGACGGCCGACTTGTTGAAAAAAAAAATCAAAGATGGTTGACACAAACCCACTACCATTATAGTAAGCTTCTTGCTTAGTGACAAATTAATTTACTGACTTGGTCTTGGGAATGGAACTGCATCGTTCAGTGAGGAGAGGCTGTATAATACTGTACATGTATATTTAAAATTACTTTACAACTATTAAATTAAATAACTTACTGGTAGTTATTAGCATATACTGTGTTGTCATTCACTTTTAATACCTTTCCTTTCTCTTTATGCATGATCCATTGGCTTCTTTTCAGAGGTGCCAGATGAAGAATTTGTCATCACATGTTTGTTAATGGTGTTTGTTGCTGTGTCCATTCCAAAATTAGCTCGTATGGATAGTACAGTAAGTAGTAGAGGGGTCAGAGATTTCTCTTACTAGGTTAATCATTCATTCATGATTTTTTCCTCACATGTCAATTATTTTCTTAAATATATAATTAATATTTCATTTAACATAAAACATTATTTTTGTTTGGTAGAATTAAAGCTATGACTACTAGTGTAGTCATAGCTTTAATTCTACCAGTGATGAAGCACATTACAGTGATGCTGTTCCAAATCAGAACCTCATTAACCCTTAAACTGTCCAAACGTAGATCTACGTTCACTTGCGTGGCGCTCTGAATATTTTGAAAAATAAAAAAATAGTTTTTTTATTTTTAAATTAAAGAGGGCAATTTTCTGTGTGGTATAAGACCAAAAACAAAAAATTTTTTTAGGACCAGTACTTACCGAGATATAAGACCATGAAGTTAGCTCTGGATGCACACCTGACGGCAACATCCAGTCCTGCCGCTTGCAGAAGTGTTGCCGATTTACCTTTTTTCTCATTTTTATTTTAATTTATATAATTTTTATGTTTTGATAATTACAATTTATAATAGTTCTTGTAATTTCATAGCCAATCTTTGTTCTGACACTAATATTATGTATTGAAATAGTACTCAAATTGTAACAGTCACACTGACAGGTGAACATTTTCACCTGCCCTGGTCATTTACTTTTGTCTAGAAATATATACTGAGTCTTTATTGATCCCAGCAGTGTTTTAGACACACTGGAGTATGAAACTCCTTGAATAATGGTGTTATAACAAGGGTCAGATAAGTGAAATTTGATGAATGTGCCCTGCTGGAGGGGGGAACCTTGCCTTTATATGTTTTTACTCTTGCACACGAACATGTCTCTATATGTCTGTTTGTCTGTCTATCTGTACATCTGTCTGTCTGTCTGTCTGTCTATCTGTCTAGCTCTTCTTATCTGTCTAGTTCTGCTTATCTGTCTTTCTGTCTGCCTGTGTGTGTCTGTCTTTCCATCTACTTGCCTCTGTCTCAGGGAGCGGCTAGTAAACCTGTTGGTTTGTGGTGTATGGGCCGCTCCCTGATTGCTGAGCAAATGACACTGCTATTTTTTGTGTCATGTTTATTTATGTCTTATATCTACAAACACTGTGTAGCACTTAGCCTGGAATTTTTGGGTTATCCTAGGTAATTTACATTATGTATAATAACTGTATTAGTCAGAGGGCTGAAGATCGGTTGTTGATGTGGTTTGGTCATTTAGAGAGAATGGATCAAAGTAGAATGACATGGAGATCGTATAAATCTGTAGGGGAAGGAAGGCGGGGTAGGGTTCGTCCTCGAAAAGGTTGGAGGGGGGGGAAAGGAGGTTTTGTGGGCGAGGGGCTTGGACTTCCAGCAAGCGTGCGTGAGCATGTTAGATAGGAGTGAATGGAGACGAATGGTATTTGGGACCTGATGAGCTGTTGGAGTGTGAGCAGGGTAGTATTTAAATTCAGGGAAACCAGTTATTTTTATATAACCGGACTTGAGTCCTGGAAATGGGAAGTACAATGCCTGCACTTTTAGAGGGGTTTGGGATATTGGCAGTTTGGAGGGATATGTTGTGTATCTTTATATGTATATGCTTCTAAACTGTTGTGTTCTGAGCACCTCTGCAAAAACAGTGATTTTGTGTGAGTGAGGTAAAAGTGTTGAATGATGAAAGTATTTTCTTTTTGGGGATTTTCTTTCTTTTTGGGTCACCCTGCCTCGGTGGGAGACGACCGACTTGTTAAAAAAAAAGACTGTATTTATGAATACATGTGAGAGACAGATATAAACAGAGATACAGATAGACAGAGATATAGATAGACAGATACAGACAGACAGCCAAAGTCACCCAGCCAAATGCATAAGAACATAAGAAAGAAGGAACACTGCAGCAGGCCTACTAACCAATGCAAGGCAGGTCCATGCCACCCCTCTCCCCTGCTTAGACCAATGACCCACCTAGTCAGGTCACATCCACTGAAGGAAGGAGCACGGCATCTGACCTAGTAGCACAAGCTAGTCAGGTCTAACTCACACGCACCCACACCCACTCATGTATTTATCTAACGTATTTTTATTTTCCTCTTAAAATGTGAGTGTTAATATGATATGGCATCAGTGAATCACTGGTGTTTGCCATGCTATTTGCTCTAGCTGGCGTTCAATTGAACTGGTGCTCCCACAAGGTACTAAGTGGTCCCCAATTTTTTTCATAGTGCACACACTGACTGCACAGACCTGTTCTTTAATGTCTAGGCGAATCAGGCCTATTGCACCAAATTTGAAGGAATGAAAAATAAAACGTTGATATACGTTCAGAGTGCTGCGCACGTGCACGTATATCTACGTGTAGACAGTTTAAGGGTTAAACTGGAATTTTCTGTAAACCAGATGATTCATTTGCTTCTTTTTGTTTTTATCTATCATAATATTAAACTGAAATCCTTATGTTGAGAACATGAACACATTTCATGATCCTATAGTGGAAGATTCTATATAAACTGAGCCTCAGGAACTTTTTTTTAACACTGCCCACCCCCCACCTAAGCAGAGTGAACCAAAAAAACAAAAAGAGGAAACTCATTCACCATCATTTATTCAATCTCTGTCTTGCTAGAAGTATGCTGACATAATTCAAATGAACTTCCAAAATGCATCATCGTTACCCAACTTGTTTTCCCTGAATCATTTCATAAATATAACCTTATACACATTCTAACAGGATGTCAAGTCATGTCTCCACTAATTCCAGTTTAATGTACTCTTACAAACCTGATGGATGTTACAGACCCTGGCACTCCAGACTCCATTTACTTCCTCCTTCCAACCCCTCCTTTCCACCCCAGATTTAAATACCCTCTTCATCCGCTTCTGCTGCTTACTCTCTAAATGTCCAAACCACTAACAACCCTCCCTCAACCCTCTGAATTACAATTTTTGTAGCTTCACATATTCTAATAATCTTCACTTTCTGCATTCTCTGCATATATTTCACACCATGCATCACCTTTAAATAACTTTGGAATTGCTGATGTTAAGAAATTTGTGTAATATAAATAAAGGACATTTTGTGCGTGAGGGGCTTGGACTTCCAGAAGGCATGCATGAGTGAGTTAAATAGGAGCAAGTGGAGACAAATGGCTTTTATGCCTTGATGTGCTGTTGGAGTGTGAGCAGTAACATTTATGAATGGACTCAGTGAAATCGGTCAGTCGGATTTGAGTCCTGGAGGTGGGAAGTACATTGCCTGTGCTCCAAAGCAGGGTTGTTCATATGTTAGTTTTTTAACTGTAGTGTTAGCACACCTCTGGTAAGACAGTGATGGAGTGAATGATGACGGTGAAAATCTTACTTTTTTTTTATTTTTTGATCACCCTGCCTGGGTGGGAAACGGCTGATGTGTTGATGAAAACTACAAAAAATATTTAGAGCAGCCTGTTTGTCATTACTGTACCTATTTGTAACCTCAGGAGCGCTAACTTGATAGTGTCTCAGCTTGGTATGTAATCTTTCACCCAGTTTTTGTGCCAAATAATAAAGTTTAGTCAGAGTTAATTACATATAGAAAATAGAATTTTTTCCAAAAATTTCTTAGGGCAGTAAAACAAGAAATTGATTAAATTTTGTTAATTATTTTTATTTATATTTGAAATCATGCCACTGCATATATCAGCTGATTTAACTGATTACATTCCTTAATGATTTTTATGCAAAACAGTTTGAGAGTTATTTTTTTTAATGACTCATCAGCTGCTTCCCACCAAGGCAGGGTGGCCCAGAAAAGGAAAGCTTTCATCATTATTCACTCCATCATTGTCTTGCCAGAGGCATGCTCACACTACAGTTATAAAAATGCAGCATTAACACCCCTCCTTCAGAGTGCCGGCACTTTACTTTCCATTTCCAGGACTCAAGTCCGGCCTGCCGGTTTCCCTGAATCCCTTCATAAATGTTACTTTGCTCACACTCCAGCAGCATGTTAAGTCCTAAAAACCATTTGTCTCCATTCTCTGTTATCTAACATGCTCATGCATGCTTGCTGGAAGTTCAAGTCCCTCGCACACAAAACCTCCTTTACCCCCTCCCTCCAACTTTTCCTAGGCCAACCCGTACCCCACCTTCTCTCCACTACAGATTTATACACTCTTGAAATCATTCTATTAAGTAATAACTCCTATAACTCCTGAGGGAAATTACTTAATTATAAATATAGGGTATGTCACAGATAATATTTACCTATTGAAGCTTTCTCAGGTGTGCAGACAAACACAAGTAAGAGCATGGACATACAGAAGGCATGTGTGAGCATGTTTGGAGTGAGTGGAGACAAATGGTTTTTGGAACTTGATGAGCTGTTGTAGTGTGAGCAGGGTACTATTTTGTGAAGGGATTTAGGGAAACCTGTTAGTCGGACTTGAGCCCTAGAGGTGGGAAGTACAGTGCCTGCACTTTAAAGGAGGTGTATGTAGCATACTTTCTACATGTTTAAGTCACTTGCTGTAACGGTAACCACCGTCAGTGCAGACATTGAAAAATGAGAATGTGTGGTAAGGATGAGGATTGCTTCAGCATATATTGTATATACAAATGTGAAAGGAAAAGATTAACCCGTAAACGGTCCAAGCAGATCTACATTCACATGTGTAGTGCTACAAAAGTAGATCTATGTTTTTTTACATATTTTCAAATATAACAAAAAAAGTAGAACAAAGTTTTTTTTACACATTTTCAAATGTAAAAAAACAAAAAGAAGATCTACTTTTTTTACATACTTTCAAATGTTGAAAAAACGTATATATACGTTTGGACCGTTTACAGGTTAATAAAATGTGAAGATAAAATAAAGGGAAATAGAAAGGAGATAGGAAAGAGGTAGTTACTGTTAGGGCAATATAGTGATTGTGGCTGAAAGCCAAGTGTTGTTGCAGTGTGAGAATGATCTAATACTTTTTTCTTTGGCAGGTGTACAAAACAGCATATGCTGCTCATGCAAACAATTCACATTGCTTAGCTCAGGCTGTTAACACATTGTTTGCAGCACTCTTCACATATTGTGGACGGGGTCAAGATATTGAAGAAAGATTAAAGGAGTTTTTGGCGGTAATATATCCAGTTTCATTAAGCTGTTCTTTGTTTCAGTAATAAAGTTAAGTGTGTGTGTCTGCTTAAAATTGGAATATTGGTTTATGCACAACAACTTAAGATTGCCTTTTCTGATTGGCTTCAAAATCTTAACATGAAAAAAAACCATTGAGAGTATTTTGAGTAACATCTTATGGTTTGTTTTTAGTTTAGGGTTTATTTGCAATGCCTTCCCAAAAATAGGCACTGCTATAAACCCTATGTATAATTGCATCTATTCAGTAGTAGTAGTGTGGTGTAGACACCACACTGCTACTACATACATCAGTTTTGATCTAATGTATGTTATGAACAACTTTTTCAGCCTTTCCCTATCCATATCTAAATGCTGAGCTAAAGTTAATATGTCATAGGAGTTTCTCACTATTTTCAGTGACAAACTTTTGTCACTGGTGCATTTCTGGTGGTGAAGACTGATGCAAATACTTCTCCACACACACACCAACATGCCAATTCACTGTTTTAAAATTCTTTTGCAGTTTTTCCATAATTGCAAGTCTCTGGAAATGTAACCTCTAGAAATATAGACATCACTATACAATATATATATATTTCACGTTTTATTTAAAGAAATAGACTTTAATGTGGAAGAGACAGTTATTAAAATTACTGGACAGCTTGTTTATATTACGTTTGAAAATTCATTTTAGCAATTGTAGTCTCAGCCAGATACGTGAATTTCATGCATATTTTCAGCTTGCATCATCAAGTCTTCTCCGCTTGGGTCGTGAAAATGATAAAGATGTGATTAAAAATCGAGATGCTACTTATATCTTGCTACACCAAGTGAGTTTCTTTAAAGTTTAAGATGTATGATCATATCTCATTCTAATGAACATTTTAAAATACAAAAATGTTTGTAAATTTATAAAAAGATAATTACATATGTTGTTTTTTTCAGATTGTGGTACAATCTCCATTCCTGACAATGGACCTTTTGGAGGCATGTTTTCCTTATGCCCTCATTCGTAATGCCTATCATACTGTACATAAAGCTGAACATTGAACCTAACCCTACTCACCTGAAACATCATATATGGCTTGAGTTAATGGTCACTTCTTTAGTCATATAATACACAGTATATATGCAGATTTTTTGATTACTAGAATGCTCAATAAATATTGAGTAGATTTGTTTTGAGAACTGAGGTTTAGAAACATTCCTTTATCAGAATTCTAGTACAGAATTAAATTGGATTATCAATATGCATCATTTTTTTCATTTGTACCTGCACAATCTGTTAATAAATTGATCTTGTATATTGAATGTAGTCATTATTATCTAAATACCTGTATCATAGTTACAGTAGTAGCTGTTTATAATATTTTTACATGGTTCCTATCCAACTGTGTGTGTGTGTGTGTGTGTGTGTGTGTGTGTGTGTGTGTGTGTGTGTGTGTGTGTGTGTGTGTGTGTGTGTGTGTGTGTGTGTGTGTGCACATCCTTGCTTGCATCTGTCTGTCTGTGTCTGTTGGTCTGTATGTGTGTCTGTGTCTGTCTGTTGGTCTGTGTCTTTGTCTGTCTCTCTCTCTTGGTGCACATGCACTGTAGTAGTGCTGTAGTATCTGCATGCCTCTGGCAAAACAGTAATGAAACGAATGATGGTGAAAGTGTTTCTCTTTTGGGTTACTCTTCCCCGGTGGGAGACAGCCAGTGTTAAAATATAAACAAACAGATGTGTGTGTATGTGTAATTTCTTTTTTTTAAACACACTGGCTGTCTCCCACCAAGGTAGGGTAACCTGAAAAAGATACACTTTCACCATCATTCATCCCATCATTGTCTTGCCAGAGGCACACCAATGCTATAGTTCAGATACCCCTCCAAACTGCAAATATTCTCACCTTTCGAATGCAGGAACTGTACTATATCCTTCCCCCCCCACACACACACATGCATATATTTGTATGATTAACTGTTCCAAGGTAACTGAATTCTGCCAAAGATATTGGCAATACATTTCCCCAACTTTGTTTTGTATGATTGTGAATACATAAATTTTTACTTTCATGCTGTACATATGGATGCATATGTAGACTACATATGCTTTCTAAGTGCCATTCTCCAAGAAATGTCTTATTCTTCAGAGCATAAAACCTTCATTTCAAACATTTTCATGTCCCAACCTTGATGACTGTTCATCCTCCTCTCTGATGGTTCGCACCTTTAATGCAAACTTTTATGATTCCTTAATTGATATTGATTTACTACATTAACTGTTACCACCCAGTTTTTTGCTCCTGATGATGATCTTCCCTTAATGCATTTATGTCTACTTCTACTATCTCTCTAAGACACAACTTATAAGGAAAGCTTTGTAGCTTCCTTCCTCATAGGGCTGCCATCAGTTTTGCTCTTGCTGTGCAGTGCTAAGTAACTCCCAAGTTTAGCACTTTTCATGAATATAATAATAATTCCCTGCAGGGATATACTAAACATCTCTTGAGGAAAATGCACAATATTTTTTTCCTTGAATATGAAAGAGTAACTGGAAAGTACATGTACTGTATAAGTGGAGGAATATTTATAGTATGTATACTGAAGACTGAATTACACTTAGAGTGAAATTTTCACAAGATGAAATAACTCATCATTGAATTGAGCATTCTAATACTGTTCATTATTTGTATATAGTAGCACTATGTGAGAATTAATTTTTAAGTTGAGAGCAGAATATTCTTATTGTAAATTTGAGACAATATTCTTTGTATAGAAAGCATAGTTATTATTTGTGTATTGAAATTGTAACTGATTAATAGAAACTTTGAAATATATTCAGTGTGATTACATTGGCTTTAAGTTTATTGTAGGACTCTCAGTTGAGCCCACTTATCCAATGCTTGTTTTGGTCTTTACTTGAAGGAAAACATTTGAACATATTGGTTTCTAGCTGGTTATAATAAGTACAGTAGTTTTTAATGAACACACATGTAACTTGTTTTGCCTTTCATGTATTCTTCTTTTACTGACAAACTTTTGTATATGTTGGGTCATTATTTTTAGATGCAGTTTATTTTAATTTTACAGAAAATTTATTTGTTTATGAATAAAGTATATCACTGTATTCTCAGAAGGCATTTCTTTTACAGCATGAAAAAAAAAATTTAAGTCTTTCCCAAAATATGCCCGTGTTTCCATTTTTAAATGAATTACCATCCATATAGTGGCTGGCATGGGACAAGTAATATGAAGGTAAAAACAATTTTCATACAGTATATTCCTAAATGCAGTAACAACATTAAAGTCTTTTAAGTATATCCAGTGATAATACTTTTTTAAATTCATAAAAATTTTGTCAACAAATTTGGTTTGATTAGCTTTCACAAAAAATCTAACCTTTAAAAAAATGTGACAATAGAAGTTACTAAATGAAATATTATATCGTAATTATTAAATATTATTTTATAGGATTTCAGTGAAAAGATCAAAAGTTTAAATTCTGCAAGATGGTTTTTGAATCATCAGCCTAGCTTTAAGTGTACTGGATATGTACAGTAAGGTCTTATTTGGGACACTGCTATTCAGAATTCTTCCAAATTCAAAAAATTTGGAATGATCTCTGAAACTGTGAGCTTTCCAAATAAAAAAATTTGTAAAATTCAAATTTGGATTTTCTTTGTCAGTCTGAATAGAAGAGACAAGTCCACTTTCTATTATGGTATTTTGAATTTTATATAACTAGGAGATGATTGGGCACAAATTATTTTGAATAAAGTGACTACTGCATTGTTCAGTTTTTATATTATGTATATGTGTGTCCACTTGCTAATCCTTGCAGGTATGGAGGCCTATAACATTTTTGTATCGAGTCAGTGGATTGAATGAGGAATGTTCATCTTATATGTGTAAAACTCTAATCTTCATATTTATGGGAGTGATTGTTTCATTTTTTTACTTCAGTTCTTTTTAGATCTTTTAATGTTGTCATTTAACAAAGAACATTGAAATTGCCTTTTTTTATAGATACGTTTAAGTGTTCAATCCCAAGTAGTTGCTAGGAAAATTGAGGAGTTATATGCCTTTGAAAAGTTTGTCTTTTAATAATGTACAATATAAATCTGCTTATATACAATATTCTTAGTTGAATAGTAATGCAATGTTACTGCTATCACTGATTGAGAGGCTATCATGGTGATTTTTTGAGGCATATTCTTGTACCATTTAAAAACACTATGGAAGTCAAATGTAGAATTCCCTGAAGCCCAGGGACAGCTCTCCAAGTTTTATATAGGAGAGGCTTAGGGGTAGCAAACTGGTTGGAAGAGCAGGGCTCGAGATCTTGTCTTGAAGCATTATTATTATTATTACTTTGGCTTTAGGGGAGCTGATTGAATTTGGGAGGCTTAAACTACCCAGTGCTTCCCCCCCCCCCTTTAGCACTGCCTCTGCTGAAGCCTAAAATCACTATACATAAACTCTTTATTGTTATTTTTATTATTATTATTATTATTATTATTTTCATTATATGGTAGGCACTAAATCCATAGGGGTCATTCAGTGCCTGGGAAATGCAGAATTTGAGACAACCAAGTTTGATCCAAGGAACTGGGGGGTAGCTCTAATTTCCTGGGTTAAGAGCCCTTCACTGGCATCAAGTTCCCTTGAAGGAATAAATACTCAACTATGACTTGGAATGATTTATTAATAATAGAGATAACCTAAATTTCTTTCTACTAAATTTCTTTCTACTTGTTAACCATTAACTGCTTGCATTTCATCTGAAGATTTATGAAATGAAATGTTAATACTTGTTTTTCTTTGTAATACATTAGAATAAAATTTGTGAAATTTAATTTACTCCATCTATGCAGTGTTTCAAAGAAGGTATATAAATGTAACCAAAGAATGAACAAATAAATTCTCAGTTATATAAAAGGTTTTATAAGTACCCATTATAATTTACATGTATTTGTATCCAACTTGTTTATTTTATGGTGAGTTGTGTGTTGAGGTATCTGTGGAGACAAAAATCGTTATCCATGTAGGCAAAGAAGGGAATGTACAATAGTGGTACCAACACACTTATATGGGTGTGAAGCTTGGGTTGTAAATGCTGCAGCAAGGAGGTGGCTAGAGGCAGTGGAGATGTCCTGTCTAAGGGCAATGTGTGGTGTAAATATTATACAGAGAATTTGCAGTGTGGAAATTAGGAGGTGTGGAGTTACTAAGAGTATTAGTCAGAGGGCTGAAGAGGGGCTGTTGAAATGGTTTGGTCATTTAAAGAGACTGGAACAAAGAATGACTTGGAGAGCATATAAATCTGTGGGGGAAGGAAGGTGGGGTAGGGGTCGGCCCCAAAAACGTTGGGGGGAGGGGGTAAAGGAGGTTTGTGGGTGAGGGGCTTGGACTTCCAGCAAGCGTGTGTGAGCATGTTAGATAGGAGTGAATAGAGATGAATGGTTTTCAGGACCTGACGAGCTGTTGGAGTGTGAGCAGGGTAATATTTTCTGAAGGGATTCAGGAACACTGGTTAGACAGACTTGAGTCCTGGAAATGGGAAGTATAATGCCTGCACTCTAAAGGAGGGGTTTGGGATATTGGCAGTTTGGAGGGACATCTGAACTGTCGTATCTGGGTGTCTCTGCAAAGACAATGATAATGTATGAGTGATGATGAAAGTTTTTTCTTTTTGGGTCACCCTGCCTTGGTGGGAGATGGCCGACATGTTAAAAAAAAAATTCTAAACTGTATTCTTCATTAAATACAGATATATTATTGTTTTCAAAAATAAACTTTAATATAGCTATGCAGAAAATCCAACATCACCTTTCTGTGTGACTATTCAGTGGTCCAAGTCAGTCCAAAATGTTGTCATGAGCTTCAGTCTCCTACATGTGGGTTATTTGTGTATTCCTGAAGTCTTTTCTTATTGTCATTGGTGTATATTATATAGGACCAATCATTTTATGTGGGCCTCTAGCGACAGATTCGGCAAAATGACTATCCTTAGGCTATTCTTTCTTTTTGACTCAGATAAGTTACCTCCCATTTAGATGTTATACGGCTTAATGGTTTCCTTTTCTCTCCCGTCCTCTTACCATACATCCATTCAAGGAGGGTTCCTGAATACTGCTGAAAGGCTCTTGATCAAAGGAATTGGAGTTATCCCTCTGCTGCCTTGGATCAAGCCTGATTGCTTCTTATTCCTCAGGCACTGCATGACCCATACAGGTTAGGTGCTTTCCCCTGAATAAAATACTTGATACTGTAGTAATCATATCATGTGTACCAATTTGAATGTAGCCTGGACTTGCCCACATCTCACTTCCAGATATTTTGCAGCTGTTTTTCATTTTGGAGATTTAATACACAGTTGTTTGTCCCTGTACGTATATGCTGAGAGTTTAGTCCCCATTTTAGAAATTAAAGAACCTTTGATTAATGGTGTATAGGTTACAAGCAGCCATAATGACCGTTGTGCAGTGAAGAAGCTTTAAGCATTATAAATCAACCAATCTTAATTTGTTTGCCTGTGGTTAAATATACCTTTTTTTTACTGTAATTTGTAACAAAAAAAAACCTAATTTCAGGGTTGTTTAAAAAATGATGTTGAGGAGCCTTAAAAAAACAGAGTAAAATGAGACTAGTTTCTCATTACTGTACTTTGAGCTGACCCTTACAGGCTTAATGCATGGTTATCATAATAATAATGTGCTTTTAATTTTGGCAATCATTTATTTGATTTTTCTTGTATAGACTGCACAAGACCCTCTTTCTGTGTGTGTCCCAAGAGTTTTGTCTGCAAACAGATTGTAATAATAATAATTCTCTTTCTTATTGTATTTCCTTCATCCTGTCATTAAGCTGAAGTATTTTAGTAACTGCTATTGTTCTTGGGAAAATTCTTTATCAAGTGATAAACTCTTCTCATTTTCTCCACTTAATGGCATCCTTGTTTTGTCTCCATGGTATTTTTTTTAACAATCCGGCCGTGTCCCACTGAGGCAGGGTGACCCAAAAATAAAGAAAAAACTTTCATTATCACTCAACACTTTCACCATTGCTCATACATAATCACTGCCTTTGCATCCACTGACAAGTCAACTCCCAAATATCTGAAAACATCCACTTCTTCCATACTCACACTCTCCAATGTGATATCCAATTTTTCTTTATCTAAATCATTTGATACCCTCATCACCTTACTCATATCTATGGTCACTTTCAACTTTCTCCCTTTACACCCCATCTGAAACTCATGCACTAACCTCTGCAACTTTTCTTTAGAATCTCCCAAGAGCACAGTATAATCAGCAAAAAGTAACTGTGTCAACTCCCATTTTGTATTTGATTCCCCATAATTTAATCCCACCCCTCTCCCCAACACCCTAGCATTTACTTCTTTTACAACCCCATCTATGAATATGTTAAATAGCCATGGTGACATTACACATCCCTGTCTAAGGACCTTTTACTGAAAAGTAATCTCCCTCTCTCCTACACACCCAAACCTGAGCCTCACTATCCTCATAAAAACTCTTTAGAGCATTTAGTAGCTTACTACCTATTCCATACACTTGCAACATCTTCCACATTGCTCCCCTATCCACTCTATCATATGCCTTTTCTAAATCCATAAATGCAATGAAAACTTCGCTACCTTTATCTAAATACTGTTCACATATATGTTTCAATGTAAACACTTGATCTACACATCCCCTACCCACTCTAATGCCTCCTTGCTCATCTTACTCTCTGTCTTACCTCTAATTCTTTCAATAATAACCCTACCATACACTTTACCTGGTACAGTGGACCCTCACACGTCATCAGATTAAGTAGTAATCAGATTAAGTAACGTTTCTGCATCAAAATGTTGGCTCGGTTAACAACACTGAACTCGTTTAATGTCATTTGTCCTGAACGTGTCCGTGCACCATGAGCGACCCAGACACTCCACGTACAACCATTGTGCCATTGTTTACCAGCCAGTCCCCTCAAGGAAGGTTCCTTGATGTTGGTGAGGGGCTCATGATTTAGGGAATTGGATCTGTGCTCCAGTTCCCCGAATTAAGCCTGAATGCCTTCCACATCCCCCCCCCCCAGGCGCTGTATAATCCTCCGGGTTTAGCGCTTCCCCCTTGATTATAATAATAATAATAATAATTACCAGCCAGTGAGGACGATTCCTTGCATACATGCAATGAATGTTGTATTATTCCATTTTTTTAGTGCTTGTAACTGCTAAATAAGCCACCATGAGCCCAAAGAAAGCTTCTAGTGCCAGCCCTTTGGTAAAGAGGGTGAGAAACACTATAGAATTTAAAAAAAAGTTTGTAGAAAGATACGAAAGTGGTGGTGGTACACCAGCCAGGGTACTTCCCCACATACCAGCCAAGGTATTTCCCCACATACCAGCCAAGGTCTTTCCCCACACACCAGCCAGGGTACTTCCCGACACACCAGCCAGGGTAATTCCCCACACACCAGCCAGGGTACTTCCCCCACACACCAGCCAGGGTACTCTCCACATACCAGCCAGGATACTTCCCCACACACATGATTTGATTTGAGCGGGACTTGCGCATGAGTGAATAGAATTATCAAAGCTTATTGCTTGGGAAGCATTGAAAATTGAGGGGCAAATATAATTCTGTTAGTGGGATGGTTTGTGAGGTACCTGCCTAGTATGGGCCAACATGCCTGCTGCAGTGTTCCTGCTTTCTTATGTGTAAACATTTATGGATGAATATCACCCTGACACAGCTGCTGCAGGCCGTACTGGCAACATCTACAATGACAATGTTGTGTCCCATTTTAGGGAAATCTTAAGAGACCAGAAACAGAGGTCTCTGGACAGATATTTAGTGCCACAGGTATGCAGTGACTCAAGCTGGTCCTAGTGGCATTAAAAAATAATAAAAAGAAGTAACCCCAGAAAAGGACTTGGTACCTGAAGTCTTTATGGAAGGGGATTGCCCTTCCAAACAATAGTACACCTCCATCCTCTCCCCTCCTCCCATCTCATCAGTCATCAATAAGTCTTCAATAAAGGTAAATGTCATTTTAGTAATGTTTTACTCTGCACGTCTCATTGCTTTCTGTGCAGGGAAATGCATATTTCATGTAAAAAAATTATTTTGTTTAATACTTTTGGGTGTCTGGGACGGATTAATTGGATTTCCGTTATTTCTCATGGGGAAAATTAATTTGAATCGAGTCAGATTCGGTATAAGACACTCTCTGGAATGGACTAATTACATTATCCGGGGGTCCATTGTATACTCAGTAAACTTATTCCCCTATACACGTATTTTGTACAATCTGTTTTGTCCCTCTTCCCTTTATATAAGGGAACTATGAATGCTCTCTGCCAGTCCCTAGGTACCTTTCCCTCTTTCTTACATTTATTAAACAAAAACACCAACCACTCCAATACTATACCCATCCCCCTGCTTTAACATTACTGTCATACTCCCGTCAGTTCCAGCTGCTTTACCCCCTTTCATTCTACATAATGCCTCATGCACCTCCCCCATACTCACATCCTGCTCTTCTTCACTCCTTAAAGATGTTATACTTCCCAGGCCAGTGCATGAAATTACTGCCTCCCTTTCTTCATCGACATTTAAAAATTCCTCAAAATGTTCCCGCTATCTACCCAATACCTCCAGTTTCCCCATCAACTAACTCCCCTACTCTGTTTTTAACTGACAAATCCATGCATTCTGTAGGCTTTCTTAACTTGTTTATCTCACTCCAAATTTTTTACTTATTTTCAGTAAAATTTTTTGACAATGTCTCTCCCACTCTATCATTTGCACTCCTTATCCACTAGTAAGTAAGTAAGTTTATTCAGGTATACACAAATACAGTTAAATAGATTATCATAAATAGCAGCATATGTGTAAAGTACCTAGGATAACCCAAAAAAAGTCAGACAGAGTGACTTATTTCCACTTGGGTCTTTTTACCTTATTATTATAATATAAAGGTTATAATAACTTATTATTATTCTGTAAAGGAGATAACATCTTATTATCATACTATTAAGACTATCTACTACACGAGAGTCATTAAGACTACTACATGAGGATCATTAAGACTATCTACAATATGGGTCATTACTAGGAATAAGGTAAAATTACACATGTTCGCTAAAAAAAAAAATAAAAAATCATTCCTCTACCTTTCTGTAGCTACATTCATCAGGCACCTTTTGGCTCTCTTCTTGAACTGGTTCATGCTATGACTGGCTTTGACATGTGCAGGCAGTCTGTTCCATTCCTTTATTGCTGTTTGAAGCCTGGCCACTAACTGTGGGTACTACAAAGTTGTGCTCTTTCCCCCTAGTGCTATGATTGCTTTGGTTCCCAACCTTGACAAAATTGGCAGCAAGATATTCTGGACATGGTTTGTGAGCAATTTTATAAACGTGATTTAGCTTCAGTTGTTTTACTCTGTCTTCAACATTCAGCATATCCAATTGTTGTAATTCATCCTGGCCTATATGTTCTCTTGGACCCACGTCCTGGATGAATCTTACCATTTTGTTCTGAGTGATCTGCAGTCTATCTTTCAGTTTTTTTGTCAAGGCAGAGTACCATATATTCTTTCCTTCATATATCACTTCTGCTTTGTAAAAACCTCTCATAAGCTACCTTTTTCTCTTTATCACACCCTTTACTTCATCATTCCACCAATCACTCCTCTTTCTTCTTGCACCCACCCTCCTATAGCCACAAATCTGCCCTACATTCTAATACGTACTTCATTTTTAAAACTATCTCATCCCTCTTCAACCACCCAGCTACCCATATTTGCACTAGCCCACTCTTCTACCAATAGTTGCTTATATCTCACCCTAACTTCCTCCTCCCTTAGTTTATACACTTTCATGTCTCTCTTACTTGCTGTTGCCATTTTCCTTTTGTCTCATCTACCTCTTACTCCAACTGTAGCTACAACTTAATAATGATCCGATATATCCATTGCCCCTCTATAAACCTGTACATCCTGAAGCCTACCCATCAACCTTTTATCCACCTATGTATATCTAACAAAATATACTTTAATTGTGTGCTATATCATACTTTGTATACTTATTTATCCTCTTTTTCATAAAATATGTATTACTTGTTACCAAACCTCTTTCTACACATAGTTCAATTAAAGGCTCCCCATTTTCATTTACCCTTAGCACCTCAAATTTACCTACTACTCCTTCCACAACATTTTTACCCACTTTAGCATTAAGATTCCCAACCACAAGTACTCTCACACTTGATTCAAAACTCCCCATGCATTCACTCAACATTTCCCAAATTCTCTCTCTCCCTCTCCCACACTTCTCTCTTCCCCAGGTGCATAAACACTTATTATAACCCACTTTTCACATCCAACCCTTATTTTACTCCACATAATCCTTGAATTTATACATTTATATTCCCTTTTCTCCTGTCACAACTTATCCTTCAACATTATTTCTACTCCTTCATTAGCTCTAACTTTATTAGAAACCCTACTGCAACTTTCCTACCCCCTTCAGCTTTGTTTCACTTAAAGCCAGGTCATCCAGCTTCTTTTCATTCATAACATCCACAATCATCTCTTTCTTATCATTCACACAACATCCATGCACATTCAAACATCCCACTCTGATGGTTTTCTTCTTTTTCTTTTTAGTAAGTTATATGGGAAAAGGGATTACTAGCCCATTGCCTCCAGCATTTTAGTTGACTTTTACAACACACATGGCATATGGAGGAAAGATCCTTATTCCACTTACTCATGGATATGAAAGGAAAAACAATAAAAACAAGAACTATTAAGATAAAATCAAAGAAAACGCAGATGAATGTGTAATGTGTATACATCAACGTGTACATGCATGTGTAGTGTGACCTAAGTGTAAGTAGAAGTAGCAAGACGTACCTGAAATTTTGCATATTTATGAGACAGAAAAGACACCAGCAATTCTACCATTATGTAAAACAAATACAGGCTTCCTTTTTACACTTGTCAGTAAGGTAGTATCTTCCTGGGTGGTTGCTCTCTACCAACCTACTCCCTATAATTATATATACATATACATAACTTAAGAAATCGTAATGACACGATTGCAAATAAGTCATGTTGACGGCAGTGAAGGGACTTGAACTAGAGTTCGTCATGGCCACGCTAGCTGGAGATTCGTCTGTAAAAACTTGCATTTGTGGTCACAGAGGTGCCTGTGCTAACTTTCCTATGGTGTAGAAATATACCTAGTTGGATGAATCTTATTGTGGCTAGCTGGTCTAGTGGCTAACGCGACGGGCTGGAGTTTTGAGACTATGACCGCGGGTTCATTCCCGGCCGAGGGTATGGTTTACATATACATATATATACATATATATATATATATATATATATATATATATATATATATATATATATACATATACATATATATACATATATATATATTATATATATATATATATATATATATATATATATGTCGTGCCGAATATGTAAAACTGGTCAATTAGCAAGAACTCATTTAAAATTAAGTCCTTTATAAAATTGTCTCTTATACGTTTATAGATATATTTTTTTCGTTAATGTTGATGCAAAAATTTATAATTTTGCACCAAAAGGAACTTAGAAAACTTA
Source organism: Cherax quadricarinatus (assembly GCF_038502225.1). Lineage (NCBI taxonomy): Eukaryota > Metazoa > Arthropoda > Malacostraca > Decapoda > Parastacidae > Cherax > Cherax quadricarinatus. The sequence continues at coordinate 18,217,560 of NC_091335.1, read as the reverse complement.
CCTAACCTTATTATAAGAAGAACAATTTATTTAACCTAACCCAACAAAATATATTTTAGATTTGTTTACAATAATTTTATACTAAACAAACACAGTGAAATATATTTTTATCTTTAGGTTCAGAATGATTTTGGCGAAATTATTACATACACAAATATTCACTTGTCCTATATGGCAAGATGAGCGTTGCTATTTAAGCCAAGATCGCAAGTTCTGCCTATTCGGCACGACATATATATATATATATATATATATATATATATATATATATATATATATATATATATATATATATGCAATAAGATCACAGTAAACAGGTGATTTCAAAATATGCAAAACAACAAAAAGGGACAACCAGCCTTATTCAACTAAAAATATGTTGGTTCTCCCTTTCCATGAAAACTTGGTTGATATGCCTTCTCTTCTTAAGACTTTTAATATTAAAGTTGTATTCAAAAATCTTGATACAGTGAAAAAACTTTTGATAAAGAATTCCCCCCAAAATGCTGATGGATGTGTCTATAAGATTCCTTGTAAAATTTGCGATAAAGTTTATTACGGTCAAACAACATAAATATAGCATTAGAACTGGACAAGATTCCAATGCTCTATTTATTCATGTAAGAGATTTTAACCATCCAATTGATTTTCAAAAAGTTGAGAAAGTAGTATCTAGCAAGTCCATGGTCGACAGGAATATAATTGAATCTTGTTTCATAAAAAGCAGTTTTGACAATAATATGAATATTTCCTTTGGGTTATATAAATTAGATCCATTTATAATTAATAGAATTTGGGAAGAATTTAATAATACACTGGACAAATAATAATTTTTAAATTTTCTTGGGTAGAATAGCTTGGGGGTGAGTTGTGCAAGGGACCTATCCAAGTTGGCTCGCCGCGCGTCATGTGTTTAACCGTTGTGGGATCTGATAGTGAGGTGCTGGCCGGACCCCTTATATAGCTTCCTTGGATGCTTTACTTTCATAGTTCCTTGATAATGTGAGTAGTCACGAAAGCGCTTGGAATTTCTCTATTCTTTCAGAGTGGTTGTTTTGCATATATATATATATATATATATATATATATATATATATATATATATATATATATATATATATATATATACCTGGAGTTTACCTGGAGAGAGTTCCGGGACATATATATATATATATATATATATATATATATATATATATATATATATATATATATATATATATATATATATATATATACCTGGGCAATGCCCCCGCGGCCCGGTCTGTGACCAGGCCTCCTGGTGGATCAGAGCCTGATCAACCAGGCTGTTGCTGCTGGCTGCACGCAAACCAACGTACGAGCCACAGCCCGGCTGGTCAGGAACCGACTTTAGGTGCTTGTCCAGTGCCAGCTTGAAGACTGCCAGGGGTCTGTTGGTAATCCCCCTTATGTATGCTGGGAGGCAGTTGAACAGTCTCGGGCCCCTGACATTTATTGTATGGTCTCTTAACGTGCTAGTGACACCCCTGCTTTTCATTGGGGGGATGTTGCATCGTCTGCCAAGTCTTTTGCTTTCGTAGTTAGTGATTTTCGTGTGCAAGTTCGGTACTAGTCCCTCTAGGATTTTCCAGGTGTATATAATCATGTATCTCTCCCGCCTGCATTCCAGGGAATACAGGTTCAGGAACCTCTAGTGCTCCCAGTAATTGAGGTGTTTTATCTCCGTTATGCGCGCCGTGAAGGTTCTCTACATTTTCTAGGTCAGCAATTTCACCTGCCTTGAAAGGTGCTGTTAGTGTGCAGGAATATTCCAGCCTAGATAGAACAAGTGACCTGAAGAGTGTCATCATGGGCTTGGCCTCCCTAGTTTTGAAGGTTCTCATTATCCATCCTGTCATTTTTCTAGCAGATGCGATTGATACAATGTTATGGTCCTTGAAGGTGAGATCCTCCGACATGATCACTCCCAGGTCTTTGACGTTGGTGTTTTGCTCTATTTTGTGGCCAGAATTTGTTTTGTACTCTGATGAAGATTTAATTTCCTCGTGTTCACCATATCTGAGTAATTGAAATTTCTCATCGTTGAACTTCATATTGTTTTCTGCAGCCCACTGAAAGATTCGGTTGATGTCCGCCTGGAGCCTTGCAGTGTCTGCAATGGAAGACACTGTCATGCAGATTCGGGTGTCATCTGCAAAGGAAGACACGGTGCTGTGGCTGACATCCTTGTCTATGTCGGATATGAGGATGAGGAACAAGATGGGAGCGAGTACTGTGCCTTGTGGAACAGAGCTTTTCACCGTAGCTGCCTGGGACTTTACTCTGTTGACGACTACTCTCTGTGTTCTGTTAGTGAGGAAATTATAGATCCATCGACCGACTTTTCCTGTTATCCCTTTAGCACGCATTTTGTGCGCTATTACGCCATGGTCACACTTGTCGAAGGCTTTTGCAAAGTCTGTATATATTACATCTGCATTCTTTTTATCTTCTAGTGCATTTAGGACCTTGGAAACATTTCGACACGTTTCCTTACACCTGTTGTCCTGTTCACCTAGCAGCAAATAGGTACCTGGGTGTTAGTCGACTGGTGTGGGTCGCATCCTGGGGGACAAGATTAAGGACCCCAATGGAAATAAGTTAGACAGTCCTCGATGACGCACTGACTTTCTTGGGTTATCCTGGGTGGCTAACCCTACAGGGTTAAAAATCCGAACGAAATCTTATCTTATCTTATCTTATCTTATCCAATAGTTGAGACAGACAGGAGCGACCTGTTCTAAACCCATGTTGCCCTGGGTTGTGTAACTGATGGGTTTCTAGATGGGTGGTGATCTTGCTTCTTAGGACCCTTTCAAAGATTTTTATGATATGGGATGTTAGTGCTATCGGTCTGTAGTTCTTTGCTGTTGCTTTACTGCCCCCTTTGTGGAGTGGGGCTATGTCTGTTGTTTTTAGTAACTGTGGGACGACCCCCGTGTCCATGCTCCCTCTCCATAGGATGGAAAAGGCTCGTGATAGGGGCTTCTTGCAGTTCTTGATGAACACGGAGTTCCATGAGTCTGGCCCTGGGGCAGAGTGCATGGGCATGTCATTTATCGCCTGTTCGAAGTCAATTGGCGTCAGGATAACATCGGATAGGCTTGTGTTAACCAAATTTTGTGGCTCTCTCATAAAAAATTCGTTTTGATCTTCGACTCTCAGTCTGGTTAGCGGCTTGCTAAAAACTGAGTCATATTAGGACTTAAGTAGCTCACTCATTTCCTTGCTGTCATCTGTGTAGGACCCATCTTGTTTAAGTAGGGGCCCAATACTGGATGTTGTAGGGTAGGTGCCTGAGCCCGAGCCTTTAGCTCACAAGACTGTCATTCCCATTAGCCCCCTTGGGGCGGGGATGGCAGACCAGAGAGGCCTAGCTTGTGGCTAGGCCTGGGGACAGTTGGTCCCAAAGATGAGGAGGTACTTGTGCCTCCTCCCATGGGAGACTTAGGTCTCAGACACTCACTAAAGAGGGAGCCAAGGCCGGGCCACCACTTGGAAAAGGCCCGGGCCGGGAGAATACCGGCTAATCTTTAATAATAATAATAATAATAATAATAATAATAATAATGACTAGGTTTTGGTTCTCGACCTTTACTGCTAAAACTTCCACTACATCATTTGAGGCATTAAGCATTTCTGTGCAAACAAGTGACTCTGCAATGTACAGGCCACCCCCCCCCCCTTTTGCCTGTTCACTCTGTCACATCTGTATAGGTTGTAACCTGGGATCCATATTTCGTTGTCCAAGTGATCCTTTACGTGGGTCTCAGTGAAAGCCGCGAACATTGCCTTTGCCTCTGCAAGCAGTCCACGGATGAAAGGTATTTTGTTGTTTGTTGCTGGCTTTAGACCCTGTATATTTGCAAAGAAGAATGTCATCGGACTGGTGGTATTGTTGGTACTGGGGGGGGATTTTTTTTTCCGGCATTAGTATATATATATATATATATATATATATATATATATATATCTATATATATATATCTATATCTATATATATATATATATATATATATATATATATATATATATATATATATATATATATATGTATGTATGTATGTATGTATGTATGTATGTATGTATGTATGTATGTATGGCCCGGTGGCCTGGTGGCTAAAGCTCCCGCTTCACACACTGAGGGCCCGGGTTCGATTCCCGGCGGGTGGAAACATTTCGACACGTTTCCTTACACCTGTTGTCCTCTTCACCTAGCAGCAAATAGGTACCTGGGTGTTAGTCGACTGGTGTGGGTCGCATCCTGGGGGACAAGATTAAGGACCCCAATGGAAATAAGTTAGACAGTCCTCGATGATGCACTGACTTTCTTGGGTTATCCTGGGTGGCTAACCCTCCGGGGTTAAAAATCCGAACGAAATCTTATATATATACATATAGTGTTTTTGTATAAAAAAAATACACCTCCAGGGAGGGAGGTTCCTTGATGCCCATGAGAGGCTCTTGATCCAGGGAATTGGATTTGTCTTCGTCTTCCTTGGATCAAACCTGGAAGCCTCTCAGCCGCTGTATGACCCGTACAGACTTAGCACTTACTTGTGATTTAAAAATGATATTACCCACATTATTATTAGTATTAGTAAGTATTATTATTCTTTTTATTACTATTCCTCTTGACGCTGGTGAGGGGCTCTTGATCTAGGGAATTGGATCTGCCCTAATTCCCTGAAATAAGCCTGAATGCCTTTCTAGTAGCGACCAGTGAAGATAGGGGGCCAGGAGCTGTGAATCGACCCCTGCAGCCACAACTAGGTGAGTACATCCCCCTAATCTAAACCTCCATAATCTGACACCCAATCAAAACCTATTGGAAAGTAACTGCCTTTATTACACAGCATCACAAGCCAGCACTATCCTAAACAATGCTAAAAGTCTTTCAGTACTTAACTACAACATCAGGTCCTTAAGCAAACACTATGATGACCTCCTGGCACTCCTTGAATCACTAAAGACACCCTTCTCCTGCATTATTCTTACTGAGACCTGGCTTAAGCAGGACACAATAGATATCTACCCTCTACCAGGATACACAGCAATTCACAACTGCAGACCAAACCAAGTTGGGGGTGGTATTGCAATCTATTACTCTAACCAATTATCTTGTATTAGCACCACTTGCTTTAGTGATGAATATGGGGAATACATTTTTGCTAATTTTACTGTAAAAAACCTTAAGACACCTATAACAATCGGTGCCATTTACCGGATACCTCACACAAACATCCCAAATTTCAGTGAGAAATTAAAGTCACTAATAACAAACAGACAAATGAATAAGCACCACCTTCTCTTAGCTGGAGACTTCAACATCAACCTTGGCTTACTAGATGATCAGCCTGTAACTGATTTCATCAACAATATGAACAACACACTTCTCATACCAACAATAACTAAACCAACCAGGCTCACTGAGACAAGTGCAACCATAATAGACCACATATGGGCCAATATACTAGCTCCCCTTAAATCAGGGATAATCACAGATAGCACTACAGACCACTACCCTACCTTCCTCCTGACAAACATTAGTAAACCACCACTTGAATACAACAAAGTCTCATTTAGACTCCATGATGAGGCCTCAATAAGGAAGTTCACAGCTGACCTAGAGACTGTTGACTGGTCTACAGAATTCTCCAAGGCCAATGGTATTGATGGCTGGACAGACATTTTTCTTAACAAATTACTTAGACTATACAACAAACATTGTCCTATAAAAACGAAACAGATCACAAACAAACGGCTTGGTTGCCCATGGCTAACCAGCACCATTCTGAAATCCACTGACAAGAAACACCAATATGAAAAGCAATATAGACAGGGCTTAATACACAAAGATATTCTTAAACACTATTCATCAGTTCTCACCAAAGTAATAAAAAAAGCCAAACAACTATACTACAGTAGATTCACAGACACTAGAGGAGATATAAAAAAGACCTGGAAAACACTCTCTCAGATTCTAGGGACTCACAAACTGAAAAAAAACAAGAATATTGTCCTAACTAAACCTAATGAAACACCACTACATCCCACTGACACAGCTAACAAGATGAACGACTTCTTCTCAACCATAGGATCTAATCTCGCCAATAAAATCCCACATACCAATGCCCATGCCGGGGACTACCTAGATGGGAATTTCCCAAATTCCTTCTATCTTGCACCAACTGAGCCCACGGAAGTCACCGAGATTATAAAGTCACTTAAAAATAACTCAGGGAATCTGTCTCATGTCCCACCATTACTGTACAAGCGAGCGGCCCATGTCCTTTCGCATGCTATTTCATTACTTTTTAACAAGTCACTAGAAACTAGCACCTTCCCGAAACTACTCAAGATGGCAAGGGTTACACCAATACATAAAGGTGGTGACCCTACAGACTTAAACAACTATAGGCCAATATCAAACTTACCATTGCTATCCAAAATCTTCGAGAAACTCGTGCACAGGAGACTATATTCATTTATAATGACACAAAACATACTCAACCCCTGCCAATTTGGATTCAGGAAAAATAAAAGCACTAATGATGCAATCATAAAAATGCTAGATCTGCTTTACACAGCATTGGAAAATAAGGAATATCCACTAGGAATTTTTATTGACCTAAGAAAAGCTTTTGACACAGTAGACCACGACATCCTGCTCCACAAACTTGACCATTACGGTATAAGAGGCCATGCGCTTGCTTATTTCAAATCTTACCTTACTAATAGGTATCAGTATGTCACCATTTATTTATTTATTTATTTATTTAAAAATTTGAGCACACATACAGAGGTACAACAAATACAGGTAAGAGCAGTATGCCAAAGCCACTTATACTATGCATAGCATTACGGGCTGGCTTAAAATTAACTTAAGATTAACTAAGCAATGATGAAATCAGTGATAAAACATTTATGTAAACAGGTTACTATAAAGCACAAGTGAGTATTACAAAGACAGGTCATATGGTTGTATGCATTGTTGTACATTCAGTAGAATGGAGTATTCTGTTAGGTAGTGTATTTAAAAAATAATAAAGTTAGATTGGGTTTTAGGTTTAACATTTATGTGATATAATTGTGAGAAACATTTAAGATATACAATTTATAAGGTTCAGTTATTCAGTATTTATTTGGTTTTGGGTGAGTAAGTGATCTTTGAGAAGAGACTTGAATTTATAAACAGGTAGTGTTTCTTTTATATTTACAGGTAATGAATTCCAGATTTTAGGGCCTTTTATGTGCATTGAGTTTTTACATAGTGTGAGATGGACACGAGGAACATCAAAGAGTGATCTGTGCCTTGTGTTATGGTCATGTGTTCTGTTGAGGTTGGCAAGGAGATGTTTGAGGGGAGGGTTAATATCAGAGTTAAGTGTTCTATGTATGTAATAGGTGCAGTAGTAAGTATGGATGTTTTGTATGGTGAGGAGGTTTAGTGTATTGAATATTGGTGGAGTGTGCTGCCTATAGTGAGAATTTGTTATCATTCTAACTGCAGCCTTTTGTTGGGTAATTAGTGGTCTGAGATGGTTACTTGTTGTTGAGCCCCATGCACAAATTCCATAGGTGAGATAGGGGTAAATAAGAGAGTGATATAGGGCCAGGAGGGCTGACTGTGGAGCATAGTACCGTATCTTCGATAGTATGCCTACAGTCTTGGAAATTTTCTTAGAAATTTGTTGTATATGTGTATGAAATTTGAGTCTATTATCAAGGTGGATTCCTAAGAATTTTCCCTCTGTTAGCTTTGTGATAGGTGATCCGTTTATCATTATGTTAAGAGGGACATCTGTAGCTCTGTTACCAAACTGAATGAAGTAGGTTTTGTCAATGTTTAGTGTAAGTTTGTTAGTTCTCATCCAGGTAGATATTTTCTGTAATTCGGTATTTACAGTATTGGCTAGCGTGACTGGGCTCGGGTGGGAGAAGACGTATGTAGTGTCATCTGCAAATAGTGTGGGTTTGAGTAATTGCGAAGCATTTGGTAGGTCATTTATGTATAGGAGAAAGAGAAGAGGGCCAAGGACACTTCCCTGTGGGACACCAACTGTAATTGGTTGTGCAGAGGAGTTTGCCCCATTTGCATACACATATTGGCTTCTGTTGCTGAGGTATGACTTGAGGTAGTTGAGGGAGTGCCCTCTTATACCATAGTGTGACAATTTTACGTGGGGCAAGTCATGGTCAACTGTATCAAAAGCTTTACGTAAGTCAATGAAGATCCCCAGTGGGACTTCTTTTTTCTCTATTGCAGTGTATATATGTTCTAGCATGTGTATAATAGCATCATTAGTATTTTTATTAGGCCTGAATCCAAATTGGCAGGGGTTGAGTATGTTTTGGGAGATAAGGTAGGAGTAGATTCGTTTATGAATTAATTTTTCGAAGATTTTTGAGAGAGGGTGTAAGTTGGATATTGGCCTATAGTTATTCAACTCTGTTTGGTCTCCTCCTTTGTGGATCGGGGTGACCATTAAAGACACAGCATCAACAACACGGCCACTTGATACTGGATTTCCGCAGGGAAGCGTCCTTGGTCCCCTGCTCTTCCTCATATACATCAATGATCTTCCATACGTATCCCAACACCTGAAACCCATTCTCTTTGCTGACGACACGACTTATGTCATCTCTCACCCTAATCTTGCCACCCTCAACACCATTGTTAATGAGGAGCTGATCAAAATATCGACTTGGATGACAGCCAATAAACTTAAGCTTAACACTGACAAAACCTACTATATTATGTTTGGTAGCAGAGCAGGAGATGCACAAATTATCATTAAGATCGACAACACTCTAATTAACAGACATAATGAGGGCAAATTCCTAGGCATATACCTTGACAACAACCTGAATTTCAGCACCCATATCCAACACATAACCAAAAAAGTGTCCAAAACGGTTGGGATCCTCTCCAAGATACGATACTACATGCCGCAAAATGCCCTTCTCACACTATACCACTCACTTATTTACCCATACCTCACCTATGCTATTTGTGCTTGGGGATCAACTGCAGCAACACACCTAAAGCCAATAATAACCCAACAAAAAGCTGCAGTAAGAATAATCACTAAATCCCATCCCTGGCAACACCCCCTCCCCCCACTTTTCATAGATCTAAACTTACTCCCTGTTCAGTACATCCACACTTACTACTGTGCGATCTACATCTACAGGACCTTAAACTCCAATATCAACCTTGACCTAAAACGCTTTCTTGGTAGTTGTGACAGAACCCACAGGCATAACACCAGACACAAACATCTCTACGACATTCCCTGTGTCCGACTAAACCTTTACAAAAATTCAATGTATGTCAAAGGCCCTAAAATCTGGAATACCCTACCTGAGAACTCTAGAACTGCAGACACATTCATCACCTTCAAAACTACCATTAGAAAACATCTTATCTCCCTGATACACCCCGTCAACTAACTACACGAATACCACCTGGTGGTTCACACTTACACTCACTCACCCATTTGACCATAAACAGAAACATTAATCTCAATCTTAAAATAATGAATCCTGTGATACTCCAATACTGAAACTATATACTGTGCCAAAACAAAAGCATTCACATTGCTAAACTCACAATCTAGTATTTAGTCACTTAGCCATAATACCAACTTACCTTATAATTAATTTCTATATAAAAATAACAATGGTTATAAATGACCATAATTTTTAAAGGGGTGGACCGGTAAGCCAGCGGAAGGCCTCGGTCAGATGACCAAAAGCTCCAAAGGCGGGTCATCATCTGACTAAGACCCGCGTCAGGAAACATTTGTCCTGTTTCCTGACGAACCTTACCTAACCTAACCTAACCTTATAATTTGTAATATTTTAAAATTAAGAATTAAACTAAGTCTGCCCGAAATGCCTAGCCATGCTAGGTGTTCTAGTGGTACACTCTGTAATCATTATTTTATTGCATGTAAACCACACAATAACCAAATTCTGTAAACTCAGAATTGTAATCCTTATAGAGAATAAACTTTGAATTGAATCGAATACAGTAGCTGTATAATCCCTACGGGTTTAGCGCTCTCCATGATAATTATTATTTAAATTTCGTATAGAAGTTATTTTTAAAATAATCATATATTGTAACTTACGTAGAAAAAATGTAAAAAAAAAAAAAACTAAGACTACAATGAAATGTGTATATAAAGTTTTAGTTAACTTAAAACTAAATGAAACAATTGCAAATAAGTTATTTTGTACTGTTTTTTTATTTTTCTTCTTCTTGTTATAATGATGCAGTAAGTATATACAAGTATGTTATATATGTGATGAAGATATAATTATGATCCCTGATGTTCCTCTTGGCTGCAGCAAGTGAAGGTGAACCACGTGAAGTGTAAGTTTGACCATTATTGTGTTGTGGGTGTTATTTAGAGGTATGTAGTGGGTGATGTAGGTATGGTGGGAGTGTAGGAACTGCAGGTGGTGGGTGTAGAGTGTCAGATATTGATGAGTGGTGGAGATTAATGTAGTGTTGGGGTGAGAAGTGTTGGGTGGCACCCCAACACTACCTTAATACTCTCCATCACTCGTCAATATCTGACACTCTACAACCACCACCTGCAGTTTATACACTTCCAACACACCTAGTTCACCCACTACATAGAGAGGTATGTGTGTTGGGTACTGGGAAGTTTGTTAAAGCATCAGGTAGCAAGACGTAGCAGTAATAAAGTATTAGTCACGCAGCATGTGTATATTGATATATATTATGAGTCTCACGTTTTGCGTTTACTGTAGCCTTCATGGACGGGTTGGGGGAGGGGGCCTATAAACAAAAGAAAAAGCATCACTGGTGTAGGCCTACTGGCTCATTCTAGGGAGGTCTAACACCCACTCATGTACTTGTCTAAACTGTTTTTAAAACTACACAAGGTTTGTTTCAGTGACGCTACTCCATAGTTTGTTCCATTCATCCACAACTCTGTTACCAAGCCAACGGTTTTCTATATCCTTTCTAAATCTAAATTTTTCCATCTTAAACCCACTGCTGTAAGTCATCTCTAGGCCAGATATTTCTAACGCATTATTTTATATCCCCTTTATTCCTAGTAAGTAAGTAAGTTTATTCAGGTATACACAAATACAGTTACATAGAATTATCATACATAGCAGCATATGTGTAGAGAACCTAGGATAACCCAAAAAGTCAGACAGAGTGACTTATTTCCATTGGGGTCTTTTTACCTTATTATTATAATATAAAGGTTATAATATTTTCTTATTATTCTACAATGAAGATAACATCTTAATATCATACTAAAAAGACTATCTACTACACGAGGGTCATTAAGACTATCTACAATACGAGGGTCATTACTAGGAAAAGGTAAAATTTACACGTATGTTAGCTAAAAAATAGAAAATCATTCCCCTCCCTTTCTGTAGCTACATTCATCAGACACCTTTTGGCACTCTTCTTGAACTGGTTCATGTTATGACTGGCTTTGACATGTGTGGGTAGTCTTCCATTCTTTTATTGCTGTACAATAAAAGGTGTTTGAAGCCTGGCCACTGACTGTGGGTACTACAGAGTTGTGCTCTCTCCCCCTAGTACTATGATTGCTTTGGTTCCCAACCTTGACAAAATTATTTTTTTTTTTTTTTTTTATTATCACACTGGCCGATTCCCACCAAGGCAGGGTGGCCCGAAAAAGAAAAACTTTCACCATCATTCACTCCATCACTGTCTTGCCAGAAGGGTGCTTTACACTACAGTTTTTAAACTGCAACATTAACACCCCTCCTTCAGAGTGCAGGCACTGTACTTCCCATCTCCAGGACTCAAGTCCGGCCTGCCGGTTTCCCTGAATCCCTTCATAAATGTTACTTTGCTCACACTCCAACAGCACGTCAAGTATTAAAAACCATTTGTCTCCATTCACTCCTATCAAACACGCTCACGCATGCCTGCTGGAAGTCCAAGCCCCTCGCACACAAAACCTCCTTTACCCCCTCCCTCCAACCCTTCCTAGGCCGACCCCTACCCCGCCTTCCTTCCACTACAGACTGATACACTCTTGAAGTCATTCTGTTTCGCTCCATTCTCTCTACATGTCCGAACCACCTCAACAACCCTTCCTCAGCCCTCTGGACAACAGTTTTGGTAATCCCGCACCTCCTCCTAACTTCCAAACTACGAATTCTCTGCATTATATTCACACCACACATTGCCCTCAGACATGACATCTCCACTGCCTCCAGCCTTCTCCTCGCTGCAACATTCATCACCCACGCTTCACACCCATATAAGAGCGTTGGTAAAACTATACTCTCATACATTCCCCTCTTTGCCTCCAAGGACAAAGTTCTTTGTCTCCACAGACTCCTAAGTGCACCACTCACTCTTTTTCCCTCATCAATTCTATGATTCACCTCATCTTTCATAGACCCATCCGCTGACACGTCCACTCCCAAATATCTGAATACGTTCACCTCCTCCATACTCTCTCCCTCCAATCTGATATTCAATCTTTCATCACCTAATCTTTTTGTTATCCTCATAACCTTACTCTTTCCTGTATTCACCTTTAATTTTCTTCTTTTGCACACCCTACCAAATTCATCCACCAATCTCTGCAACTTCTCTTCAGAATCTCCCAAGAGCACAGTGTCATCAGCAAAGAGCAGCTGTGACAACTCCCATTTTGTGTGTGATTCTTTATCTTTTAACTCCACGCCTCTTGCCAAGACCCTCGCATTTACTTCTCTTACAACCCCATCTATAAATATATTAAACAACCACGGTGACATCACACATCCTTGTCTAAGGCCTACCTTTACTGGGAAAAAATTTCCCTCTTTCCTACATACTCTAACTTGAGCCTCACTATCCTCGTAAAAACTCTTCACTGCTTTCAGTAACCTACCTCCTACACCATACACTTGCAACATCTGCCACATTGCCCCCCTATCCACCCTGTCATACGCCTTTTCCAAATCCATAAATGCCACAAAGACCTCTTTAGCCTTATCTAAATACTGTTCACTTATATGTTTCACTGTAAACAGCTGGTCCACACACCCCCTACCTTTCCTAAAGCCTCCTTGTTCATCTGCTATCCTATTCTCCGTCTTACTCTTAATTCTTTCAATTATAACTCTACCATACACCTTACCAGGTACACTCAACAGACTTATCCCCCTATAATTTTTGCACTCTCTTTTATCCCCTTTGCCTTTATACAAAGGAACTATGCATGCTCTCTGCCAATCCCTAGGTACCTTACCCTCTTCCATACATTTATTAAATAATTGCACCAACCACTCCAAAACTATATCCCCACCTGCTTTTAACATTTCTATCTTTATCCCATCAATCCCGGCTGCCTTACCCCCTTTCATTTTACCTACTGCCTCACGAACTTCCCCCACACTCACAACTGGCTCTTCCTCACTCCTACAAGATGTTATTCCTCCTTGCCCTATACACGAAATCACAGCTTCCCTATCTTCATCAACATTTAACAATTCCTCAAAATATTCCCTCCATCTTCCCAATACCTCTAACTCTCCAGGCAGTTAGGGTAAGATATAAACAGCTATTGGAGGATAGATGGGCTAATGAGAGCATAGGCAATGGGGTCGAAGAGGTATGGGGTAGGTTTAAAAATGTAGTGTTAGAGTGTTCAGCAGAAGTTTGTGGTTACAGGAAAGTGGGTGCAGGAGGGAAGAGGAGCGATTGGTGGAATGATGATGTAAAGAGAGTAGTAAGGGAGAAAAAGTTAGCATATGAGAAGTTTTTACAAAGTAGAAGTGATGCAAGGAGGGAAGAGTATATGGAGAAAAAGAGAGAAGTTAAGAGAGTGGTGAAGCAATGTAAAAAGAGAGCAAATGAGAGAGTGGGTGAGATGTTATCAACAAATTTTGTTGAAAATAAGAAAAAGTTTTGGAGTGAGATTAACAAGTTAAGAAAGCCTAGAGAACAAATGGATTTGTCAGTTAAAAATAGGAGAGGAGAGTTATTAAATGGAGAGTTAGAGGTATTGGGAAGATGGAAGGAATATTTTGAGGAATTGTTAAATGTTGATGAAGATAGGGAAGCTGTGATTTCGTGTATAGGGCAAGGAGGAATAACATCTTGTAGGAGTGAGGAAGAGCCAGTTGTGAGTGTGGGGGAAGTTCGTGAGGCAGTAGGTAAAATGAAAGGGGGTAAGGCAGCCGGGATTGATGGGATAAAGATAGAAATGTTAAAAGCAGGTGGGGATATAGTTTTGGAGTGGTTGGTGCAATTATTTAATAAATGTATGGAAGAGGGTAAGGTACCTAGGGATTGGCAGAGAGCATGCATAGTTCCTTTGTATAAAGGCAAAGGGGATAAAAGAGAGTGCAAAAATTATAGGGGGATAAGTCTGTTGAGTGTACCTGGTAAAGTGTATGGTAGAGTTATAATTGAAAGAATTAAGAGTAAGACGGAGAATAGGATAGCAGATGAACAAGGAGGCTTTAGGAAAGGTAGGGGGTGTGTGGACCAGCTGTTTACAGTGAAACATATAAGTGAACAGTATTTAGATAAGGCTAAAGAGGTCTTTGTGGCATTTATGGATTTGGAAAAGGCGTATGACAGGGTGGATAGGGGGGCAATGTGGCAGATGTTGCAAGTGTATGGTGTAGGAGGTAGGTTACTGAAAGCAGTGAAGAGTTTTTACGAGGATAGTGAGGCTCAAGTTAGAGTATGTAGGAAAGAGGGAAATTTTTTCCCAGTAAAAGTAGGCCTTAGACAAGGATGTGTGATGTCACCGTGGTTGTTTAATATATTTATAGATGGGGTTGTAAGAGAAGTAAATGCGAGGGTCTTGGCAAGAGGCGTGGAGTTAAAAGATAAAGAATCACACACAAAGTGGGAGTTGTCACAGCTGCTCTTTGCTGATGACACTGTGCTCTTGGGAGATTCTGAAGAGAAGTTGCAGAGATTGGTGGATGAATTTGGTAGGGTGTGCAAAAGAAGAAAATTAAAGGTGAATACAGGAAAGAGTAAGGTTATGAGGATAACAAAAAGATTAGGTGATGAAAGATTGAATATCAGATTGGAGGGAGAGAGTATGGAGGAGGTGAACGTATTCAGATATTTGGGAGTGGACGTGTCAGCGGATGGGTCTATGAAAGATGAGGTGAATCATAGAATTGATGAGGGAAAAAGAGTGAGTGGTGCACTTAGGAGTCTGTGGAGACAAAGAACTTTGTCCTTGGAGGCAAAGAGGGGAATGTATGAGAGTATAGTTTTACCAACGCTCTTATATGGGTGTGAAGCGTGGGTGATGAATGTTGCAGCGAGGAGAAAGCTGGAGGCAGTGGAGATGTCATGTCTGAGGGCAATGTGTGGTGTGAATATAATGCAGAGAATTCGTAGTTTGGAAGTTAGGAGGAGGTGCGGGATTACCAAAACTGTTGTCCAGAGGGCTGAGGAAGGGTTGTTGAGGTGGTTCGGACATGTAGAGAGAATGGAGCGAAACAGAATGACTTCAAGAGTGTATCAGTCTGTAGTGGAAGGAAGGCGGGGTAGGGGTCGGCCTAGGAAGGGTTGGAGGGAGGGGGTAAAGGAGGTTTTGTGTGCGAGGGGCTTGGACTTCCAGCAGGCATGCGTGAGCGTGTTTGATAGGAGTGAATGGAGACAAATGGTTTTTAATACTTGACGTGCTGTTGGAGTGTGAGCAAAGTAACATTTATGAAGGGATTCAGGGAAACCGGCAGGCCGGACTTGAGTCCTGGAGATGGGAAGTACAGTGCCTGCACTCTGAAGGAGGGGTGTTAATGTTGCAGTTTAAAAACTGTAGTGTAAAGCACCCTTCTGGCAAGACAGTGATGGAGTGAATGATGGTGAAAGTTTTTCTTTTTCGGGCCACCCTGCCTTGGTGGGAATCGGCCGGTGTGATAATAAAAATAAAAAAATAAAAAAAATCCATTTGTTCTCTAGGCTTTCTTAACTTGTTAATCTCACTCCAAAACTTTTTCTTATTTTCAACAAAATTTGTTGATAACATCTCACCCACTCTCTCATTTGCTCTCTTTTTACATTGCTTCACCACTCTCTTTACTTCTCTCTTTTTCTCCATATACTCTTCCCTCCTTGCATCACTTCTACTTTGTAAAAACTTCTCATATGCTAACTTTTTCTCCCTTACTACTCTCTTTACATCATCATTCCACCAATCGCTCCTCTTCCCTCCTGCACCCACTTTCCTGTAACCACAAACTTCTGCTGAACACTCTAACACTACATTTTTAAACCTAGCCCATACCTCTTCGACCCCATTGCCTATGCTCTCATTAGCCCATCTATCCTCCAATAGCTGTTTATATCTTACCCTAACTGCCTCCTCTTTTAGTTTATAAACCTTCACCTCTCTCTTCCCTGATGCTTCTATTCTCCTTGTATCCCATCTACCTTTTACTCTCAGTGTAGCTACAACTAGAAAGTGATCTGATATATCTGTGGCCCCTCTATAAACATGTACATCCTGAAGTCTACTCAACAGTCTTTTATCTACCAATACATAATCCAACAAACTACTGTCATTTCGCCCTACATCATATCGTGTATACTTATTTATCCTCTTTTTCTTAAAATATGTATTACCTATAACTAAACCCCTTTCTATACAAAGTTCAATCAAAGGGCTCCCATTATCATTTACACCTGGCACCCCAAACTTACCTACCACACCCTCTCTAAAGGTTTCTCCTACTTTAGCATTCAGGTCCCCTACCACAATTACTCTCTCATTTGGTTCAAAGGCTCCTATACATTCACTTAACATCTCCCAAAATCTCTCTCTCTCCTCTGCATTTCTCTCTTCTCCAGGTGCATACACGCTTATTATGACCCACTTCTCGCATCCAACCTTTACTTTAATCCACATAATTCTTGAATTTACACATTCATATTCTCTTTTCTCCTTCCATAACTGATCATTTAACATTACTGCTACCCCTTCCTTTGCTCTAACTCTCTCAGATACTCCAGATTTAATCCCATTTATTTCCCCCCACTGAAACTCTCCTACCCCCTTCAGCTTTGTTTCGCTTAGGGCCAGGACATCCAACTTCTTTTCATTCATAACATCAGCAATCATCTGTTTCTTGTCATCCGCACTACATCCACGCACATTTAAGCAACCCAGTTTTATAAAGTTTTTCTTCTTCTCTTTTTTAGTAAATGTATACAGGAGAAGGGGTTACCAGCCCATTGCTCCCGGCATTTTAGTCGCCTCATACGACACGCATGGCTTACGGAGGAAAGATTCTTTTCCACTTCCCCATGGACAACAGAAGAAATAAAAAAGAACAAGAGCTATTTAGAAAAAGGAGAAAAACCTAGATGTATGTATATATATATATGCATGTGCGTGTCTGTGAAGTGTGACCAAAGTGTAAGTAGGAGTAGCAAGATATCCCTGTTATCTTAGCGTGTTTATGAGACAGAAAAAGGAAACCAGCAATCCTACCATCATGTAAAACAGTTACAGGTTTCTGTTTCACAGTCATCTGGCAGGACGGTAGTACTTCCCTGGGTGGTTGCTGTCTACCAACCTACCAATTTTATAAACATGATTTAGCTTCAGTTGTTTTACTCTGCCTTCAACATTCAGCATATCCAACTGCTGTAGTTCATTCTGGCCTATATGCTCTCTTGGTCCCAGCCCCAGGATGAATCTTATAATTTTGTTCTGGGTGATTTGCAGTCTATCTTTCAGTTTTTTTGTCAATGCAGAGTACTATGAAGAGCAAGCGTAATCCATATGGCATTGTATAAGGGCTAGACAAAGGGTCCTGTGAGCCTCAGTAGGTAGACACTGTGCTTGTCTATACAGGAATTTCAGTCTGGCATTCACTTTCTTTACTACACTGTTCCCTATCAATTCTCCTGACATGCATGGGTCAAATGGGATTCCCAGATATTTTACTGATGAAACCAAAGTGATGGGCTCCCCATTACACTGGGCATTAAAATTATTTACTCTTCTTAGTTTATGTTTCATGCCAAAGAGAATGGCTTCAGTTTTCCCGAGGTGTAATGATAGTTTGTTGTCTACTAACCATTTGCTGCAGGACTCCAGTTCCAGTGTTAAAACATTAGCTATATCTTGTGGGTCTTTACCTGACACTAACAGAGCACTGTCATCTGCATACAGTAGGAGTTTGCACTTGACAGTGACAGGCATGTCACTGACATAACATAAGAATAATAAGGGACCCAGAATACTACCTTGGGGAACTCCACATGCTATCGGCAGGGGCTCTGATTCCATTTTGTTGATTTTGACAATTTGTCTCCCGTTGCTAAGGTAGGACTTAAACCAGTCTACAGAACCTATACCGATAGCTTGAAGTTTCTTACATAATATATTGTGGTTGACAGTATCAAAGGCCTTTTGCAGGTCTAAGGTTCCCCTTTGACATTTCAGTTCTCAGGTAATCCATCAGATTAATTAGGGAGGTGTCGGTTGAGTAAGATCTTCTAAAGCCCGATTGATAGCTATGGAGAATGTTGTTGTCATTAAGGTACTTAACTACTTGAGAGTACACCGCCCTCTCTAGAATTTTGGATATTATACTGAGTATACTAACAGGCCTATAGTTGCTGACATCAGACCTACTATTTTTCTTGAAGATAGGAGTAACTCTGGCCTCCTTGAACCCCTCCGGTACGGTATTAGTGGTGATTGATAGATTTATTATGTGAGCAATAGGGATTGACAGTTCAGAAGCACCATCTTTTAGGAACTTAGATGGGATGTTATCAGGGCCTGTGCTCTTAGTTGGGTTTAACCTACTTAGTTCTTTTTTAATAAAGTCATGAGATACACTTAATAGTTGACATCTGTTTGGGGTTACCCCTCTATTGGTATAGTATGTTTGAAACTTACCAGAGTCTGTGTTAAAGGTATTTGATGCAGCTGGTAGTTTACTTACTAGTGTTGATGCAACAGATGTGTAGTAGAAATTAAAGCAATTTGCCACCTTAGATGTTTCGTGGCATACCTCATTATCGATAGTGAGTACTATGTTAGACCTATCTACTGGCTTATGGCTATACCCCAACTGTTTTAGTTGTTGCCAGAGCTTTCTGGGGTTATGCTTATACTCTTCAATTTTTGAACAATAGTACTTTGCCTTTGCTCCTTTTATAAGTCTCTGTACTCTGTTCCTCACCCTTTGGAATTCATTTAGTGCTGCAATATCCTGTCTGTTTGCTTTAAATCTTTTTAGCAGCTGGTCTCTGAATTTCATATTATCTAATATCTCAGTAGTCATCCAGGGTTCAGTTCTTCGTTTAATCCTAACCTCTTTAACTGGTGCAATATTATCAAGGATGGTAGTGAACATTGTTTTGAGTTTTTCCCAGGCATCGTTTACGTCCGTGCAACTTGTTATCTCTGTCCAGTCACAATTGTGTAGCCTATTTACCAGTGTTTCTTTACTGTAGTTTCTAGTTGACCTCATTTTTATTGTCCTGTGTAGGCCTATCCTATCCCTAGTGATTTTCCTGGTGCAGTAAATGATGAAATGATCACTAAGACCTGTGGTAATGACGCCTGACTGACTAATGTTCTCAGAGCGGTTACAAAGTATGTGGTCAATTAGGGTGGCTGAGAACTGTGTGATCCGGGTTGGTGTATTAATTAGTTGAGTGTAACTATTTAAACCTAGAATTTGCTTATACCTTTTGCATAGCCCGTTATTTTGCTGCTGAAAACAGATATTGAAGTCGCCCAGTATTATTGTCTCGCAATTGTTTTTAAGTCCGGACAATACTCTGGAAAAGTCTTCTAAGAACTGGTCCTGGGTGGGAGGGCGGTAACTAGTTCCTACTAAGATGAGTTTGGTCTTGGGAAGCAGCACTTCAAACCATAGAATCTCCAGTTTAATATTATTTAAATCAGGTCTTGGGTTGTAAGCTAAGTCATTTCTAATGTAGGCACATATCCACCACCCTTTCTGTTCCTATCTAAGCGTTTTATATTGTAACCTTCTATTTTGACCTCGTTGTCAGTCGCCGTATCATCCAACCAGGATTCAGAGATGGTTATAACTGCCGCCCTAATTTTGTTAGCTAGAATCCTAATCTCTGCCAATTTAGGAAGAAGTGATCTTGCGTTGACATGAATAAAGTGAAGGCCTGTTTTCATAAAACAATTATAATCGTCAGTATATGGCAATGGGTCATTTGTATTAAAATTAGGTAAATCAGTGTCATCATTGTTAAAGGGTAACTGTGCCAAAGTGCATTTATTACACACAAAATGAATTCTGGCACCGATACTATAATTGTACATACATCCATCATGCACCCACCCCTTACACATTTTACATAAGGTGTGTTTTCTGTTTTTCATGTGTACTTTAGTACAGTGTATCCACCTGTCATATCCCTCCTAATTTAACACCTTTTTATATAAAGAGTGTAGATTCAGTGCCTCAGTTTAAACTCAGGAAAGATATATCCCAGTACTTTTATATCCATTCTGTAATAAGGTGACCAGATTTGTGCAGTAAAATCTAAATGTAGCTTAGAACATAAGAAAGAAGGAACACTGCAGCAGGCCTACTGGCCCATGCGAGGGAGGTCCAACTCTCCTACCGGCTTAAGTCAATGCCCCACCCTAGTCAGGTCAGGTCACATTCACTTAAGGAAGGAACACTGCAACTGACCTAGTAGCACAAGTTAATCAGGTCCAACTCACACCCACCCACACCCACTCATGTATTTATCTAACCTATTTTTAAAACTACACAACGTTTTAGCCTCTATAACTGTACTCGGGAGTTTGTTCCACTCATCCACAACTATTACCAAACCAGGCCTGGTGGCTAAAGCTCCCGCTTCACACTCGGAGGGCCCGGTTTCGAGTCCTGGCGGGTGGAAACATTTCGACACGTTTCCTTACACCTGTTGTCCTGTTCACCTAGCAGCAAATAGGTACCTGGGTGTTAGTCGACTGGTGTGGGTCGCATCCTGGGGGACAAGATTGAGGACCCCAATGAAAAATAAATTAGTCCTTGGTGATGCTCTGACTTTCTTGGGTTATCCTGGGTGGCTAACCCTCTGGGGTTAAAAATCCAAACGAAATCTTATCTTTCCTGAATCTGAATTTTTCTAACTTCAGACCATTGCTGCAAGTCCTGTCGAGGCTAGATATTTTCAGCACGCTATTTACATCCCCTTTATTTATTCTTGTCTTCCATTTATACACCTCAATCATATCCCCCTAATTCTATGCCGTTCATAGGGAAGATTTCTAATACATGGGATCAACTTTGCCATCCTTCTTTGTACGTTTTCCAGAGCATTTATATCCATTCTGTAATACGGTAACCAAAACTGCAGCTTAAGCTAAATGAGGCCTAACCAAGGATATATAGAGTTGAAGAACAACCTGAGGACTCCTATTATTTATGCTTCTTGATGTGAAGCCAAGGATTCTGTTAGCTTTATTGCGAACACTTACGCATTGTTGTCTTGGTTTCAGATTACTGCTAACCAGAACTCTCAAATCCTTTTTGCAATCAGTAGTATTACGATCTACATTATTTAGTTTATATGTGGCATGGTTATTTTCCTGTCCAATGTTTAGAACTTTGCATTTGTCTATACATGTATTAAACTGCATCTACCACTTCTCCGACCACTGCATCAGTCTATTCAAATCTTCCTGGAATGCTCTAATGTCCTCGTCAGAATGAATTGGACGGCCTATTTTGGTGTCATTAGCAAATTTGCTTATGTTGCTCTTTAAGCCCTCATCTGTGTCGTTTATGTAGATTGTGAACAACAGGGGGCCCAACAGCAATAATATATAAAGTTGAAGTATAACTTGAGGTTTATTATATATTTTTTGTAATATGAAGCCAAAAATTCCATTAGAATTTTTGTGAATGCTTGTGCACTTTTGTCTTGCCTTTAAATTACCACTAACCAGACCTCTTAAATCTTTTTGTATTCAGTGATTGAGATGTATGTTATTCAGTTTTGTGTGTGTGTGTGTGTGTGTGTGTGTGTGTGTGTGTGTATGTATGTATGTATGTATGTATGTATGTATGTTACACACACACACACGCACACTTCAGTTCTTACTGATTCTGTTGCTTTCCAGAGAGAGATAGATAGAGAGAGAGAGAGAGAGAGAGAGCAATTTAAGTGTCTTTGGGGGAAAGGTCCTGATACAGGGAATTAACTTTATCATCATTATTTGCCATTTTTCAGTATATTTACAATATGTCCAACTAGAATTAAGCTACATAATCTAGGTGAGATCTTGGCAGTGATGTATGTATAAAATTGAGTATAAAATTGAAGCAAAACCTTGGTTACTTATATTTATCGATAAGACAACAAGAATTCTATTAGCTTTATTGTAATCACTTAATGCACAGATGTCTTGTCTTTAGATTTCTTTTAAACAGAAATCCTAAGTTTTTTCCATTAGTGTATAGATGCTGTCTTTCTTTTTCTCAGGATCGGAGCATTTCATTTCTTGACATTTAACTGCTGCTGCTGCTACTTTTCCAACCGTAACATCAACTTCCCCAAATCATCTTGTAGCTCCTTGTTGTCATCCTGAGATTGGCAGACTTATTTATGTGGCTAATTATTTCCTTATCTTTGTTATTTATGTAAAATGTGAACAAGGGACCCAGTATTGGCTCCCAATGGAGGAAAATCAAATTGCTATGTCTTGTTCTTCTGGCAAGACAGTCATTGAATATATGGTGGTTTAAAAAATTTTTCTTTCTTTCTTTTGGGCTCTGGTGGCTAACGCTCTCGTTTCACACGGCAAGGGCCTGGGTTCGATTCCCAGCCAGAGTAGAAACATTGGGCGTGTTTCTTTCCACCTGTTGTCTATGTTCCCCATCAGTAAAATGGGTACCTGGGTGTCAGTCGACTGGTGTGGGTCGCATCCTGGGACACTGACCTAATTTGCCCGACATGCTGAGCATAACAAGGGGCGTTCTATATAGTATTACGTCATTGTTGTCAGCTAGGCCTGTATACCATGTACATGTACTTGTAGTAAATAAAGATATTATTATTATATTATAGGTCACCCTAACTTGGTGGGAAACTGCCAGTATTGTAAAATGAAAAAGTATAGATTTGGCAAGAATGTTATAGATAATGGGAGCAGACTTTAGAATAGCATCACTGAAGCAAACCCTTTGGATAGATTTTAAAAGTACATTTGATACATGAGTAAGAACTCAAGAAGGAAGGAGCACTGCAGTAGGCCTACTGGCCCATGCTAGGCAGGCTCAAGTCACCTACTGGCCAAAGCCAGTCAGGGCCAAGTTACATTCACTTAAGAAGGAAGGAGCACTGCATCAGCTACTCAGGTCCAACTCATACCCACCCACACCCACTCGTGTATTTGTCTAACCTATTTTTAAAACTACTTAATGTTTTAACTTCAGTGATGATACTCAGGAGTTTGTTCCACTCATCCACAACTCTGCTGTATTACCAAACCAGTGCTTTGCTATATTCTCTCTGAACCTAATTTTTTTCCAGCTTGAAACCATTGCTGCAAGTACTGTCTTGAATAGATATTTTTAGCATGATATTTACATTTCCATTATTCCTGTTTTCCATTTATACACCTCAGTTATATTTCCTCTAATTCTATGCCTTTCCAGAGAGTTCAGATTTAGGGCCCTCAGTCTATCTTCACAGGAAAGATTTCTGATACATGGAATCAACTGTGTCATCCTCGTTGTTTTCCAGCGCATTTATATCCATTCTGTAATACATTGACCAGAACTATGCAGTATAATCTAAATGAGGCCTAACCAATGAAATATAGAGTTGAAGAACAACCTGAATTATCCCAATTTTTATGTTATATGTGCATATGTACAGTGGAACCTCTACTTGCGAGCGCATCCACGTGTGAGTGTTTCCAAATACGGGCCGTTGATGGGTTGATTTTTTGCTTCCATATGCGAGCAAAATTTCCATAAGCGAGCAGACCTCAAGGGAGGTTCTTTGACGCTGGTGAGGGGCTCTTGCTCTTGATCTAGGGAATTGTATCTCATTTGTTTGTTGGACTATCTTATTGAAACTTGGGCAATGTATGATGGAAAGATGCTGCTTAATGTACACCAAAAATGAAAGAAATTGGAGCATAAATAATGGGGTTCACTTCTCGGCAATTAGCCACCCCTTGGCGGTATTTTCGTATGGTTTTATGGTTGTATTCTCTTTTTTTTTTTTTTTTTTTTTCTCATTTGATAGAATGGAAGATATATCACAGAAATAGATATGATTTTGATTGCTTTCACGACGAAAAGTATCTTGAAATTGAGCTCAACGAGGGAGAAATGCTCATTTGCTTAACTATGTTCAAGAGTAAACAAATTACATCACTGTCCATTCCAATATGCAGTCGTGAAGGGGTTGACATTATTTATACAATTATTGCAATAAGGCATAACAGTAAATCTTATATTTTTTGTATGAATAAAAATTACAAATTAGTATTTAGTATATTGTAATAATAATAATAACAACAATAATAATAATATGTATAATAATAATAGTATAATACAATAATGATAATATAATACATATGATAATAATACATACATAATAATAATGTACTATGTAATAATAATTATAATAGATGGCTTCAAAAGGCCGTCACTAGATGGCAGTGTTTACCACAACAAAGAGGGAGCGAGTGTGGCTGCCTCCACCTGTTACATAATGACATACTTTATTCATTCTAGAGTATATATATCAGGTTTCTATGTTATTTACATTGTTTATTATTTCATATTAGATGAACTGTGATAGATAGATAGATAAGCCGTAGAGTTGATGATAGCGAAATATTCAAGGAGTATTTTGTCCTGTCTCCAGACAAATTCTCGTCAGCCGCTGCTGCCGCTACACATATAATGACATATTTTATTCATTCTAGAGTATATATCAGGTTTATATGTTATTTATGTTGTTTGTCATATTAGATGAACTGTGATAGATAAATAAGCCGTATAGATGATAGCAAAATTTTTCAAGTAGTATTTTGTCCGGTCTCCAGACAAACTGTCATCCACTGCCGACACAGCCCATACCACTACATGAATTACATGTTTTATTCAATTTAGAGTATATATCAGGTTTCTATGTTATTTATATTGTTTATTATGTCATATTAGATCAAGTGAGATAGATAAATAAGCTGTGAAGTTGATATTAGTGAAATTATTGAAGTACAGAATTCCACTGGAACGGATTAATTTAAATGAGAAAAATTGATTCTGCAAACGAGCAAATCCAGTTGCGAGCAAGGTCATGGAACGGATTAAACTCACAAGTAGAGGTTCCACTGTATGTATATTATAGGGCCCTTAAGAACCCTGGAATGCAGTTTGTTGGACTGGGTGATTTACAGTAGTTTTCATGTCTCCTTTCTTGAGAGCACTGTTGTTAGTACAGTTGCTGAAAGTTGTACTATTGTAATAATATTTTGCTATTCTTTGACTTTCTTCACACATCATACCTTCCATGGCCAGGTTCCCTGCAAGAGTAGCTCGTCTGTCTCGCAATTAGTAGATGGAGGATCAGGCCGCCTCTACTTGGGCTGAATGACCCACAGATTTAGTGCTTCTGATAATAATACACTGTAGTAACAATTTTCACAGCCATTTCCTGTTTGCAGTATACTATATTGTGATAGCCATGTTAAATAAAAATTTAGATATGTACTATAATGTGTGAAGGTCTGCATGAGGCAGCTTAATAATGGTTTTGTTTTCATTTTATCAGTGTGTAGTCAGTCAATTTCATTACAATTTTTTTTTTCCCACAGACAAATTCTACTTCAACCATCACCATGCAGAACGATGTTGGAGAATACGTGGATCTTTATGTGCCACGCAAGTGTTCAGCATCTAATCGCATCATCTATGCCAAAGACCATGCCTCCATCCAAATAAACTTAGCTGAGGTTTGCTATTTTTCATGAATAAATTGTATAGTGTTCATTATAAATGGTATTGGTAGAAATTTAATGTTTTGACAGAGCAAGTGGATTTGTCTTTAAATGTGCATTTTTAATACACCTTAAACCTGTCATCAGTTTAGTTGATTTTTTACACAGCATTCAGGAGAGGATATATTTATTTTACTATGGTAATTTTTTCAGTTTTAGTTTTTCAGTTATAAAGTATCTTCTGTGGAGCAAGCTCTTGTGTCAGATTGCTACAGTGGAAAGCTCTGTTCCCTAGGACACAATACTCACCCTGCATCCTTTTCCTCATCCTCATGTCCAACATAGTTATTAATCATAGCACTATATCATCCTTTGCACACGATATTAGAATTTGTGTGGAAGTGGCATAAATTGAGGACACTACAAATCTTCAGGAAGGCATAAACTAAGTCATCCAGTGGGCCACTGAAAACTATGTGATGATCATTGAGTACAAATTTTGCTGTCTCTGTTTTCGAAAAAATGAGGAAATAAAAACGAGAATAAAGTATAAAACTAGCTTGAAACACTCGGTAGAACTAAAACTAGCAATAAGGACCTAAGAATAATGTCAAAGTACAGTGGACCCTCAACCAACAGCTTTAATCCGTTCCAGAGAGCTAGCCTTCAGTGGAATTAATATTCCCCATAAGAAATAATGGAAATCCAATTAATCCATTTCAGACAGCCAAAAGTATTAACAAAAAATATTTTTTTTTAAAGTTTAATATATTTATAGATGGGGTTGTAAAAGAAGTAAATGCTGGGGTGTTTGGGAGAGGGGTGGGATTAAATTATGGGGAATCAAATACAAAATGGGAATTGACACAGTTGCTTTTTGCTGATGATACTGTGCTTATGGGAGATTCTAAAGAAAAGTTGCTAAGGTTAGTGGACGAGTTTAGGAGGGTGTGTAAAGGTAGAAAGTTGAAAGTGAACATAGAAAAGAGTAAGGTGATTAGGGTATCAAATGACTTAGATAAAGAAAAATTGGATATCAAATTGGGGAGGAGGAGTATGGAAGAAGTGAATGTTTTCAGATACTTGGGAGTTGACGTGTCGGCGGATGAATATATGAAGGATGAGGTTAATCATAGAATTGATGAGGGAAAAAAGGTGAGTGGTGCGTTGAGGTATATGTGGAGACAAAAAAACATTATCTATGGAGGCAAAGAAGGGAATGTATGAAAGTATAGCAGTACCAACACTTATATGGGTGTGAAGCTTGGGTTGTGAATGCAGCAGCGAGGAGGCGGTTGGAGGCAGTGGAGATGTCCTGTCTAAGGGCAATGTGTGGTGTAAATATGCAAAAAATTTGGAGTGTGGAAATTAGGAGAAGGTGTGGAGTTTATAAAAGTATTAGTCAGAGGGCAGAAGAGGGGTTGTTGAGGTGGTTTGGTCATTTAGAGAGAATGGATCAAAGTAGAATGACATGGAGAGCATTTAAATCTATAGGGGAAGGAAGGCAGGGCAGGGGTCTTCCTCGAAAAGGTTGGAAGGAAGGGGTAAGGGAGGTTTTGTGGGTGAGGGGCTTGGACTTCCAGCAGGTGTGCGTGAGCGTGTTCGATAGGAGTGAATGGAGACAAATGGTATTTGGGACCTGATGATCTGTTGGAGTTTGAGCAGGGTAATATTTAGTGAAGGGATTCAGGGGAACTGGTTATTTTTATATAGCCGAACTTGAGTCCTTGAAATGGGAAGTACTGTATGTACAATGCCTGCACTTTAAAGGAGGGGTTTGCAATATTGGCAGTTTGGAGGGATATGTTGTGTATCTTTATACGTATATGCTTCTAAACTGTTGTGTTCTGAGCACCTCTGCAAAAACAGTGATTATGTGTGAGTGTGGTGAAAGAGTTGAATGATGGTGAAAGTATTTTCTTTTGGGGGATTTTCTTTTTTTTTTTTTGGGTCACCCTGCCTCGGTGGGAGACAGCCGACTTGTTAAAAAAAAAAAAAATGAATATACATACAGAAAACAAGGACAAATAAATATAAAGCACTAATAAAATGAATAAATGAACATTTAACCCTTTCAGGGTCCGTCCCGTAGATCCACGGCTTTACGTTCAGGGTCCAAACCGTAGATCTACGTCATGAGCTCAGCTCACTCAGATAAACTGTGAGTGGTAAATTTGGGCCTAGATATGAGAGAATACATCTATGTGGTATGTGTGCACCACATAAAACAAATCCTGCAGCACACTGTGTATAATGAGAAAAAAAAACTGAGACCATTATTTTCGATTAAAACAGCGACTTGCAGTGTTTTTTCGTATGTTTTTTATAGTTGTATTTGTGATTTCTTGGTTTCATTTGATAGAATGGAAGACATATTACAGAAATAGAGATAATTTTGATTGGTGTTAGCACTGGAAATGGCTTGAAACTGAGCTCAAAGTGGCGGAAATGTTAAATTTTTGCTGATGTTCAAGAGTAAACAAACGACCTCACACGTCTAATACACGCCAGCTGGTGGGTCTAATATACATTCACAAATGTGGTGATGATATTTATACAATTATTACAATATTGCATAACAGTAAATCTTCTATTTTTTGGTGTGAATAAAAATTAATTATGTGAATAAAAAATCAAAACGGAATTTATTTGTAAAGCCTCAAAACGTAACTAATGAACAGAGTTAATGTTAGTTTAGTGCCAGGAATACCTACATTGTTTATTCTGGACCCTATTTTGAAATTGGAATATTTTGAACTTCGTGTTAAATTGGCCAAATTACCAATTTCCGGTCACTTTATTTTGTAGTTGAAACAGTTGACTTGGCGATTTCTTGTGCTCAATCGATAGAATAGAAGTAATACTAGTGAAATAGCTAAGAATTTGGTCGACTGGAATAATGTAATTGGCCTAAAATGGGAGTCAAAGTCGGCCAAATCGCCGATTCGTAAATATTGCTGACACATCAAAATTCACGAGAGCATAATTTCGTCAGTTTTCCATCAAATTTCGTACTTTTTGTTTTATTACATTCACAAAAAGATTCTCTACCATTTCATAAGAAAAAATAACAATTTTTTTTTTTTTAAATTCTTGGACACTGGGGCACCACTTCAGATTTTGGCCTTGGACCCTGAAAGGGTTAACATCACACTTACCTTTATTGACTTCACTTGACTTGTTGGTGTATGATAGACACGTAGGAGGCAAATTTATTATGCTTCAATATGAAGCTAATATCGTCTCTTCGGCTTATTTATTTATCACAATTCATCTAATATGACATTATAAACAATATTAATAACATAGAAACATGATATATACTCTAGAATGAATAAAATGTCATAATGTATGAGAGGAGTAAATGGTTTAAGTGTTATTGTTGGGTTTAAGGGCTGCCACTGAGACAAGCTGTGTTGGTGGCAGTGGAGGATTTTGCCAGCACCACCATCACACTTAAACATTGTATGTAATTTATAAATAAGTAAGTTGATTCAAGTATACACAAATACAGTTACATAGATTATCATACATAGCAGCATATGTGTAAAGTACCTAGGATAACCCAAAAGAGTCAGAGTGACTTATATATCTCTATTGGGGTCCTTTTATATTTACACTTAATATATTTATTTTTATGCTTACACTTTTATATTTACACTTACCTTGGAGGAGATGTTAGTTTAATTAGTTAGTCTGATGGAGGAGATGATGACATAGGTTTAGGGTAGTGGAAGATAGCAGGCTGCCGTATGTTCAGCGGATGTACACACATCCGCGTTAAGAGACCATACAATAAGTGTCAGGGGCCCGAGACTGTTCAACTGCCTCCCAGCATACATAAGGGGGATTACCAACAGACCCCTGGCAGTCTTCAAGCTGGCACTGGACAAGCACCTAAAGTCGGTTCCTGACCAGCCGGGCTGTGGCTCGTACGTTGGTTTGCGTGCAGCCAGCAGCAAGAGCCTGGTTGATCAGGCTCTGATCCACCAGGAGGCCTGGTCACAGACCGGGCCGCGGGGGCGTTGACCCCAGGAACTCTCTCCAGGTAAACTCCAGGTAAACATCCAAGAACATTGGAGAGTTAGTTACTTTCATGTCGTTTTTCTATCGCTTACACGCTTAACTTACTTGCTACACTGTTAATTCTACACTATCGCTGGCTGGCACTATAGCCTTTATCGATACCTGCTGCTCTAGTATCGTACATATCGCTGAATCACTGCAGAAGGCACATTCTCCCCTCTCTCTTCCTTCTCCACTTAGGTACTTTGCTACGAGTTTTTTCTTGAATTTTATGTGTTTCTTTCCTTCTTTATCACAGGGCTGGCACTAGAAACTTTCCTTGGGCCTATGATGGCTTATTTAGCAGTTACAAGCACAAAAAAAATGGAATAATACAATATATATCACATGTACGCATGGAATCGACCACAACGGCTTGTAAACAATGGGACACTGGCTATACACAGAGTTTTGGAGTGGCTGGGCCTGCTCAGGATGAAAGCCTTTAGACGAGTTTTTCGGCGTTGGTAGAGCCAATATTTTGATGCCAGAGAGAGCCGTTAGTCTATTTTGGTGTTAGACGATGCTGCCATTAGTTGAGGGTCCACTGTATCTTTCAAGAATCACAAGAGTGGTAGGGAACCGTGATAAAAATGATAGGATGGATAACGAAACTTTCAAAATTACACAAATGATATACCAAGCCAATGATGGTCCTTTTAAGTCAATTGTCCTCTCTGGGCTAGAATATTGCTGTACACTAACAGTGCCTTTTATCAGATTTCAATGGGATTGTGACAGTGGATTAAGCAGCTTAAAAAAAACGTATAGGCTGTGTTTGTTTTGACTGTTAGCCTTCAAGTTAGAAAAAAATTATTTTTGCACAATTTTATGGGTCCTAGGACTTTCCACTTTCTACTAAATTGGGAAGATGTACAATGCTCTAGTTGACATCAGATGAAAGATAAAGGCTAGATTAATAATGACCCAGGACAGCTATGCTATGCCTTTGAGAAGTGTAGTATGTTTACCAAGGTATGAATTTCATAGGCCCTCATTACGTGTAAACACAGTCGTAATACATACTGTATTAAAATTCACATTTCTTGACTGAGTTGCACCAAAGAAATTGGTACTCATCACTTATGCCGTGAACATAAAATAAAGATAAATACATTTGATAAAGCTAGTTAAAGGAAAAGGCAGGAAAACAATTGCATTTTCCCATAGATCCCCCTTTCTTTTATTTGAGATGAAAATTGGTATAATAATCCATACGTAATTAGTCCTGTAATAATTTTTTGATGTAATTAAATAAAAAGTTATACTCGCCAGAGATGGGTCCATTGTTTAATAGAGAAACAGTGGTGTTATATCTCCAGTTTTGAGTACATAACATACACACTTGAAAAAAATAATAAAAAAAATATTGAGGGAGGTGGTCAGGATACATCACTTTGCATTTTTGTTATTGTTGGGTTAAAAGGTTGTAATGTCCCCTAGACCACAACTTCCTGAGCCAACGCACTCTTTCATCCCAACATTAATCACAACTCTCTGAGATGTCTCAAACCTTCAGCCTAAAAATATACAACTGCTGTAGGATAGAAGATTCTGTTAAGATTTTTCACAAAATTCTGCTAAAGTACTGTAAAATACAGTGGACCTTTGGGTATCGGCCATAATTCGTTCCAGAAAATTGGCCTAAAGCCGAAATAATATTTCCCATAAGAATTAATGTAAATACAATTAATCCATTCCAGACAAAAATATTCCAAAATTTTTTTTTTTTTAACAAATCAGTATTACATACCTTTATTGAAGACTAATGCTGGCTTCTGGAATGCCTGTTAGACTTTCTGCATGCTTGCTACACTCCCTGCATGCCTGTTACACTCCCTGCATGCCTGTTACACTCTCTGCATGCCTGTTACACTCCCTGCATGCCTGTTACACTCCCTGCATGCCTGTTACACTCCCTGCATGCCTGTTACACTCCCTGCATGCCTGTTACACTCCCTGCATGCCTGTTACACTCCCTGCATGCCTGTTACACTCCCTGCATGCCAGTTACACTCCCTGCATGCCTGTTACACTCCCTGCATGCCTGCAACACTTCCTGCATCACTTCCTGCATACCTGCAACACTTCCTGCATGCCTGCTACACTCCCTGCATGCCTGCTACACTCCCAGCATGCCTGCTACACTCTCTACATGCCTGCTTCATTTCACGCTTAAATTCCATGGTGTTTCTCACTTTCTTTACCACAGGAACTTCACTAGGAACTTTCTTTGGAGCCATGGTTACTTATTTTGCAGTTGCACTGCAAAAAATCCACAAAAAACAATGGAAAACAAGCAAAATGTTTGGATGTATGAGCAGAAGCTTCCTCATGCACTGAGAGGCACAGCCAAATTGACGAGCAAGCGGTCCCAGCTGGTGGATGGACGCGTCTGAAACGGTTGATCACCAAGTTGGCCGATAACAGGAACGGCCAATAACTGAGGGTCCACTTCTTAATTTCTGTATTCAAAAATTTTTAGCTAATATAAGGAAAAGGAGGGAGGAGTAATGTGAAGGTAGGTACTGTATATGCTTTAATAATATATCACCATTGGTAGCGTTCCTCTCATACAGACATGACCATAACCGTGGCCTGGCTGGCAAAGCTCTCGCTTCACCTGGGTGTTGGTCAACTGGCGTGGGCCACATCCTGGGGGACAAGATTGAGGACCCCACTGGAAATAATACAAACAGTCCTCAATGATGCACTGCCTTTCTTGGGTTATCCTGGGTGGCTAACCCTCTGGGGTTAAAAGTCCAAATGAAATCTTTTCTTAAACTGTAAGTTGCTGGGTGGTTCGTTTTTTTTTTTTTTAACACCAGCTGTCTCCTACTGAAGTAAGCTGGGGAAAAAAGGAGGAAATCCATTTACTATCCTAGGCTATCCTACCCTATCCTAGCCTATCCCACAATCCTAGGCTATCTTACCCTACCCTATCCTATGTCATCCTAGGCTTTCCTACCCTACCCTATCACCGTCTTGCCAGAAATGTGCTCACTTCACAGTCCAGATGACCCTGTGAACTTCGAGGTCCTTGCCTTTTTTAGAGTACAAGCACTTCGACTGTTCTTTACAAGAATGTGTAATGGCAGTCAGCTAACTGGTGCCTCAGCAGTGACACTGCTGCCAAGATCTTTACTCATGCTTTTTCTCTATCAGCCACCAGCATGTACAACAGCTATAGAATTACAGCCAGAGTAAACATCTCGATGTGAATGGCATGAAATTTGATGGAGAACTTAGGGAATTGTGCAGGAGCAAAGTTTATGGTTAGGGTGCAGTTTACTCATCGGCAATTTTGCCCCATTTGAGTCCTATTTTAAGCCAGTTCCATTGCTCAGTTTGACCACGTTTTTAGCTGTTTATCTAGTAAGTCTTATGTCCTTTCAATTAAGCACAAGAAAATGCTCATTCAACTGTCAAAACTACCTCCAAATCTGCACACACAAATCACTCCCCATAAAAACAAAACACGGAAGACAATGCTAAGAGAAAAAACAGTAAGTGTCTGGGGGTCAAGACTGTTCTTCAGCTTCCTGTCATGCATAAGGGAAATTATCAATAAACCCATGGCTGTCTTCAAGAGGGAACTAGACGGATACCTAAAATCAGTGCCCAGTTAGCTGGGCTGTGGCTCGTATGTTGCACTGCGTGCAACCAGGCACTTATCACTGGGATGCCTGGTCGGGTACTGGGTCACAGGAGCATTTGACCCCTGGAATGACATCCAGAAAGACCCTATTAACTTCACAGAATTTCATAATTTGCCCAATTTTACACAAAATTAAAAAGATTCCAGTTTAAAAACAGTCCAAAATAAACACTAGATATTCCAGGCACTAAAACATTTTTTCTGTTCACTAATTACATCCCTCTCCAGACCTCTCCTGTAGTATGCTTGGCTTGTACAGTACTTTGAATTCATACAAGAATTCAAGAATTTACCATTTTTATCAGATAAAATATAACCAGGAATTATAATTATTGGTCAAACCAGGGGGAAAGGGGCCTTATCCACCTTCCGGAAAACTGGAAAAAAAAAAATTGAATATTTCCACTATGAAGCTGATTTCAAGCTACTTCCAGTCCTGGAACGAAACAAAATTACAGTGGAACCTCAGTACTCAAACAGCTCCCTACCCGAACAAAGCTCGGCACTCGACCTCACAAACGTGACCTGCCAGAACTTCACTGCAAACTGCATATTTTGTGTTTCTTTGCATTTTTTGATGTTTGTTATTTGTATAAATAAGTCACCATGGGGCCTACAGAGATTAGTGATAACAGCCATCCAAAAAGAAAATTGGTTTGGAAGAATTCGTTAGATACTTGAATGGATCAGCACTCGAACAGCCTTCTGGAGCGAATTAAGTTCGAGTACCGAGGTTCCACTGTACATTGGACCCTCAGTTTTCGTGTTTAATCTGTTCCAGAGCTATCGGCCAAAACCGAAACCATTTTCTCCATAAGAAATAATGTAAATGGAATTAATCCATTCCAGACACCCAAAAGTATCAACAAAAAAAAATTTTCTACCTTAAAGGTAGATTTACATGCACAGAAGAATGAACATTAGACATGACTGAAGGCTGTTGATGGATGGAAGAAAGGGAGACGGAAGAGAGGTTATTGTTTGGTAGGGGAATCCCCCTCCATAAGGGCTCTAGGTACCAAGTCTTTATAAGGGGTCACTTCCCTAGCTTAAATATAGATTTACATGCAGAAAAGAATGACAGATAAATATAAAGCACTAATAAAATGTATAAATGAACATTTAACATCACACTTACTTTTATTGAAAAGACTTGTTGGTGCATGGCAGACCAGGCAGAGGGGAGAGGGAGAAGAGTTTATTGGAGAATACGACACTAATATCAAATCTACGGCTTATTTATCTATCACAATTCAACTAATATGACATAATAAACAATATTAAGAGGTAGATGGGAAAAGAGGAAGGTGGCAACAACAAGTAAGAGGGAGGTGAAAGTGTATAAACTAAGGCAGGAGGAAGTTCGGGTGAGATATAAGCGACTATTGGCAGAAAGGTGGGCTAGTGCAAAGATGAGTAGTGGGGGGGTTGAAGAGGGTTGGAATAGTTTTAAAAATGCAGTATTAGAATGTGGGGCAGAAGTTTGTGGTTATAGGAGGGTGGGGGCAGGAGGAAAGAGGAGTGATTGGTGGAATGATGAAGTAAAGGGTGTGATAAAAGAGAAAAAGGTAGCTTATGAGAGGTTTTTACAAAGCAGAAGTGTTATAAGAAGAGCAGAGTATATGGAGAGTAAAAGAAAGGTAAAGAGAGTGGTGAGAGAGTGCAAAAGGAGAGCAGATGATAGAGTGGGAGAGGCACTGTCAAGAAATTTTAATGAAAATAAGAAAAAATTTTGGAGTGAGTTAAACAAGTTAAGAAAGCCTAGGGAAAATATGGATTTGTCAGTTAAAAACAGAGTAGGGGAGTTAGTAGATGGGGAGATGGAGGTATTGGGTAGATGGCGAGAATATTTTGAGGAACTTTTAAATGTTAAGGAAGAAACAGAGGCAGTAATTTCATGCACTGGTCAGGGAGGTATACCATCTTTTAGGAGTGAAGAAGAGCAGAATGTAAGTGTGGGGGAGGTACGTGAGGCATTACGTAAAATGAAAGGGGGTAAAGCAGCTGGAACTGATGGGATCATGACAGAAATGTTAAAAGCAGGGGGGGATATAGTGTTGGAGTGGTTGGTACTTTTGTTTAATAAATGTATGAAAGAGGGGAAGGTACCTAGGGATTGGCAGAGAGCATGTATAGTCCCTTTATATAAAGGGAAAGGGGACAAAAGAGACTGTAAAAATTATAGAGGAATAAGCTTACTGAGTATACCAGGAAAAGTGTACGGTAGGGTTATAATTGAAAGAATTAGAGGTAAGACAGAATGTAGGATTGCGGATGAGCAAGGAGGTTTTAGAGTGGGTAGGGGATGTGTAGATCAGGTGTTTACATTGAAGCATATATGTGAACAGTATTTAGATAAAGATAGGGAAGTTTTTATTGCATTTATGGATTTAGAAAAGGCATATGATAGAGTGGATAGAGGAGCAATGTGGCAGATGTTGCAAGTATATGGAATAGGTGGTAAGTTATTAAATGCTGTAAAGAGTTTTTATGAGGATAGTGAGGCTCAGGTTAGGGTGTGTAGAAGAGAGGGAGACTACTTCCCGGTAAAAGTAGGTCTTAGACAGGGATGTGTAATGTCACCATGGTTGTTTAATATATTTATAGATGGGGTTGTAAAGGAAGTAAATGCTAGGGTGTTTGGGAGAGGGGTGGGATTAAATTATGGGGAATCAAATTCAAAATGGGAATTGACACAGTTACTTTTTGCTGATGATACTGTGCTTATGGGAGATTCTAAAGAAAAATTGCAAAGGTTAGTGGATGAGTTTGGGAATGTATTAATAACATAGAATATAGAATGAATAAAAGTCATTTTGTATGTCACAACTGGTGGTGTTGGGTGTATAAGGGCCACTGAGAGCATAAGCTGTCCATAATGGTGGTGAAGGCTGCAGCTGAGGTGGCAGTGTTTTCTGTAGCCCTATATAACTCCAACAACATTGGAGGAGTTAGTAAAATTGTTGAATCACTGAAGAAGGCACCCTCTACCACCATCACAACCACTACCACCATCACAGCTACTGTTACCCTCTACCACCACCACTTTCGTATTTTTTCCTACAAACTTTTTCTTGAGTTATATCGTGTTTCTCACATTCTTTACCAAAGGGCTGGCACTAGAAGCTTTCTTTGGGCACATGGTGGCTTATTTAGTAGTCACACACAATAAACAAGTGGCAAAAACAATGGATTATTATGAAATGTTTCATATGACCTGGCAGGATATGTTCACTCACCGAGAAACAAAGCTACACTGGCTGACAATGCATGTGGGAGGCGGCTTTGTCGGTGTTCTGGGCTCTGGACAGGTTCCGTATGATAGACAAAAACTAAAGCCAAAAATCTGCGAAAAAAGTCGACCAAAACCAAAATCGGCAATAACTAAGATCGACGAAAACCTAGGGTCCACTGTATATCTATTTCAGTAGTACATTTGTCTACCATTCTATAAAATAATACATATTAAGAAATAGCCAATAAAACCATAAAAGAAAACCATCTTAGATAACACCTCAAAATTGCTATTTTTAATCAAACACAAGGTTAGAGTTTTGCTTTTCTCATCATGCACCATGTGGGGCATGATTTTCTTTTATGCTGTTTGCACTCACTGCATACATATCAAGGCCAAAATTTACTACTTGCAACTTATCTGAGTTAACTGAGCTCAAAATATAGATCTGCGTAAGTGACCCTGGCATCTGTAACGTAGTTCTGCGTAAGGGATAGTGAAAGATTTAAACAATATGTAAGTAATTAAAGTTTTGGGAAATATTTAGGTAAGGAAGGAAGGTGTCTCATGGACATGATTGAAATGCTTTACCGGCTAATGAGGTACCAGGCAGGTAGCTGGAAAGTAAGAAAGTAAGTTACCATATACGTGTATCATTCTATAACTGGAAAACACTCGGAATTGGTTTAAAATCTACAGACTGAAATTACTTTCTACAAAAGCAAGAGGCTACGTAGATGGAGATAATATGAATGAAGGTTCCAAGTTTTTCATTACCCTCCCATGGAAAAATAAACACATAAGCAGTATAATGTGATCCTTTATTGACAAAATTTTGCCCAACACATTGGGCTTTATCAAGTCACAAACAGATCTACCTGGGTGAAAGGTACATGAGTATTTATAGGATGGAGAATGCTGCATGTGACAATCTTCCGAGTAGGGTGATAGAGGCTAGGACCTTGGGTAGCTTTAAAAAGAGATTGGACAAGTATATGAGTAGACCTTCTGCAGTGTTCCTCCATTCTTATGTTCTTATGTGGGATAGCGATGAAGAAGTTTCTTGGCAAGGGATTCAGCTATGTTATAGAAGCTGTTGTTTTGGTTGAAGTTGTTGGATATACAGATACAGTGAACCCTCGGTTATTGGTCGTAATCTGTTCCAGAAGGTCGGCCTAAAACCGAAATGGCTGAAAATCGAAATATTTCCCATAAGAATTAATGTAAATACAATTAATCTGTTCCAAACATTTTTTAAAGATAACTATAGTTTTACATACACAGAACAATGAGAAAGAAATATAAAGCACTAATTTTACTAATAAATGAACATTGCATACCTGTATTGAAGACTCTTGTTGGCATATGGAAGAAGGCAAGGAGGGGTTACTTCCCTACTTTGTCTTTTACTGCCACTAGGACCAGCTTGAGAGTCACTGCACCCCTGTCTCGCAAAAAAAAACTGTCCACTCCCTGCCTTCCTGCTGCACTCCCTGCCTTCCTGCTACACTCCCTGCATGCCTGCTACACTCCCTGCCTAGCCCTTGTGGTTTAGCACTTCTTTTTGATTATAATAATACACTCCCTGCCTTTCTGCTACACACACTGCATGCCTGCTACACTCCTTGCCTCTATACCTGCGTTCCTTGAATTCTATCGTGTTTCTCACTTTCTTTACCAAAGGAACTTTACTAGGAACTTTCTTTGGGCCTATGGTTGCTTATTTCACAGTTGCACTCGATCAGTAACCACAAAAAACAATGGATTATAGCGAAATGTTTGGATGAATGCGCAGAGGCTTCCTCACTCACCCAGAGACACAGCCAGACTAACTCATGAACGCAGCAGAGTGGCGGGTGGACGCGTCCAATACAGCCAATAACCGGGATAGAATTTCAGCCCAAAAAAAGTGGGCAGAAACCAAATTGGCTGATATCCAGAATGGTCGATAACCAAGGGTTATCTGTAAGTGATGATTCCAGAATTCTTCGGTATCGAGTGTTGTCTTCTCTGGCAATAAATCTTGCATTTTTGTAGTTGTTTAGATGGTTGTGTGAATTTTGGTGTTGAACACAGGCATTCCATGAATCATCAGATCTGCCTATGTACTGGTGTTCTGAAATACGTGTTTGGAAAAGCTATAAAATGGCAAAATTTTCATCTATTCTTGGGTGACATCTTTCAGTTCAGAAAAGATTAATCTGTCATATTCTAAGGCTTTAAAAACTAAACAGTTTTATGTATTTAATACATCGAATGTCTTGACTTTTTTAATTTAGTTTTCTTTGTTTTCAGGTTGATGAGAGCACTGGCCGTATGACTGGCCAGTACAAAACCTATGCAATTTGTGGAGAGATCAGAAAAATGGTTTGTGGAATTTTATTTTGTTACACATTAAATTACTGTGCAGTATTGCACAGTAATTTAATATAAGTTTTGTTTGTTTTCTAAAGTACTGTACTCCCTCCACATTTGCAAAGAATGCATTCTACAAGAAGCTTGCTATGGGTAAATTTGTCAATAAAGAACTTTTATGTAATGAGTAGGTGCATTCTGATCTTCATGACCCCCTTTTACAGACAGTATTATTCATATTTTTTCTATTATTATTTTAGGTTAGTTGTAGTACAGTTAGTTGCAGTATACAAGTTTTATTCTTGCTTTGTGCATTTTTGCTATGTGTAATTTTGCTTGTATGCAGTGACCCTATCTCTACCAGGAATTTACTATTTGGGGTAAAAATTCATTCTATGCAATTGGAGATGGTGGTAGCTGTGCATTTTCACTCTTATGCAATCACTCGGGTATAGCACCACTTCATATTTGACCACTGTACATGTAAAAATGGGTTGGCTATATGCGACTTTGCCTTGTGCGCCATTGGCCAGGAAGCCATCTATCGCATAAAGCCCTAAGGAGAGATACCTGTTTATCAGACAAAAGGATATTATAAAATGTTACTTTAACATACATATATTAGATTTAAAACTAGTACAGTAAGCCTTCTCAACAAAGAATTAGACACATGTCATATCTGGGTATCTTTATTTGTAGATGTTTTGCCATCCAGTGGCTTTATCAGTTGACAAAGCTACTGGTGAAATGTCTACAAACAGAGATACCCAGATGTTTCACATGTCTGATTCTTCATCTTCTCAGTATTATATGCCATTTATGTACAGCTTCTCATAACACACAGGTTACACTCCTGAAAATGGACTTAAGTAAAATTGGTTTGTTGCAGTAAAAATGGGCTAACTAATACGAAGCATGTTTTTATCAGAAATATTACTGAAATCCAAGGAAACAACATTGTACTCAATATCATGGTCCATTACCACAAGTAAGCCAGTTTATTAGCAAAGAAAGACCCATAAGACACATACATCAGTCCCCCCCCCCCCCCCCACAAGTCGGCCGTCTCCCACCGAGGCAGGGTGACCCAAAAAAGAAAGAAAATACATTCATCATCATTCAACACTTTAAAGTGCAGGCATTGTACTTCCCATTTCCAGGACTCAAGTCCGACTATATGAAAATAACCGGTTTCCCTGAATCTCTTCACTAAATATTACCCTGCTCACACTCCAACAGATCGTCAGGTCCCAAGTATCATTCGTCTCCATTCACTCCTATCTAACACGCTCATGCATGCTTGCTGGAAATCCAAGCCCCTCGCCCACAAAACCTCCTTTACCCCCTCTTTCCAACCCTTTCGAGGATGACCCCTACCCCTCCTTCCTTCCCCTATAGATTTATATGCTTTCCATGTCATTCTACTTCGATCCATTCTCTCTAAATGACCAAACCACCTCAACAACCCCTCTTCTGCCCTCTGACTAATGCTTTTATTAACTTCACACCTTCTCCTAATTTCCACACTCCGAATTTTCTGCATAATATTTACACCACACATTGCCCTTAGACAGGACATCTCCACTGCCTCCAACCGTCTCCTCGCTGCTGCATTTACCACCCAAGCTTCACATCCATATAAGAGTGTTGGTACTACTATACTTTCATACATTCCCTTCTTTGCCTCCATAGATAACGTTTTTTGACTCCACATATACCTCAACGCACCACTCACCTTTTTTCCCTCATCAATTCTATGATTAACCTCATCCTTCATAAATCCATCCGCCGACACATCAATTCCCAAGTATCTGAAAACATTCACTTCTTCCATACTCCTCCTCCCCAATTTGATATCCAATTTTTCTTTATCTAAATCATTTGATACCCTCATCACCTTACTCTTTTCTATGTTCACTTTCAACTTTCTACCTTTACACACATTCTCAAACTCATCCACTAGCCTTTGTAATTTTTCTTTAGAATCTCCCATAAGCACAGTATCATCAGCAAAAAGTAACTGTGTCAATTCCCATTTTGAATTTGATTCCTCATAATTTAATCCCACCCCTCTCCCGAACACCCTAGCATTTACTTCTTTTACAACTCCATCTATAAATATGTTAAACAACCATGGTGACATTACACATCCCTGTCTAAGACCTACTTTTACCGGGAAGTATTCTCCCTCTCTTCTACACACCCTAACCTGAGCCTCACTATCCTCATAAAAGCTCTTTACAGCATTTAGTAACTTACCACCTATTCCATATACTTGCAACATCTGCCACATTGCTCCTCTATCCACTCTATCATATGCCTTTTCTAAATCCATAAATGCAATAAAAACTTCCCTACCTTTATCTAAATACTGTTCACATATATGCTTCAATGTAAACACTTGATCTACACATCCCCTACCCACTCTGAAGCCTCCCTGCTCATCCGCAATCCTACATTCTGTCTTACCTCTAATTTTTTCAATTATAACCCTACCGTATAATTTTCCTGGTATACTCAGTAAACTTATTCCTCTATAATTTTTACATTCTCTTTTGTCCCCTTTCCCTTTATATAAAGGGACTATACATGCTCTCCGCCAATCCCTAGGTACCTTCCCCTCTTTCATACATTTATTAAATAAAAGTACCAGCCACTCCAACACTATATCCCCCCCTGCTTTTAACATTTCTGTCATGATCCCAACAGTTCCAGCTGCTTTACCCCCTTTCATTCTACGTAATGCCTCACGTACCTCCCCCACACTTACATTCTGCTCTTCTTCACTCCTAAAAGATGGTATACCTCTCTGGCCAGTGCATGAAATTACCGCCTCCCTTTCTTCCTCAACATTTAAAAGTTCCTCAAAATATTCTCGCCATCTACCTAATACCTCCCTCTCCCCATCTACTAACTTCCCTACTCTGTTTTTAATTGACAAATCCATACTTTCCCTAGGCTTTCTTAACTTGTTTAACTCACTCCAAAATTTTTTCTTATTTTCATTAAAATTTCTTGACAGTGCCTCTCCCACTCTATCATCTGCTCTCCTTTTGCACTCTCTCACCACTCTCTT
This sequence comes from Cherax quadricarinatus, assembly GCF_038502225.1. Taxonomy (NCBI): domain Eukaryota; kingdom Metazoa; phylum Arthropoda; class Malacostraca; order Decapoda; family Parastacidae; genus Cherax; species Cherax quadricarinatus. The sequence goes on along the minus strand of NC_091335.1, from coordinate 18,175,171 downwards.
CACCTTTCTTTTACTGTCCATATACTCTGCTCTTCTTGTAACACTTCTGCTTTGTAAAAACTCTCATAAGCTACCTTTTTCTCTTTTATCACACCCTTTACTTCATCATTCCACCAATCACTCCTCTTTCCTCCTGCCCCCACCCTCCTATAACCACAAACTTCTGCCCCACATTCTAATACTGCATTTTTAAAACTATTCCAACCCTCTTCAACCCCCCCACTACTCATCTTTGCACTAGCCTACCTTTCTGCCAATAGTCGCTTGTATCTCTCCCGAACTTCCTCCTCCCTTAGTTTGTACACTTTCACCTCCCTCTTACTTGTTGTTGCCGCCTTCCTCTTTTCCCATCTACCTCTTACTCTTACCTTTTATCCACCAATACATAATCTAACAAACTACTTCCATTACGTGCTACATCATACCTTGTATATTTATTTATCCTCTTTTTCATAAAATATGTATTACTTATTACCAAATTTCTTTCTACACATAGCTCAATTAAAGGCTCCCCATTTACATTTACCCCTGGCACCCCAAATTTACCTACTACTCCCTCCATAACATTTTTACCCACTTTAGCATTGAAATCCCCAACCACCATTACTCTCACACTTGATTCAAAACTCCCCACGCATTCACTCAACATTTCCCAGAATCTCTCTCTCTCCTCTACACTTTTCTCTTCTCCAGGTGCATACATGCTTACTATAACCCACTTTTCACATCCAATCTTTATTTTACTCTACATAATCCTTGAATTTATACATTTGTAGTCCATCTTTTCCTGCCATAGCTTATCCTTCAACATTATTGCTACTCCTTCTTTAGCTCTAACTCTATTTGAAACCCCTGACCTAATCCCATTTATTCCTCTCCATTGAAACTCTCCCACCCCCTTCAGCTTTGTTTCACTTAAAGCCAGGACATCCAGTTTCTTCTTATTCATAACATCCACAATCATCTCTTTCTTATCATTTGCACAACATCCACGCACATTCAGACTTCCCACTTTGACAATTTTCTTCTTCTTATTCTTTTTAGTAATCTTTACAGGAAAAGGGGTTACTAGCCCATTGTTCCCGGCATTTTAGTTGACTTTTACAACACGCAAGGCTTACGGAGGAAAGATTCTTATTCCACTTCCCCATGGCTATCTTTATTGTTGACTGAAACATTTCACCTACATGGTAGGCTTTTTCATTCAGATACATAGAATAAACTGGAGGCAGCAGGAGTAATGGCAAGGTAAAGATGTAATCAGTCCATCAGCCTTGGTTAGAAATAGTTCTTGAGGTGGTCAGTCCCTCAGCCTGGATAAGAGTTCAGCTCCATAGTCTGGAACAGTGTGAAGCTGAGACATGAGGATCAGGTCTTATACTATCGAGGACGAATCATGGAAGGTTTCAAAGACGTTGCAAGAGGAGGGGTACACTTGTAGAAGCCAAAAGGCAAGAATTGAGGAGTATTACAACAAGCTTATTGGTCTATAGTAAGCAGGTCCCTCTTGAATCAACCCTCTTCACTCATAACTAGTAGTTAAACATTGAAGTTGTAGATGTTGTCCTCTGTACCAAGATACCGTTGTGTTTCTGTGCCAGATGTGTATGATGAAAAATGGTATATAATACCAACTGTTGCCCATTTCTTACTCATCAACTTGGCTGTATTATATACCACTTTTCATCATTCATGTCTGACACAGCAACATAATGTTATCTTGGTACAGGGGACATCTGCAACTTCACTGTTTAGCCACTAGTTATGAGTGAGAATGGTTGATTCAAGAGGAATTTGCTTAGCATGGGCCGGTAGGCTTACTGTAATGCTCCTCAATTCTTGCCGCTTTGCTTTTACTAGTGGACCTCTCCTCCTACAACATCTTCAAGACCTTCCATTCTCATGCTTCAACTTCACATTGTTCCAGATTACGGAATTGAATTATTCTCCATGCTTAGGGACTGACCACCTCAAAAAGTATTTCTGAGGTTGATTTACTGACAACATCATTTTTACCTTGCCATTACTGCCTCCAGTATTTGAATGAAGAAACCTACTGTGTAGGTGAAATGTTTCAGACAATAAGATACCCAACTGTTACACATGCATCTTACTCATCAACTTGTTGGTATTACTAAATATGTACCATTTTTCATCAAAGGTGGTTTTTTAAATGTATCCACTATTATTGATTATAAGTTTGCTTACTGAACATTGAGATAAGGTGAATTGGTCAGAAATTCATTGAAGGATAAGGATAATTCATTGTGGATAAGGTTCAAATTAGCCATTTTCCACAGTATCAGCATGAATCCCATTTGCAGCGATACATTGCTAAAATTCAGTATGCACAACATGCATGTGAATGCTTATACACAATAGAAGTTTCCTTCATTATTTCATCTTTCTTTGTTAATGCTTTTGACATGGGCAGCATAAGATGTTTGTTGTTATTAGTCCTTGAAAGTTTCTTTCTAAATTTAGGAGACAAGGTTGTGGAGACACCAGTCCCCAGAATTAACAGAGTAATAGATAATATTTCACATCCTATACAGGGGCTTACAATGCCTGCACTCTAAAGGAGGGGGTTCGGGATATTAGCAGTTTGGAGGGATATGTTGTGTATCTTTATACGTATATGCTTCTAAACTGTTGTGTTCTGAGCATCTCTGCAAAAACAGTGATTATGTGCGAGTGAGGTGAAAGTGTTGAATGATGATGAAAGTATTTTCTTTTTGAGGATTTTCTTTCTTTTTTGGGTCACCCTGCCTCTGTGGGAGATGGCCGACTTGTTGAAAAAAAAAAAGGGGGGGGCTTAGGCTTATTCTAATGTTACAGCAACTGTGTAGGTCTTATCAACCCATACTTAAGTGCCTGGGTGATGGTGATAGATTCCTTTATACTGAATATTTTTAGGGTTCTGAATCTTGACATAAGATTTTAAGCAATCTGGCTATTTCTTTAAATTAAGCTAACTTTTATATCCAGTTTTACTAATCTGATAAGCTATTCTTAAAACTGTAAACATTTCTATAGAGTACTCACATTCCAAAATTTTATTAAATAGGGTGAGTCTGATGATTGTCTAGCTCGCCTAGCGAAGAAGGATGGTATTCTTCCCAAGTGAGTACACGTACATGTTTGGCCCAGTAGGTGTAAGTCACAAATGTAAACATATTGGTGAAAGTATCTAACAAGAGCTCTCTCTACTATTGTTTATGCAAAATGGATACGATTACCAAATGATACTATTTCCATAGCAGTGACATAATTTTTTATACCTACAAATATTGTTACTGTGATTAACAATCACTATAATTATTTTGTATTTTTGTCATCCCAATTGTGAGCCCACTCATACTTTTTTGTGATTTTCATGGAAGCTGTAGATAAGAGATAGTGTACAGTACGTATTTGTATGTAGTACAGGTCAGCCATCACTAATCCGGTTCCATCAGTAATCTGGCACTAATTTCGCCTAGCATAATTTCAAATTTCAGGGGTCAACACACCAACCTGCCGCTCCTGTTTGGTGGCACTATTTAGTGCATAAGTCATTCCAATATCTTTTTCTCCATTTATTGTTATAACCTGCTCACTTTAGCCCTAGCCATGGTTCCAATGAATAAAAAGAAATGCTTCTCGTTGTGTAAAGCACATACACCATACATTGTCCATAAAAGATAAGGTGGCTTTGAAGCCATTGTCAGTTGCTATGAGCTCAGCTCACTCAGATAAACTGTGACTGGTAGATTTGGGCCTACTTTTGAGAGAATAGGTCTGCATGGTAAGTGTGCACTATACAAAAAAAATCCTGCGGCACGCAGTGCATGATGAGAAAAAACAGCAACCATGTTTTTGATGTAAAACAGTGACTTTGCAGTGTATTTTCATGTGGTTTTTTATGGTTGTATTCTCGCTTTTTTTGGTCTCATTTGATAAAATGGAAGAAATGCAGAAATAGATATGATTTTGATTGGTTTCTCGACGGAAAGTACATACGTACCTTGAAATTGAGCTCATAGTAGCGGAAATGCTCGACTTTTGCTGATGTTCAAGGGTAAACAAATGTCACCGTCCAATACGTGTCCAACTGGCCGGTCTTATGTGCAGCCATGAATGGGTTGACGTTATTTATACAGTTACAGTGGTACTTTGACTTTCGAGTGCCCCAACTTACAAGTTTTCTGAGTTACAAGCTGTCGCTCAGTCATTTTTTTGCTTTGAGTTGCGAGACAAAATTCGAGTTACAAGCGAAAAAAAAAATATTTACTGAAAATGACATTTGGCAAGAACACCGGCCTAAATGGCACAACTAGGGGTGGTTTTGTGATTTTCATGGAAGCTGTAGATAAGAGATAGTGTACAGTACGTATTTGTATGTAGTACAGGTCAGCCATCACTAATCCGGTTCCATCAGTAATCTGGCACTAATTTCGCCTAGCATAATTTCAAATTTCAGGGGTCAACACACCAACCTGCCGCTCCTGTTTGGTGGCACTATTTAGTGCATAAGTCATTCCAATATCTTTTTCTCCATTTATTGTTATAACCTGCTCACTTTAGCCCTAGCCATGGTTCCAATGAATAAAAAGAAATGCTTCTCGTTGTGTAAAGCACATACACCATACATTGTCCATAAAAGATAAGGTGGCTTTGAAGCCATTGTCAGTTGCTATGAGCTCAGCTCACTCAGATAAACTGTGACTGGTAGATTTGGGCCTACATGTGAGAGAATAGGTCTGCATGGTAAGTGTGCACTATACAAAAAAATCATGCGGCACACAGTGCATGATGAGAAAAAACAGCAACCATGTTTTTGATGTAAAACAGTGACTTTGCAGTGTATTTTCATGTGGTTTTTTATGGTTGTATTCTCGCTTTTTTTGGTCTCGTTTGATAAAATGGAAGAAATGCAGAAATAGATATGATTTTGATTGGTTTCTCGATGGAAAGTACATACGTACCTTGAAATTGAGCTCATAGTAGCGGAAATGCTCGACTTTTGCTGATGTTCAAGGGTAAACAAATGTCACCGTCCAATACGTGTCCAACTGGCCGGTCTTATGTGCAGCCATGAATGGGTTGACGTTATTTATACAGTTACAGTGGTACCTTGACTTTCGAGTGCCCCAACTTACAAGTTTTCTGAGTTACAAGCTGTCGCTCAGTCAATTTTTTGCTTTGAGTTGCGAGACAAAATTCGAGTTACAAGCGAAAAAAAAAATATTTACTGAAAATGACATTTGGCAAGAACACCGGCCTAAATGGCACAACTAGGGGTGGTTTTGGGACTTAGTACTAATAAAACAATGCTAGTGCAATGTTCTCACTGGAGGTAATCGTGTAATTATCTTTAATTATTCTACAAAAAATAAAGTTGCTAAGTTTTTGACATTTGCAAAATATCTTGCCCTTTACTCCTGCACAGATCCCAAAATATTTGGAATATTTCCAATATTCCACAAGCCAATTGTAGAACACTCATTTTTTTATGATTCCTGTCAATATTATTGTATTTACTTCAATAATAAATGGTGGACTTCATGAAGTAAGTCAACTTCTGAGATATTCATATATCACTGCACTAGTGATCTAGTGCAGTTAGCCTCTCAAAAACTCCATTTTCTCTTACCCAGGACCAAAGAACACATTATAGGAAGGAGCAGTAATAATTTTATATGCTTGGATTAGTCCTGGACACTGGCCATATTATGGTTTATTTTATTCATTCTAGAGTATATGTCATGTTTCTATGTTGTTTATAGTGTTTATTGTGTCATATTAGGTCAATTCTGATAGATAAATAAGCCTTAGAGTTGATATTAGCATTACATTGAAGTATTTTCTCCTGCCCCTGAGGTTGTTTTTTGGGGACTGGAACAGATTAATGGCATTTCAATTAATTTCAATGAGGAAAATTGATTATTTATTCTGGCTCCTATTTTGAAATTGGCATCTCTTGAAATTTGTGTGAAATTGGCCAACTTAATGATTTCTGACCACTTTATTGAGTTGAAATAGGTAAATAGGTGGTTTCTTGTACATACTCAGTTGGCAGAATAGCTATGAGTTTGGTAGACTGGAACAATGGAATGGGCTAAAAATAGGGAGTAAAGTGGGTGAAATCGCCGATGTGTAAATATCGCCTTTGGGTTAAGTAAATTCTAACCACTGTAATGTGTCACCCTACAGGTCGTGATGATACCGGATTAGTGATGGTCAACCTGTAGTAAGATTTAACTTGGGAAGTAATTTTTTATTGGTAATGCTCAAGAAATGTAATATAATGTAAACTAAACACTTTTTTTTTTTCCACAGGAACTATTAAAGAAAATAAATAGAAAATGTTTTTCACTTCCCTTGTTTTAAATATTTTATACTTTAGATATTGTAAAATTTTGATTTTGGCTACTAGGGTTTATTCCTAATATTGCATGAACATGCAATTGGAAACATTAATCTCTAGTATTATAGTACCTTTGAACCTGATTTGGGTTCATTTCAGCAGAAATTATACCTATATTGCAACTACATTGCATCTTAATATCAGGCAATCATCAGAATTGGTAAGATGTTGAAATTTTGATTTTATAAAGTTTTATTGTACTGCAACATTTTTTAAGGACTAATTAATTACTTTTTTCAATAACTTGTCCACAAAATCCAAAAAGTAAAGGGCTACTAAAGTGTGTCCTGCCCAGCAGTGGTGGTAACATTTCTGTAAAATTAATAATTTAAAAGGTTAAATAATACACAAATATATTTTATTTTAAATTTACAATAAAAAATAAACAACAGGAACTTTTTACAGTCTTTGATATTGCGTTTTACCCAAAATAAATAAATAACATTTTAGTTATACTTCGTGCAAACACCATATAAACATAGGCAATGAATAACCAACAAATTTCACGGTATTATAATTATTATTATTGTGATTATTAGGTCACCCTGCTTTGTTGGGTGATGTCTGTGAAGTTAAAAGAAATTTATCCATTTGGATTGGTGTGGCAGTCGATGAAGTAATTCCTGCTGCTATTCATGCATTGATACACCTACCACATTTAGCAGTGTTTGTTCTGACAACATTCCTTTTCCTGCTGCAGTATTTGCATGTCAGCTTGTTTCCATGAAATGGCCAGTGTGGTAATGGGTGTGTATTCCTTGTACTGTAATCAGGCTTGCCAACACAACAGTGCACAGGATTAGGCATTTCTATTAATCATATAATGCTTACACTGCTTTCCACGCTTGAAGCACACAAAGTGTTTGGAGAAGACATTGGAGATAGTTTTATGTTCCTTGCACATTCTTGTTATGAAGCACCGGCAGCACGAGACACTTCTAATATGAATGACTTCAGGCTGCGGTTAGCCAACCTTTGATTATACAGTGGAACCCTGGATTTTGTACTTAATCGTACGAAACGTACGAAAACCAAAGTAATATTTCCCATAAGAAATAATGTAAATCCAATTAATCCATTCCAGACACCCAAAAATATTCACAAAGAATTCATTTTTTAAAGAATAGCTATAGTTTTACATGCAGAAAACAATGAGAAATAAAAATAAAACACTAATTTTAATGATAAATGAACATTACATACCATTATTGAAGACACTTTTGGGGTATTGAAGAAAGCGATGAGGGGAGAGAAAGTTGAGGTCGTTTGGAAGGGGAATCCCCCTCCATAAGGACTGAAGGTATCAAAGCCTCTCTGTGATTACTTCCCTTATTTGTCTTTTACTGGCACTGGACCCCTGTTGCACTATAAATCTGTTAAGAGAGCTGTTTCTGGCATCTCAAAGATTTGCCTAAAATGAGACAAGGTATTGTCACTGAACATACTCCAGATACGGCTTGTATCAGCTTTGTCAGGGTGATATTTTTCAACAAAAGTCTGTGCCTCATTCCACTTTGCACAAATGTCCTTAATCACAAGAAGGCACCTTTTCCCCTCTCTCTACCTCAGAAGCAATTTCCTCAGCTGCAGTCTTTTGCTGTTCTATTTGAAGGTCTTGCAGCTCTTCATTGGTTAGCTTTTCACTTTGGTCCTCCACCAACTCTTCCACATCTTTGCCACTCACCTCCAAACCCAGGGACTTCCCCAAAGACAATACAAATACAGGATTAGGGTCGTCAGGGTCAGCCTCAAACCCTTCAAAATCCTTGTCGAGGACACATTCTGGCCACAGTTTTCTCCAAGCAGAATTCAAAATCCTGGAAGTCACTCCTTGCCAAGCCTTACCTATAAGGCCTCTTCAAGGGGGGGCTCCTTGTTGTGGTGAAGAGGCTCTTGGTCTGAGGAAACAGACCTGTCGGTCTCCTTCCTCAGACCGAACCTAATTACCTCCCAATCCCCCCCTCCCTATCCCATCCTCCCCTTTTTCCTTTCCTCCTCCTCCTCCCCACCCCTCCCTTTTGACTTTCCTCTTTTTGGCCTTTGGGATTTCTCCCACAGGCGCGCTAGTTCCTAGGTAGGGGAAAGGATACCGGGGTCCATCCCATTCCGTTGAGGTTCTTGGCGGTGGCGTAGTTTGCCGTGGAATCTGGATCGCCTGGGGATGTCCCGATCCCTCTCCGGTATCCCGGAGTAGCTTTGGGTGTCTTTCGGGCAACGGGTGTATCTCTGGAAGCCACCTTTCGGATTCCGGGGGTGGTGGCCAAAGGAGGTATGCTTTGTGGCGGATATCCGGCCACCCTCTCTTTTGTCCACCGAGGTAGCTCGGCAGATGTGAGGTTGCTATCCCGGATTGCTGGTTTACTGGCATGAAGGGTAGGGTATGGCACGGGTTCCATGCTGCATCTGCGCTACTAGCGGTGCTGAGGTCCTCTTGGGCGCGGAGGGAGATTTCCGGCCCTTTCATTCCTCCTGGGAACTATTCCTCCCTGCTCCGCCCTTTTTTTATTCTTTTTTTTTTATTTTTATTTTCTTTTTTTTTTTTCTTAAAAACAAAAAGCAAAGGAGTAACCTAACCATGGAGAACCCAATCCATGAACCCACTATCCCCGGGCCCCTTCTTGATACCGCACCCCATTCTGACCCTGCCTTGTTTTTAGACCACTCTTCGGACACTCCTGATGCCCCTGTACATCTTGCTGGTGCTGTTTCCTCACCCGCTTCAGGTACCGGGGCGTCGACTGACTCCTTCGATTTGTCTGACCTCCGCTCTCCTTTGACTATGCTTCCGGCCTCTCCCTCTACGGTACGGGAATTTTCGAATCGCCAGCCCATTTCAGGCCGGACCAACTCCGGTCCTACTCCTAAATGCCAATGTCAATCTCCCGATGATGCTCCTTCGTTACCTTCCCATTCTACTCGGAAAAGACCGACACGTCATGCACTCCCTCTCCACGCTCAGTTTCAGACCACACGATGGACTAAATTCTTTAAGACCAACTTCTTCTATTCCCTATCTTTCTGACCATGGCATTGGCAAAGATATGGTAGAGATATTTCATTTCATGCTCTCAAGAGCGGTACGTGCATCGTCACTGTCCAGAATGCTACCCAAGCTCATGATCTTTCTCCTTTTGAATATCGATACTACTACTATCACTATTGAAAAACGTCTTTCAATTCTTGTAGTGGTACTGTCATTCTGCCCCATACCATAGTCCAACAGAATTTCCAGTCATGTGGCAATGACATTCTTGAACAGCTGGAACTCCAGGATCTCCCAATCCTCAAAGTAGACACTTATGTCCTTCTTGCCCGTGGGCGGAGACGTTACCCTTGCAATGTGGCTCGTTTAACTTTTGACAGCCGAGAACTCCCGTCCTCTGTATATGTCGTGGGACATTGGTTACAAGTTCGAAAGGTGATACCTACACCGCAACAGTGTAGAAATTGCTGGCGTTTTGGTCACCCAGCGAAATATTGCAGATCTATAGCTGAATGCCCAGTCTGTGGTGCCGACGACCATTCTAATACATCTTGCAGTCAACCTCCATCTTGCCTTAATTGTAATGAAGCTCACCCTTCGTACTCCCGCCGTTGCCAGGTCTACTTAAATGAACGTGAAATCCGTTGCCTCAAAGAGGCAGAAGGTCTCCCTTATGCTATGGCAGTTACTCATCTCCACCTCCAAGGGAGACTACCCCATGTTTCTTATTCTCGTGTTTCAAAACATCCCCCCACTTCTGGGGTCCCATCTTCTGCAGCCTCCTCTGTTGTTACCCCTCCCATAGCCACTCTGGCATCTAATCCTTTTGCTGTCCTTGGCTCTGACGTCCCGACTACAACTCAGTCTGTTCTCACATCTTCACGTCCTTCCTCACAAGCTCCAGTATCGACAAGACCTCGTACGACACCTTATACCAATCGCCCCTCTACTTCTCAGAAGTCCAAAAAATCCACGTTGCTCAAATCTTCCTTGTCCCTTCCTTCCCTTCTTCCACCTCCGCACTTTACCTTTCCGGTCTGTGTCTAGTTCTTCCCCTCTCTCTGGCTCTATTACACGTGTGGAGGTTCACCCTCCTCCTCGTACTGTACCTTCCACCCCCGTCCCCTCCCAAGTTTCCCCCTCTTCTGCCACCTCCCAGGTTTCTGCCTCTTCTGTCCCCTCCCACACTTCTTCTTCAGTTCCCTACACTCTTTCGTCCCCCTCTACTTTGGTACAGTCCATTACTGTCCCAGTCTTTACTCACCCTCCTCCTTCTACCTCCAATATTGTCTCCCATACATCTTTGAATTCAGAAACACTTGAAGCCATTTCAGAATATATTGCAGAGACTAAACCTTCAATGGACACTGATCCACCTCCTACTCCCTCTCCTCCATCTCCACAACTCCATTCTTCGCAATGCTCCATTCCATCGCTACTTGAACGTCTTCCAATGCCACCACACGTTGACTTTTCTAACCCCTCTAGTCCGTAGGTGCCCTTCCCTACGGATTCCTGGTATTTTCTTCATTGCCAATCATGGCCTATTTACAGTGGAATATCCGCGGCCTCGAGTAATCGGGGTGAGCTTCAGATGTTGCTTTCCAGGTTTTCCCCTGTTGGTGCTTGCTTACAAGAACCAAAATTACACTCAGATGTTTTCTAACCTATCTCAGGCTATAATTTATTGTATTCTTCGGATCCTTTCTCAGATGGGACCTTTAATGAAAGTGCCCTTCTTCTACGCAATGATATTCCGTACTGTTAGCTATTTGTCCATACCTCGCTGCATTACACTGCAGCCCGTATCCACTTGAATAAGTGGTTTACAATATGTTCTTTATATCTCTCTCCTTCTCGAGCATTTTCTATCCCAGATTTTGCCTTTCTAGTTTCATCCTTACCACCACCACTTCTGTTACTTGGTGATTTTAATGCCCACCATTTCCTCTGGGGGGGGTCTCATTGTGACTCAAGAGGCATCCAGTTGGAGGCTTTTCTCGCCTCTCACCCCCTCCATGTTTTAAATACGGGTACTCCCACCCATTTTGATCCTCGTACTCATACTCTCTCTTGCATCAATCTATCAGTCTGCTCTTCCTCCACTGCACTAGACTTCACCTGGTCTGTTCTACCGGACTTACATGACAGTGATCATTTTCCAATCATTCTTACTTCTTCCTATTCACCACCTTTCCGTAGCCCTCGCTAGCAATTTGATTGGGCAAATTGGGATCTTTACTCACAACTCACTGCTTTTAGTGAGGTTCCTTCTTCATCCTCCATTGATGAGCTCCTACACCTCTTCTCGACGTCTATACCCCAGCTTCTCATTCTGTACCCCAAACCTGAGGCAGGCATTCTCAGAAGTGCGTGCCTTAGTGGTCTGCTTGTGCTCGTGCAGTACGTTTGAAACGCGCTGCATGGAGCAGGTACCGGTACAATAGAACCGCTGAGAGACTTCTTGATTTTAAGCAGAAGCGTGCGATCGCTCGCCATGTCATCCGTGAAGCTAAACGCGCTTGCTGGCGAGACTATGTTTCCACCACCACCTCTGCTTCTTCTATGAGTGCAGTCTGGAAAAAAGTGAGGAAATTGAGTGGTAAATACTCTCCTGACCCGGCTCCTGTTCTACGGGTCGCTGGTGTTGATGTAGCAAACCCTCTGGACATTGCCATTGAACTTGGCACACATCTTGTCCGTATTTCCCGGGGGCTCCATCTATGCCCCTCGTTTCTTTCCTCAAAGTCTGCCAGAGAGTTAGTACAATTGGACTTTTCTTCTCTCAGAGAAGAACAGTATAATGTGCCTTTTACACTTCAAGAACTGGAGGCAACGCTCTCAGCTTGCCGATCATCGGCAGCTGGGCCTGACGACATTCATATTCCTATGTTACAACATTTACATCGGTCAGCCCTTGTAGTCCTCTTACACCTCTTCAATCTTATTTGGGCACAAGTTCTTCTTCCCCAGCTGTGGAAATCTGCCATTGTTCTCCCTTTGAGCAAACCGGGTACTACAGGACATGATGCCTCCCACTATTGCCCCATCGCTCTTACTAGTGCAGTTTGCAAAGTGATGGAACGTCTCGTAAATCGACGTTTAATGTGGTATTTAGAGACACACAACAGTCTCTCTGCTAGTCAGTATGGCTTTCGTAAGGGTTGTTCTACCATAAACCCCTTACTACCCTTGGATACGTATGTTCGTAATGCCTTTGCGAATAATCACTCAGTTATTGCCATATTTTTTGACCTTGAGAAGGCATATGACACAACTTGGAGGTATAATATTTTGGCCCAGGCCCATTCCTTAGGCCTCCGAGGCAATCTACCATCCTTCCTTAAGAACTTTTTAACTGACAGACATTTCTGTGTTCGAGTCAATAATGTTCTTTCCCCGGACTTCGTCCAAGCTGAAGGTGTCCCTCAGGGATGTGTTCTAAGCACAATACTTTTTCTCCTTGCTAAAAATGATTTGGCCTCTGTTCTTCCACCCAATATTTGGTCATCACTCTATGTTGATGACTTCCCTATTGCTTGTGCAGGCGCTGACTGTCATTGCTGTTTCTCTCCAGCATGTGGTCGACTGTGTTTCCACTTGGGCCACCACGCATGGGTTTAAATTTTCCAGTACCAAAATTCACCAGATTACTTTCACTAGACGCTCTGTCATCTCCAATCATCCTTTGTATCTCTATGGCTCCCGTATCCCCAAACGTGATACAGTCAGGTTTCTAGGCCTTCTCTTTGACCGTCGGTTATCCTGGAAACCTCACATTACCTCTCTGAAGGCAACTTGTCACAGCCGGCTAAACCTTCTTAAAACTCTTTCTCATCTTTCCTGGGGAGCTGATCGTCGAACTCTGCTTCGCCTACATTCAGCCCTCGTTTTATCGAAACTCGATTATGGTGACCAGATTTATTCAGCTGCCTCTCCTGCTACTCTCTCTAGCCTTAACTCCATACATCACCACGGATTACATTTATGCCTTGGTGCTTTTTGCTCTTCCCCTGTTGAGAGCCTCTATACAGAAGCGAATGTTCCATCCTTGTCTGATCACGGTGATGCCCATTGCCTTCGCTACTATGTATGCTCTCATGATCTCCACAATCCTTCCATTTATAGAATGGTCACCGATATTAGTAGACATTCTTTATTTGTTCACCGTCCCTGTTTGCTCCGTCCCTTTTCTCTTCGCCTACATTCGCTCTTGTCTTCCCTTCAGTTACCACCTTTATATGTTCATGTAGCATCTCACTTTTCCCTACCCCCTGGGAAGTTCCAGCTGTTCGGGTCTGTTCTTTCTCACTCCCTTGCTCGAAAGCCCAACTGCCTACGGTGGCTTCCCGCTCTCTTTTTCTTTATCACTTCCACTCTCATTCTCATGCCATCGCTGTGTACACAGATGGCTCTAAGTCTTCAGACGGCGTTGGATTTGCAGCAGTGTTTCCGGACAGCGTCGTGCGGGGGCATTTACTATCTTCGGCTAGCATTTTTACTGCTGAATTGTATGCCATTCTTGCAGCACTTATTCGTATCGCATCTATGCCTGCATCATCATTTGTGGTAGTCTCAGACTCCCTTAGTGCTCTACAGCCTATACAAAAATTTGATACATCTCACCCCCTAGTTCTCTGTATCCAACTTTGGCTACGCTGTATCTCTACCAAACATAAATGATTTTTTGTTGGGTCCCTGGTCATGTCGACGTACAGGGCAATGAACAGGCAGACACTGCTGCACGGTCAGCAGTACATGACCTACCAATTTCCTATAGAGGTGTTCCATTTCTGGACTATTTTGCTGCAATAGCTACCCACCTTCATACCCGTTGGCAACAACGTTGGTCAACTCTGCTCGGTAACAAACTTCATTCTATTAAACCGAGCATAGGTTACTGGCCGTCTTCTTGTCATCAGTGCCGAGGTTGGGAGACCACTCTCTCCCGCCTTCGCATTGGCCACACTCGTCTTACCCATGGGTATCTCATGGAGAGGCACCCTGTTCCTGTCTGTGAGCAGTGTCAAGTCCCCGTATCGATTAGCCACATTCAGACTGCCCTCTCTATCACCGAGCAAGCAGAATTTACCTCCGTCGTCGTCTCCACTCTACTACTCTCTCTTTACCTTCCCTTCTTGCTGATGGACCCTCCTTTAATCCTGACTCTCATTGACTTCTTGACAACGACTGATTTACTCCACAAACTCTGATGATGATACCTTTCGCACTCCCCTCAGCCCTTTCTAGCTCAATCTCTTGCTGCCCTTTACCCTTTCACCATCCACTGCCCCGCTGTTCTCCGTAACCTATTACTCGTCCTTCTCCCTTTTACCACCTGATACCCTCGCTTCCTTCCTGCCCTGCAGCGCTGTATAGGCCTTGTGGCTTAGCGCTTCTTTTTTATTATAATAATAATAATCAAGGACTAGTTGGGTCACATTTACCATTTGGACTTCACTGGTGTGTTGTATGTCACCCATCATATTTTTGTCAGTGCCTCTCATATGTGCATTAGTTATTTATAATAGACAGTTAAACTTCCTTTGGTTTCATTGCAGTATGTATATCACAGATCAGCGCTGTATGACCCCTATGGGTTTAGTGCTTAATTATGATATGTCAGGTTTGACCCTTCTGCTGAAGGTTTCCTTGTACCATTGTATGAGATCGTTCCCTCATCCACAAACTGCTGTATAATCCTACGGGTTTAGCGGTCCTCCATAATTATAATAATCATCCACAAAGTGCTTTGATGTTCCTGGAATTATTAGGCGTGCTACTGTGATAGGACTGAAAATGGACCTAACCTTATAGACCCAGTCCTTTGTAATTTTAGTGATTATTATGCAAATGTAATATTTGCTGCAGCAGCCTGTTAAAGACATATTTGCAAATGATATATAGTATTATGTGTGCGCTCAGTAATCATCTAAAGAGGGATAAGAAACCCATAAATAGCAATTACATCTTTGCTCCAGTGATGAGATACCAGCAGCAACAAAATCTACTTTGTTAAAAAAAAAAAAATCACTTTTGCTGACTATTTCAGGATCCCAATAGTACAAACAGCCTTTTTCTAGGCTCTTGAACTATAAAATAGGTTACATGAAACCTGAAATGAGAAGAGAACAAATTGAGCATAAATTTGTATTATAAACATTTGCATTGTATAAAGTATTACACCTTGTATGTTTAGCGCTTCTTATAGTAATAATAATAAAGTATTGCATATCACAGGCACTTGCACAATGTATATTGCATAGTGTTATACAATGTAGCATGGTCCAGGTAATAAGTTTGGGCATAACAGTCCAGAGCAAAATGCTGTAGCTTAAATGGCGCTGTATAGCCCTTGTGGCTTAACGCTTCTTTTTTATTATAATAATATAGCTTAAATGCAGCGCTGTGTAACCCTTGTGGCTTAGCGCTTCTTTTTTATTATAATAATAATATAGCTTAAATGGGGCCCATTATCTTTTTTTTTTTGTTCACGTATCAGGCATCATTACTTATAAATGTTCACACATCTTATTTGCATATCAAAATACTGTTCAAACATTCCGTTGTACACTAGAAAAAAGTTCAGAAATTTAGCTACTTCTGGGGTGATAAACGGTGAGAGGTGGAAAATTCAGTGGATGACAACCGGCTGGGAGGTGCACTCGGCCAACTGGATGAGAAAATACGGCCATGTGCTAGGACATGCTGCCCCTACAAGCCGTCTCGTTGATCAGATGTGAGTAACCAGGATTTAGTGAGTCCTGCCCGATCAAAGGTTAATATTTTACTGAGGATGACATTTTCAGTATTCTGTACAGTTTGGTAATAAAATCGGTATGGAAGCAAGTTTAGATTAAACCAAATGAAAAGCTGGAGTTCCATAGGCACAATTAAGAGAACACTCATCTGTGGTTCACAACAATTCAACCTACTACCACCACACAGGAAATGGGAAAATGTAGAATTAAAAAACAAAAATCTTTCTGCAAGACTTGATCAGTAAATTGTGGTTACTGTGTATTCCTTCCGACCTGCAGCACCTGCCAAGTAGACCAGGCATTCAACAGGAAAGTATTGGCCACAAGCTGGGTTGTGAAGGTAGAACCACTCAATAACCATAGTTAGGGGCTTATGCAATAGAGGTAATCTCGGAGAGCTCTGCAGGGGTCCATGAAGGTACAGTGCTGTATGACTCCCATTGCATAAAAATCGTTATGAGATAATCGTAGTTTGTCCCACAATTAGGTGCCTTGGTTCCGATGAATCAATCTGATTGCCTTTCATGTCTCCCGTAATCCTGGCGCTTTATGATCACAGGGTTTAACCCCATCCCCTCTTTTCCCATGAATTTAATAATTTGTACATTGAAGATCATTTGGGTATCTCACCAAAAGTTACCAGCTTACAGAGAATCCGGCTTCTCTCTGCAGTGTGCCATTATCAGTGAATCCCATGTGAAATACTACTATTAATGGTTCCTTTTATTTATTTATTTATTTTATGTCTTTGCAAACAGTACATTGAGATTTTATATTTACAATAGTGGGTTGCAATGCAAAGAGAGCCTATACTATGCCTAGGCATTATGGGTCAACTTAACATTATTGGCTTACACTTGTTTGCACGGAACTGCTGAATGCCTCAAATGATGTAGTGGAAGTTTTAGCAGTAAAGATCGAGAACCAAAACCTAGTCATTGTGGTAGTCTACAAGCCTCCGGATGCAACATCCCAGCAATTCCAGGGACAGCTGTTAAAAATTGACCACTGTCTGGAAAATCTGCCAGCTCCTGCACCCAACATCTTGCTCCTGGGGGATTTCAACTTAAGGCACCTAAAATGGAGGAATATAGCAAATAATATTGTTGCAGTAATAACACCAGGAGGCAGCTCTGAAGAAAACTCACTCACACGAGCTTTTAAATCTCTCCACAAAATTCAATTTAAACCAGCAAATAATAGAGCCTACTAGACTGGAGAATACACTAGACCTCATCTTCACTAACAATGATGATCTGATACGAAATGTCACCATATCAAAAACAATATACTCAGATCACAACATAATTGAGGTTTAGACATGTATGCGCGGAGCCCCAGACCGACATAATGAGATTAGTCACGAGGGAGCATTCACCAAATTCAACTTCAATAACAAAAACATAAAGTGGGACCAAGTAAACCAAATCCTAACTGATATAAGCTGGGAAGATATACTAAGCAACACAGACCCCAACTTATGCCTAGAACAGATTAACTCGGTGGCGCTCGATGTATGCACAAGGCTTATTCCTCTAAGAAAAAGGAGGAGTAGATGTAAAATAGAAAGGGACAGGCGCTCCCTTTACAGGCGACGGAAAAGAATAACAGAGCGGCTAAAAGAGGTCAATATATCTGAAAGGCGTAGGGAGACACTGGTCAGAGAAACAGCAAGCATCGAACTTAAGCTAAAGGAATCTTATAGGAGTCAGGAATCGCGGGAAGAACTAAAAGCCATAAATGAAATCGAAAGAAACCCAAAGTATTTCTTCTATGCCAAATCAAAGTCGAGAACAACGTCCAGTATTGGGCCCCTACTTAAACAAGATGGGTCCTACACAGATGACAGCAAGGAAATGAGTGAGCTACTCAAGTCCCAATATGACTCAGTTTTTAGCAAGCCGCTAACCAGACTGAGAGTCGAAGATCAAAATTAATTTTTTATGAGAGCCACAGAATTTGGTTAACACAAGCCTATCTGATGTTATCCTGACGCCAAATGACTTCGAACAGGCGATAAATGACATTCCCATGCACTCTGCCCCAGGGCCAGACTCATGGAACTCCGTGTTCATCAAGAACTGCAAGAAGCCCCTATCACGAGCTTTTACCATCCTATGGAGAGGGAGCATGGACACGGGAGTCGTCCCACAGTTACTAAAAACAACAGACATAGCCCCACTCCACAAAGGGGGCAGTAAAGCAACAGCAAAGAACTACAGACCGATAGCACTAACATCCCATATCATAAAAATCTTTGAAAGGGTCCTAAGAAGCAAGATCACCACCCATCTAGAAACCCATCAATTATACAACCCAGGGCAACATGGGTTTAGAACAGGTCGCTCCTGTCTGTCTCAACTATTAGATCACTATGACAAGGTCCTAGATGCACTAGAAGACAAAAAGAATGCAGATGTAATATATACAGACTTTGCAAAAGCCTTCGACAAGTGTGACCATGGTGTAATAGCGCACAAAATGCATGCTAAAGGAATAACGGGAAAAGTCGGTCGATGGATCTATAATTTCCTCACTAACAGAACACAGAGAGTAGTGGTCAACAGAGTAAAGTCCGAGGCAGCTACGGTGAAAAGCTCTGTTCCACAAGGCACAGTACTTGCTCCCATCTTGTTCCCCTCAAGGAAGGTTCCTTGATGTTGGTGAGGGGCTCTTGATTTAGGGAATTGGATCTGTGCTCCAGTTCCCCGAATTAAGCCTGAATGCCTTCCACATCCCCCCCCAGGCGCTGTATAATCCTCCGGGTTTAGCGCTTCCCCCTTGATTATAATAATAAATCCCATCTTGTTCCTCATCCTCATATCTGACATAGACAAGGATGTCAGCCACAGCACCGTGTCTTCCTTTGCAGATGACACCCGAATCTGCATGACTGTCTTCCATTGCAGACACTGCAAGGCTCCAGGCGGACATCAACCAAATCTTTCAGTGGGCTGCAGAAAACAATATGAAGTTTAACGATGAGAAATTTCAATTACTCAGATATGGCAAACACGAGGAAATTAAATCTTCATCAGAGTACAAAACAAATTCTGGCCACAAAATAGAGCGAAACACCAACGTCAAAGACCTGGGAGTGATCATGTCAGAGGATCTCACCTTCAAGGACCATAACATTGTATCAATCGCATCTGCTAGAAAAATGACAGGATGGATAATGAGAACCTTCAAAACTAGGGATGCCAAGCCCATGATGACACTCTTTAGGTCACTTGTTCTATCTAGGCTGGAATATTGCTGCACACTAACAGCACCTTTCAAGGCAGGTGAAATTGCTGACCTAGAAAATGTACAGAGAACCTTCACGGCGCGCATAATGGAGATAAAACACCTCAATTACTGGGAGCGCTTGAGGTTCCTGAACCTGTATTCCCTGGAACGCAGGCGGGAGAGATACATGATTATATACACCTGGAAAATCCTAGAGGGACTAGTACCGAACTTGCACACGAAAATCACTCACTACGAAAGCAAAAGACTTGGCAGACGATGCAACATCCCCCCAATGAAAAGCAGGGGTGTCACTAGCACGTTAAGAGACCATACAATAAGCGTCAGGGGCCCGAGACTGTTCAACTGCCTCCCAGCATACATAAGGGGGATTACCAATAGACCCCTGGCAGTCTTCAAGCTGGCACTGGACAAGCACCTAAAAGTCGGTTCCTGACCAGCCGGGCTGTGGCGCGTACGTTGGTTTGCGTGCAGCCAACAGTAACAGCCTGGTTGATCAGGCTCTGATCCACCAGGAGGCCTGGTCACAGACCGGGCCGCGGGGGCGTTGACCCCCGGAACTCTCTCCAGGTAACTCCAGACTACTTAACACTAAGGATTTTATCATAGTTGTACAGTAGGACAGTAATTATTTCATAGTTGAACAGTAGATTATTAATTAAAAGTGAATTAAATTTGTATAAGAAAGAGGATATATTATTACGGTCTAAAATGCTTTTTGTGGAAAACAATGGTTCAGTTATATTCCTGTCAACAATGGATAAAAGGTTCAAAGTGATTGTTGAAGTTATGATGTGGGAGTACATTGGTGAGTATGTGTGTACTGAGTATTTAGCGTTTAGTCTAGGGTGATTAAGTGGCTTTTGAGAAGAGAATTAAACCGGTTTTCAGACTGGGTTACTTTAATATCTTCTGGTAATGAATTCCATATTCTGGGGCCCTTTGTGTGCATAGAGTTTTTACACTGTGATAAGGACACGAGGTATATCAAAAAGATATCTGTGTCTTGTGTTGTGGTCATGTGTCCTGTTTAAGTTGGTGAGAAGTTTGAGTGGGGGGTTTATATTTCGTGTATTGTTCTGTGTATGTAGTAGGCACATGAATAAGTATGGATGTTCTTAATGGTGAGCAGATTCAGACTTTTGAAAATTGGTGGAGTGTGCTGGCGGGAGTGGGAATTCGTTATCACTCTTACTGCTGACTTTTGCTGGGTTATGAGGGGTTTTAGGTAATTGGATGTTGTTGATCCCCATGCACAAATTCCATATGTTAGATAGGGGTATGTGAGTGTATGGTACAGTGCCAGGAGAGCTGATTGTGGAACGTAGTACCTTATCTTTGATAGCATGCCTACAGTCTTGGAGATTTTCTTGGTGATTTGTTGTATGTGTGTCCGGAACTTAAGGCTGTTGTCAAGGTGGATACCTAGGAATTTTCCCTCTGCGAGTCTTGTGACTGATGATCCATTTAGCGTTATGTTAATCGGATCATTTGCAGCTTTGTTTCCAAACTGAATGAAATAGGTTTTATCAGTATTCAGGGTAAGTTTATTAGTTATCACCCAGGCAGATATTTTCTGCAATTCCTTGAACTGTCTGCTCAGGCCTCCTAAATTAAGAAGGAAATATTTATAATAAAACTGATTAAAAATACAAGTTAACTTGTACATTAACTGTAGGGAAAGATTTGTAAGATTCATCTACCATCTCAAGCTTCAAACAAAATGTACTAGCAATCCTGTTAGTGCCAAGCTTGTAACACTTCTGTTTCACACTTTTGATAAGACTACAACTTTGATGATGTTTACTGTTTGCCAATCGACTGGATTATATATACGTTTTAAAATCACCGTTGGGTGTGTGAGTGTAGACTTATGCGCTATTAGCGTTTTTTTAGCTCTTAACATTTTATGATTGTTATGACTGGACAGTTTTAGTTTCATTTTTTAGTTGGGTTTTGTATGTTTACACAGTGACTGGGTTTGAGTGTTTTATGACTATGTAAGTTTATTTAGGCACAGGTACACATAAGTACAATTATCATACATAGTGTAAATTGCCCAGGATAACCCAAAAAGTCAAAGCGACTTATTTCCACTGGGATCCTTGAGGATAAGGATCTCTTCCCTGGGAAGGAAGCCACTCTCCTCACGGGACACTTGTCTAAGAATTTATTGGTCACAACAGTAGCAAGTTAATAATGATAGTGTTAATTTGATGCTAGGAACATTATTATAATAAAAACTAAGCGCTAAACCCATAAGGGTCCTACAGGGTTGCAAGGTAGGGTGTGCTGATATGCTAGATCTGAGACCAAGGGTGGAGAGTATAACAAACGTAAATATGCTAGAAACCATATATGTTTAAAACACGAATAAGCAAATATTTCTAGTACTTAAAAAGTGTTGGGACGACACACACACTTTTTAAGAGTATTTTATATATATACAATGTTGCTGTGGATTTAGCGCTTATGGCTGTAATAATAATGTTACTTTTATAGCCACAGTTCCATTGTTGTAATACTTACCTTTATTGTTTTATTGTATCGGGACCATTGATTGTTTTTTTGCGCCACTGTTGACTTGTGCTGTCATTGCCTGTTTGTACCTCTGCTATCTAAATTATTTACATCTGTTTTCTTTAATAACGGATCTTTCCTACGCGCGTGTGTGTGACTAAATTAATGTCTGCATAAATAACTCATTATGATTATGACCGGATGTAAACATTTAAATAATTCATTACCACTGTAACTTGTTCAGCTAACAAAATTCTGTGGCCCAGTCCCTGGACCCATTATGTACCTCTAATCTTTTAACTACAGTCCACGGATGGGTATGGGACACAAAATGACGTTAAACTAACTTAAACTGTTACTCTTCAAGGGAGGCTCTTTGAAATCGATCCAGGGAATTTGAACTACCGTCTTCTTCCTCCCAAAGCAAATCTCATTATCCACATTTTTATAGGCGCACGGTGAGTCTTCGTTGCGTAAAGTGGAGTACTTTTTGTAGCAATATGGCGGGAGCAGCCCTATGGCAAGGGCATGGTGAGTCTTCTTTAGCACAAGTAGTGTAGCAGTTAGCTATAACCGGCCTTTGCAATCCAACAGTCCAAGACGACGCTCCAATCAAGATCATGTGCTGCATGATCTCTGCTCTCATGGAAAACGTTGCTTTCACTGGGACCTTCAACTATACCATCAACCAACACTTTCACCTCAAAGACCTGTCTAGCTTCAAGTTTCCTCATACTACACCATCCACTAACACTAAAAATTCTCCACAATTCAGGAAGCATCACCGTTCCAACACATTCCCCAATTACTACCACCCAATGCACTCCAGACCTACCAACTGTAGCCTCAAGAAATCCAAGCCAGTCCACCAGCCGCCATTTCCATAACTATAACACTGCCTGAAGACCAAGACTCTCACAGCTCTGAAGAAATTTAAATGGACGATCGTACCCCTGGCCTTATCTTGATAAACCTACCATTGCTCACTACACCTGCGAACAAGAACATGTTCTCCGAAGAACTTCACCCTCAACTCTGAAAGGAACTATCAAATACATCTTCCATACAAATTCACACCAACACAAGTCCAAGATTTTGTGAAACAGTTCTCCGAAGACTTCGAGAACTATGCACAACTCACGTACCCACCAAAAGAAGTGTTCAAAAAATAAAGATTGGATTATTCCAACTAAGTAAACTGACTCCTGCACCTACTGGCTGTTCCCAGGCTGAATGCTGCTACTTTTCACCAACAAGTGCTCCGCTACTGGATTAAACCCTGGCTTTTTGTACAACTGAAGACACTCCTGTCCAGCGGGTAGAAGATACAGAAAGGTAGACAGAAATCACAAGAGGAAGGTGAACGCTGAGGGAGTGAATCACATCAGCTCATTTAGTACCAGGATTCATTATATTGCTTTGCCTTTCTCCATTCTAGTCAGGAGAACTTGGGATGTAGTGAGACTGCTTACACTTAAGATGATTTCTCAAACTGGAAAAATACAAAAGACATCTCTCAAGACACACAAAGTATCTGCCACACACACAGGTATAAGATAAGAGTTGTTCGGATTTTTAACCCGGAGGGTTAGCCACCCAGGAGAACCCAAGAAAATCAGTGCGTCATTGAGGACTGTCTATTTCCATTGGGGTCCTTCAATCTTGTCCCCTAGGATGCTGCCCACACCAGTCAACTAACACTCAGGCCCCTACTTACTGCTAGGTGAACAGGGACAGCAGGTGTCAGGAAACTCCCAACGTTTCCACCCGGCCGGGGATGAACCACGGACACTAGGTGTGCGAGGAGAGAGCGTTGTCTACCAATTCGTGGGACCTAACCAAGCCACGGAATCTTGAACGGAACTTAGAAACCAGAAAATAAATGGGTAGAGTCCAAAATCTAATGGATGTTTCTCACGATTGTACAAGAAGACAGGCGTTACATAAGAGCAGTTATTGAGTCTCTACCGTTCACTGCTGGTCACAGTATAGCACAGAGAGGACACAAAGAAAATGATAAATCTGAAAATAGGGGAATTTTTTTAACTCCTTTTTCTTTTGAGTAATTTTGAAGACATTAAAAAGACAGTTTCAGATTTACCTAGCAATGCCAAATATATTCATCATGATATACAAGTATATCATGATATTAGTATTATGTATATTAGTATTATGTGTGTCAACCATGGTTAAAAAAATCAATGAAGTCAAACTAACACATTTCATCCTACTTGATGAAACAAAGCAGAGAAGATATCCGTAGTTGTATGGTATGTGTATAATGCAATCGTTTATGAGTCATTTCTCAGTTTCACAACAGCAGACGGTCTGGATATTGATTGTCTCATAGTGACTTTCAACTTGTAATATAGACAGAAACATGTATACTGGACAATGTTTTGATGATGCTGCTGTAACTTTAGGCGGTAGCAACAGTGTACAGAAGTTCAGAAAAGTAGTT
>NC_091335.1:18134340-18150685 GCF_038502225.1 Cherax quadricarinatus | reverse complement strand
TAAATAGTGGTGACTTTCATATATCAAGTGTTACACATATCATATTCATTAACTTGTTTGTATTGTATAGCACTTATGTAATGAGCGACTGAAGAAGCTGCTGTGCAGATTAAACGTTTTTTGCAATAAAGATACGGAAGTATTGTATATCACAACTACAAGGAAAATGATTGGCTGGTAACAAGAATCTTCAAAACATGCGATGTTAAGCTAATGCTGATGTTCTTTAAGGCACTTGTACTCTTACAGTTGGAATGTTACTCCATGGTAACAGCCCCATGTAAGGCAGGTGACAGCTCACCTGGACAATTTACAGAGGACTTCAAAGGCCCGTATCAATTTTAGCTACCGAAGTTACTGGGAACGCTTAAAGGACCGTAGGCTGTACTCGATAAAACAGTGTTACATGATTTACACATAAAAAATCCTGGCGTATGGACTTGCCCCCTGAATTGATGATAGGAGTTAAATTAGCCATGTTCCACATCGTCAGCACGACACCCATTTGGAAAGAGATATTGAACATGGTAGTTACCGGCTTACTAAGTTCCGTCTTGCACTCTTTAAGTGCCCTTGAAAGCCGTCGGGGCCTGGGGACTTGTTTAGCTTTAATCTGCCTACTTGTTTAATAACCATGTGTGTAGTGACTGTGATGTTACCTGGTTTATTCGGACCCTCTGTAATTATTGGACATGTGGTCTCCTTCATTGGATCCAACCTGAATACCTCCTATTCCCTCCAAGCGCTCTATGACCCCTACGGGTTTGGCGTTCCATATCAGTATTATAATATGATTATTGATTGCTGGGATATAATTTGTCGAATGTGAAGACCGATAGGAAGTTAACTGTTAGAGAGAACATATTTCCTGCTCATTGTCAATAAGTTATCCAGACGTAGTTTTAAATGGGCCTATTTTTTCTTTGATCTTTGTCCTATACACTTCAGAACTGTTTGAGATTTGTCTTTAGTTCCTTAGCCACTTTAATTTCTTAATATTTTTACTGTTTCTCATCCCTTTACTTCTCTTTTAATGTGAACATATTGGTCAATAAGGTTACCCTCTCCTCTTTTGATGCACCTGTAAAATTCTCTTTTCTCTCCCAAGAGACGTTTTAGTCTCCTACTCATCCATTTGAGATCGCTTTTCTTTGATCTAATTTCATTCTGGATAATATTGTATACTTTATACAGATTATACATTGTTTATACATTGTTTAGAAAAGTATCAAGTTCGCAGTTCCCCTCGTTACTGTTTGTAAGAGCGTCAGTAGAAGCAGTAGCCAGATAACCCCAGTCATCGCTAGACAGGTGTTCCTGAAGCTTATTTTATAATCTACATTACGAAAATCACCATTATCGTTGTAGGCCACTGATATATTACGGAAGAAACTAGATTAGGACGAAATTTAGAAGTTAATTTTTTGTGTTAGCGAAGTTTTTGTATAATTTCAAGTTAGAAATTGTAATGAATATGATAATTAAGTTTCTGTATTTTTACAGATTGGCAGTATTTAAGTTAGGGGAAAAAAGGTATTTTAAGAATTGAAAATCATAGATTCTCCCAACTTATTTTTTTGAGGAGAGAGGGAGGGAGGAAACGTTGTGTTTCAGGCCCATCATCCATTTCAGATGAAATACAAGTGTGCAAGCTTTTTAATTTGTATAAATACTTTATAACTTAATATGCTTGTCTTCGGTTATCTGCTTGGCTAATGAAGGAAGGTTCGGCTACCTTTAAGTGTTGGTCTTGTCTCCTTTGCTATTAAGAAGTGCCGATCTAAGCTTTTGCCTTATCTTCTCTGCTGTTAGGTGGTGATCTAGGCTTTTAGTATAACTGTCCCCCTAAAGCAAATCTCGCTTGTCTAAAACTTTAATGTATGTACCAAAGCAAAGCTGGTTAGTTACTATTAGTCAGGGTTGAGCAAGAGAGGCCAGTGGACAACGAACTAGCTTACTAATTTTAAGACTGGTTTACCATGGGTTCGAACTCCACGTGGTTCTGTTACAGTTGTTTACAGTCTTGTCACGCTTTTGTGTCAGTAATATAATCACTAAGGCATTACTGATTTCCTGCCTATTTGGATTTTCACCCCACTTATAATCGAACTGATCATGCTTTAGGTTAATGCCTGATACCTTTACCTTTGATATACCCGCTGCCTGAACTGATTAAAGAATGACAATCCTAGATAATATACTCAGTATCTCGGACCCCTTAATATTAAAAGTAATATATTTGTGGCGACTTGTGCCAAGCTCGTCCTTGATCTCTAGATTATTTACTGTCTCCTTCTTTGCTCAGATCAGGTTAAGCAGTTTATACCCCTGGTTGGTTTTCTTTATGGTGCTTCAAAACGTAATCCTGAAGTACGTATAGGAAGTTGTTGAACTCTTAAATACTCGGTGAAAGAATTCTAGGCAAATAAAATTTAATTGCCTGGAATGGCTACATTATTGTGAAGCCTTAACAATTTCATCTGAAAGAAATTTTCCCTGTCCGTCTTGCAAGTTCGGGGGTCGGTATATCACAGCTAAAATAAATTTCTTATGCCTTAGAAATTCTATCTTACCTCTTTTTATGCAGCAGTTCAAGCTTTCTCCGATATATAGCGCCATTCTACTCCCTGTTATTTCTATAAACCCAGAACAGTTCCCTTGAATGTGGCATTCGGATGGCACGTCCCGACTTGACAAATTTAACAGTCTCAGTTATTGAAATAACATTATTTTCTATGCATGCAGGCAGTCTCGACTGGTTCATCTTGTTGCTAGCCCCTGCAACTGTTCGTATAATAAGGGCTTGACACATCTTAGTCTGCGATGAGAATTAGTGATCATCGTAACATCTCTTCCTCCTCGTTCCCGTAAGTCCTGCTCAACCTAAATTTCTTAGCTTGTCCTCGGTCCTTAGACGTAGACAAAGTTCTTTGCTTTCTAGCATGGATATGGCTGGGGACGTTTTGGACGCTCACAGAATTAGTCAAGCACTCCTAAAATTAATCCAACAAAACTTCTCATTCCATGGAGTGCATGATGAGGTAATTGTTAGGTGGATTAGCAGTCCTAGAATGAATATATAGTTTAAGAGGACTGGAAGATACATGAAGGGTTAATCAAACCTCAGAAATGGTCCAGTAAATGGCTGGAAGTCAACCTCAGCAGATACATGACTATGAGAATGGGATGAGGTAGGAAAAGAACCAACTAAAAGATGAAATTTTTTAGGAGTAAACCTAACATCACGTAGCAGGAGGCTCACATAAGTAGACTCTTCGACAAATAGCACAATAGTTTTCAGGCATTTATATCGCTATTCACAATATATATTTAAGCCTGCGGTGAGTTACGCGGCGCCAACTTGAAACATTCATGACTACAAGCAGACAGACAACATTCATGATTACAAGCAAAGACAACATTCATGACTACAAGCAGACAAAGACAACATTCATGACTACAAGCAGACAGACAACATTCATGATTACAAGCAAAGACAACATTCATGACTACAAGCAGACAAAGACAACATTCATGACTACAAGCAGACAAAGACAACATTCATGACTACAAGCAGACAAAGACAACATTCATGACTACAAGCAGACAAAGACAACATTCATGACTACAAGCAGACAAAGACAACATTCATGACTACAAGCAGACAAAGACAACATTCATGACTACAAGCAGACAGACAACATTCATGACTACAAGCAGACAAAGACAACATTCATGACTACAAGCAGACAAAGACAACATTCATGACTACAAGCAGACAAAGACAACATTCATGACTACAAGCAGACAAAGACAACATTCATGACTACAAGCAAAGACAACATTCATGACTACAAGCAGACAAAGACAACATTCATGACTACAAGCAGACAAAGACAACATTCATGACTACAAGCAGACAAAGACAACATTCATGACTACAAGCAGACAAAGACAACATTCATGACTACAAGCAGACAAAGACAACATTCATGACTACAAGCAGACAAAGACAACATTCATGACTACAAGCAAAGACAACATTCATGACTACAAGCAGACAAAGACAACATTCATGACTACAAGCAGACAAAGACAACATTCATGACTACAAGCAGACAAAGACAACATTCATGACTACAAGCAGACAAAGACAACATTCATGACTACAAGCAGACAAAGACAACATTCATGACTACAAGCAGACAAAGACAACATTCATGACTACAAGCAAAGACAACATTCATGACTACAAGCAGACAAAGACAACATTCATGACTACAAGCAGACAAAGACAACATTCATGACTACAAGCAGACAAAGACAACATTCATGACTACAAGCAGACAAAGACAACATTCATGACTACAAGCAGACAAAGACAACATTCATGACTACAAGCAGACAAAGACAACATTCATGACTACAAGCAGACAAAGACAACATTCATGACTACAAGCAGACAAAGACAACATTCATGACTACAAGCAGACAAAGACAACATTCATGACTACAAGCAGACAAAGACAACATTCATGACTACAACGACAACCTTCCTGACTACAAGCAGACAAAGACAACATTCATGACTACAAGCAGACAAAGACAACATTCATGACTACAAGCAGACAAAGACAACATTCATGACTACAAGCAGACAAAGACAACATTCATGACTACAAGCAGACAAAGACAACATTCATGACTACAAGCAGACAAAGACAACATTCATGACTACAAGCAGACAAAGACAACATTCATGACTACAAGCAGACAAAGACAACATTCATGACTACAAGCAGACAAAGACAACATTCATGACTACAAGCAGACAAAGACAACATTCATGACTACAAAGACAACATTCAGACAAAGACAACATTCATGACTACAAGCAGACAAAGACAACATTCATGACTACAAGCAGACAAAGACAACATTCATGACTACAAGCAGACAAAGACAACATTCATGACTACAAGCAGACAAAGACAACATTCATGACTACAAGCAGACAAAGACAACATTCATGACTACAAGCAGACAAAGACAACATTCATGACTACAAGCAGACAAAGACAACATTCATGACTACAAGCAGACAAAGACAACATTCATGACTACAAGCAGACAAAGACAACATTCATGACTACAAGCAGACAAAGACAACATTCATGACTACAAGCAGACAAAGACAACATTCATGACTACAAGCAGACAAAGACAACATTCATGACTACAAGCAGACAAAGACAACATTCATGACTACAAGCAGACAAAGACAACATTCATGACTACAAGCAAAGACAACATTCATGACTACAAGCAGACAAAGACAACATTCATGACTACAAGCAGACAAAGACAACATTCATGACTACAAGCAGACAAAGACAACATTCATGACTACAAGCAGACAAAGACAACTTTCATGACTACAAGCAGACAAAGACAACATTCATGACTACAAGCAGACAAAGACAACATTCATGACTACAAGCAGACAAAGACAACATTCATGACTACAAGCAGACAAAGACAACATTCATGACTACAAGCAGACAAAGACAACATTCATGACTACAAGCAGACAAAGACAACATTCATGACTACAAGCAGACAAAGACAACATTCATGACTACAAGCAGACAAAGACAACATTCATGACTACAAGCAGACAAAGACAACATTCATGACTACAAGCAGACAAAGACAACATTCATGACTACAAGCAGACAAAGACAACATTCATGACTACAAGCAGACAAAGACAACATTCATGACTACAAGCAGACAAAGACAACATTCATGACTACAAGCAGACAAAGACAACATTCATGACTACAAGCAGACAAAGACAACATTCATGACTACAAGCAGACAAAGACAACATTCATGACTACAAGCAGACAAAGACAACATTCATGACTACAAGCAGACAAAGACAACATTCATACCTGGAGGTTACCTGGAGGTTATTCCGGGGATCAACGCCCCCGCGGCCCGGTCCATGACCAGGCCTCCCGATGGATCAGGGCCTGATCAACTAGGCAACTAAGAAATTTCCTATGATTGCTAAAAGGTTGGTTCTACAAGTGAGATGGCTGGTATATGAAAATGTTATGAGAGCTTAATACTGCATCACTAGACATAAGACAAAGTTTTATTGACAAACTGTTCGAAGTGGGATGAAAGAGAAGAGACATGTGTAGAAATTAGGAAGCTCAAATTAATCAAGAGGGACATAATGAAAAATTCCTTTCAGGCGAGGGTAATGGACACACAGATTCGAAAGCAAATTGAGGAGGGAGGGAAGGAAATAAGGTTCAGTGTCCATACGCTACTAGGCGAGCACGCACGCACGCACACAGGCCAAGTGTCTAATCGATAAGTGCCTATGACAAAATGGTAACTAATACACTGAAGAGGGAGAGCGAGGGTAGCAACTAGCGAAGAGGCGGGGCCAGGAGCTATGACTCGAACCTTGCAACCATATGTAGGTGAGGTGAGTATACACACATAAGCATATTAACATAGCATCCAGCAGTTCGTTATTAAATAACAAAAAAAAAGGCACAATACCGTGACTGGAACGATACACAAATAACCCGCACGTAGAAGTGAGAAACTTACGACGACGTTTCGACCCGACTTGGACCATTTACAAAGTCAAACTAACGAGAAGGAGAGCAGGATGGGTATATATAGGCGGGAGGTGGTAGTAGTAGTAGTAGTACTACTGGATACACCTATACGTTATCACAGGGTCAGGATTTATAACGAGGTACCGAGGATGAAGACACAACCTGAGTCGTTGCTGCTGCTGCTGAGGTTACGCATTCACTCCTGGCCTTGCATTAACATAATAGTCTGAATTGGTCCCCCTTACAGAACTTAGAAGCCACTCAGCATTCCATAGACGAGTGCTGACTGCTCAGTTAATAGATATTAAATACAAGCCTCTAAGACTTCCATCGCATCTTATATCTTGCTATGCTACTATCTTTACCTCGTGGTGACAGAACGGCAGTTATATCACCACCACCCTAAATGTGTGATGCAACAGTTAGCAGCCTGGGAGGGTCACTAACACTTAAGAGATGTCTGAGATGTGGGTGTGGGGCGTGTCTGTCAAGGCAGGACTCGTGCTGCTGATCAAATGCCAACAAGACACTACACTGAGCACTGAGTGACTCTATTACTTAGTCGGCCACTCTGCGTGATGTGTGTACTCGCCTACTTGTTTTAACCTTACGTCTGCAAGGGTTGAACTCGGGCTCTTGGACCCAAACTGTGTTCAGTGATTATCTGGTTTGGCATATTCTCTAGCCCGTTGGGTGTTGATATACCTACTTTAGAATTTGTGTATGGAGTTAGCCTCAACATTATCTCTTGAATTCCTCTTGCATGACCCACCCACTGAAAGGATTCTTGATGCACCTCTGACTTATTTGAACTTCGTCAACATTTGTTACCCCTCGTTATGTTCCCTCCTATGTCAGTATATCACTTACTGCTTGTCCATATCCAAAAAAAATTTTTATTGTTATATCTTATCAGGATCTTCGATCTTATAGTACTGGGAGGATTTCTTCATATACCAACTCTTTGTTATGAGTCCAGTACTGTAGTAAATGTTTTCTTTGTATGCTTGATAAGATAAATATTCCATTGCTTGCTCCGCATACTCTAGTACTAGTCTTGTATGTATTGTGAGGTTTCGTGTGAGGACTGCATCAAGCCTAATTTAATTTTTTAGATTCTAAGTGTAACTCACCTTTCAGGTACGGCAGTTCACCCGGCCGACCTCCTTTTCATATCCTCACCGCCTTGCATTTGTTGGTATAGAATACCAGTATACACTTAGTATTTACTGTGTAGTAGCAGTATCGTAATCGTATCAGGTGCGATTACTGAGTTGAAAGATTTTTTCCAGTACCTTCTTTACTGTAGGAGCGGTGAACAAGGGGTACGGGCGCTTCACGGTGATCGTCAACAGGAGTACTTTAGCCAATTACCAGTCGTATCTTGTGTTCAGTGCGAAACGTCATGCCATTACTTCTCTACTAATTGCTGGCAGCAATGAGTCCCGATTCACTGTTTACTCGGCATTGTGAGGTCGGGAACACTGGCAACACGTGGGCTGGTTAACTGTGTGTGTGTGTGTGTGTGTGTGTGTGTGTGTGTGTGTGTGTGTGTGTGTGTGTGTGTGTGTGTGTGTGTGTGTGTGTGTGTGCGCGCGCGCGCGTACGTATGTGTGTGTACGTGTGTGTACGTGTGTGCGTACGTGTGTGTGTGTACGTGTGTGTGTGTACGTGTGTGTGTATACGTGTGTGTGTGTACGTGTAGTCACCTATATGTACTTATCTATAATGTGGTTACAAGGGTCGAGTTTTAGCTCCAGGCCCCTCCTCTTCACTGGTCGCTGATAGGTTCACTCCTGGCTTCGAGAGCCTTATCGTACCTCTTCTTAAAGCTATGTATAGATCTTGCTTCTACCACTTCATTTTACAGGTCGTTCCACATCCTGACTACCCTAAGGCTGAAGAAATGAGTCCTAACGTCTCTATTATTCATCTGAGTTTTCAACTTCCAGTTGAACACTCAATGTCCCTGTTCACGCTATCAATTTCTCTGTTATTTTTCACGATGTATATCACCCCTAGCCCTTCTGTCCTCCAGTGTCATCTGGCTGAATTCTCTTTAACACTCCTCATGGGACATACCTCTAAGCTTCAAGAATAGTCTCGTTGCAAACCTCTGCACTTTCTCCATTTTCTTGACATACTTGACTGTGTGTGTGTGTGTGTGTGTGTGTGTGTGTGTGTGTGTGTGTGTGTGTGTGTGTGTGTGTGTACGTGTACTCGCCTATATATGGTTGCAGGGGTCGAGTAACAGGTCCTCTCAGGGTGCGCCTCTGTGCCAGGACAGACTTAGGGCAGTGGTATTATGAAGTAAAGTAGGACCATATGGTACCACCACGTGGTCCCAGTAGGACCATGTGGTTCCACCACGTGGTCCCAGTAGGACCATGTGGTACCACCACGTGGTCCCAGTAGGACCATGTGGTACCGCCACGTGGTCCCAGTAGGACCATGTGGTACTGCCACGTGGTCCCAATAGGACCATGTGGTACTGCCACGTGGTCCCAGTAGGACCATATGGTACCACCACGTGGTCCCAGTAGGACCATGTGGTACCACCACGTGGTCCCAGTAGGACCATGTGGTACCGCCACGTGGTCCCAGTAGGACCATGTGGTACTGCCACGTGGTCCCAGTAGGACCATGTGGTACTGCCACGTGGTCCCAGTAGGACCATGTGGTACTGCCACGTGGTCCCAGTAGGACCATGTACTGCCACGTGGTCCCAGTAGGACCATGTGGTACCACCACGTGGTCCCAGTAGGACCATGTGGTACTGCCACGTGGTCCCAGTAGGACCATGTGGTACTGCCACGTGGTCCCAGTAGGACCATGTGGTACTGCCACGTGGTCCCAGTAGGACCATGTGGTACTGCCACGTGGTCCCAGTAGGACCATGTGGTACTGCCACGTGGTCCCAGTAGGACCATGTGGTTCCACCACGTGGTCCCAGTAGGACCATGTGGTACCACCACGTGGTCCCAGTAGGACCATGTGGTACCGCCACGTGGTCCCAGTAGGACCATGTGGTACCGCCACGTGGTCCCAGTAGGACCATGTGGTACTGCCACGTGGTCCCAGTAGGACCATGTGGTTCCACCACGTGGTCCCAGTAGGACCATGTGGTACCACCACGTGGTCCCAGTAGGACCATGTGGTACCACCACGTGGTCCCAGTAGGACCATGTGGTACCACCACGTGGTCCCAGTAGGACCATGTGGTACTG
The DNA here is from genome assembly GCF_038502225.1 of Cherax quadricarinatus. Lineage (NCBI taxonomy): Eukaryota > Metazoa > Arthropoda > Malacostraca > Decapoda > Parastacidae > Cherax > Cherax quadricarinatus. The sequence continues at coordinate 18,140,814 of NC_091335.1, read as the reverse complement.
CCACGTGGTCCCAGTAGGACCATGTGGTTCCACCACGTGGTCCCAGTAGGACCATGTGGTTCCACCACGTGGTCCCAGTAGGACCATGTGGTACCACCACGTGGTCCCAGTAGGACCATGTGGTACCGCCACGTGGTCCCAGTAGGACCATGTGGTACCGCCACGTGGTCCCAGTAGGACCATGTGGTACCGCCACGTGGTCCCAGTAGGACCATGTGGTTCCACCACGTGGTCCCAGTAGGACCATGTGGTACCACCACGTGGTCCCAGTAGGACCATGTGGTACCGCCACGTGGTCCCAGTAGGACCATGTGGTACCGCCACGTGGTCCCAGTAGGACCATGTGGTACTGCCACCTGGTCCCAGTAGGACCATGTGGTTCCACCACGTGGTCCCAGTAGGACCATGTGGTACCACCACGTGGTCCCAGTAGGACCATGTGGTACCACCACGTGGTCCCAGTAGGACCATGTGGTACCACCACGTGGTCCCAGTAGGACCATGTGGTACTGCCACGTGGTCCCAGTAGGACCATGTGGTTCCACCACGTGGTCCCAGTAGGACCATGTGGTTCCACCACGTGGTCCCAGTAGGACCATGTGGTACCACCACGTGGTCCCAGTAGGACCATGTGGTACCGCCACGTGGTCCCAGTAGGACCATGTGGTACCGCCACGTGGTCCCAGTAGGACCATGTGGTACCGCCACGTGGTCCCAGTAGGACCATGTGGTACCGCCACGTGGTCCCAGTAGGACCATGTGGTACCGCCACGTGGTCCCAGTAGGACCATGTGGTTCCACCACGTGGTCCCAGTAGGACCATGTGGTACCACCACGTGGTCCCAGTAGGACCATGTGGTACCGCCACGTGGTCCCAGTTTCGTCTTGACTACACTTCAAGTAATTAATCATTGGTGTTTCCAGCAATAATTAGTGTTACCCTGGTGACTTGCAACGTCTTGAACTTTGAGTATTAGTCCACAGTGGCAGTAGTGGTATGGGGTTGGTGCATCTGGTGGTATGAGGTTGGTACTTGTGTTATGGAGTTGGTGTTTATCTTGTGGGGTTGGTAGCGGTGGTGTGATGTAGGTGGTGGTGGTGTGATGTAGGTGGTGGTGTGAGGTTGGTGGTGGTGTGAGGTTAGTGGCGGTGGTGTGAGGTTGATGGCGGTGGTGTGAGGTTGATGGCGGTGGTGTGAGGTTGTTGTTGGTGGTGTGAGGTTGATGGCGGTGGTGTGAGGTTGTTGTTGGTGGTGTGAGGTTGTTGGTGGTGGTGTGAGGTAGGTGGTGGTGGTGTGAGGTTGGTGGTGGTGGTGTGAGGTTGTTGGTGGTAGTGTGAGGTTGTTGGTGGTAGTGTGAGGTTGTTGGTGGTGGTGTGAGGTTGGTGGTGGTGGTGTGAGGTTGTTGTTGGTGGTGTGAGGTTGTTGGTGGTGGTGTGAGGTTGGTGGTGGTGGTGTGAGGTAGGTGGCGGTGGTGTGAGGTTGTTGTTGGTGGTGTGAGGTTGTTGGTGGTGGTGTGAGGTAGGTGGTGGTGGTGTGAGGTTGGTGGTGGTGGTGTGAGGTTGGTTGTGGTGGTGTGAGGTTGGTGGTGGTGGTGTGAGGTTGGTGTTGGTGGTGTGAGGTTGGTGTTGGTGGTGTGAGGTTGTTGGTGGTGGTGTGAGGTAGGTGGTGGTGGTGTGAGGTTGGTGGCGGTGGTGGTGTGAGGTTGGTGGCGGTGGTGTGAGGTTGTTGTTGGTGGTGTGAGGTTGTTGGTGGTGGTGTGAGGTAGGTGGTGGTGGTGTGAGGTTGGTGGTGTGAGGTTGGTGTTGGTGGTGTGAGGTTGTTGTTGGTGGTGTGAGGTTGTTGGTGGTGGTGTGAGGTAGGTGGTGGTGGTGTGAGGTTGGTGGTGGTGGTGTGAGGTTGGTGGTGGTGGTGTGAGGTTGGTGTTGGTGGGAGAGCGGCGGCATCCTGGCTTCACTACCTTCCGTCACTTAGTGCACCACTCAGGCGCGCTCTCTCAATTTCCTTTAGTGTGCCATTCAGATAAGCCGAAAAATAAGAAGCTAGTAAAAATGTATGTAGGTATTTTGCCTAGTGAGAGGGTGGGTGGGATTAGTGGTGTGGGCCTGGGAGGAGAGTTATGCACCCTCAGACACCCAGGGTGGGTATATTGAGGGTGGGTAGGGGTGGCAAGCACTCAGCACTGCCCAAACACCTTCACTACCACTTCCTCCACGCACACCACACTATACCTTGGAGTTGGGACAAGTAGGACTGGGAGTTGTAGGTTATTAAATGAGTTACAGAATAACCATTAATTAAAGCTTAAGTTATAAAAAGATGGAAGCTTTTCTTCCCATATACTGTACACTTACCTTCATAACTCCTTACTTCATACCTTCAACTCTGTCACCATCAGTAATCCTCTACAGTGAGCAGAAATATATACGGAACCAATAGAGACAACCCAAATGGAAATAAGTCCCTCTGTCTGATTTTTTTGGGGGTTATCCTAGGTAATTTACACATGTTAAGCCATTCGTGGCCCCAGACTATTAAACATCTTACCAGAAGGTATCAGAAACACGGCTGGAACAAGTGTAGAAGCCTACAAGAGGAAACTGGACAAGTATCTTTACAAAGTGCCAGATCAACCAGGCTGTGATGGATATGTGGGGCAGCGGACCTCCAGCAGCAACATCCTGGTTGACCAGGCAAGCACCAGATGAGCCTGGCCTATGACCGGGCTCCGAGAGTAGAGGGACTCAAAACTCATCAAAGTTATATCAAAGGTATGTTTGATAATTGTAGTTATGTTACCTGGAGGTTACCTGGAGGTTATTCCGGGGATCAACGCCCCCGCGGCCCGGTCCACGACCAGGCCTCCCAATGGATCAGGGCCTGATCAACTAGGCTGTTACTGCTGGCCGCACGCAGTCCGACGTACGAGCCACAGCCCGGCTGATCCGGCACTGACTTTAGGTATCTGTCCAGCTCTCTCTTGAAGGCAGCCAGGGGTTTATTGGCAATTCCCCTAATGCTTGATGGGAGGCTGTTGAACAGTTTTGGGCCCCGGACACTTATGGTGTTTTCTCTTAGTGTACCAATGGCGCCCCTACTTTTTATTGGCGGCATTTTGCATCGCCTGCCCAGTCTTTTACTTTCGTAGGGAGTGATTTCTGTGTGCAGATGTGTACCTGTACCTAAATAAACTTAATAACCTGTACAAAACTTATGTCGGGTTAATTTGGAATACACAACACCAGCATATAACTCATACCTGGCGAAGCATAGTGCAAAGATGGAAAAAATTCTCGAGGTTCGCAGCTAAACATCCCCAGGGCTAAAGGAACTTCTGTAATGGAGAGACTTAACGACCTAAGCCTAGCATCATGAATGGCTATGAGGGACAATATTACGGCACAAGAATGGATTACACAATGTTTGAAATGTGTTAAGCCACAGGAATGTCGAAATATGTATATATAAAAAACCCTACTAAATCCGTGTTTCATACAGCGCTGATGGATACATACTATAATCTCAAATAGGTAAAAACATGCAGACATAAGACAGTTGAAGTAAATGAATACTGAAAAGATATCAGAGGAAAAGTGTCCATGGCGGGATTTAGTACACGTCACTGCGAATAACACTCAGGTCTAGCATAAATAAAAATTATTAAAAAATCATGGATAAGACAGAATAAATATAAATACATCAGTTAGGTAAGACGTATTAGAGGAGAGAACCAATAAATAAGAGTATTTAGAAACTGCTGAAAAGCCAAATGATTAAAACTTCACAAGTTGCCTTGCAGTTACATCTCAGAGTTGCAAACACTTCGTTAGCGGCAGTTTGCTAAGTTTAATATATACTGTGGCTGCTCACTCCACTGTCCCACCTTTTTTTACTCACTATGGACTATTTTAGTATTTTTGACAGTAATTAGGAGCTACAACAAAAATATTTCAACTAATTACATAAATATTAATAACTAAACTTAAGAATAAAAACTAATACACAATAAAGCTAATAAATTTCTAAATTGCTATTATTGAATTATTGAATATTCATTCATTATTTGTTTTCGTCAAAATAAACGGAGGTGAGTTTAACGTGTGTTACTGGGAAGCGTTGTATTGTAGCACCTGCATGTATAGTACACAACACTGTGTTGTGGACTGGGAAGCGTTGTATTGTAGCACCTGCATGTATAGTACACTGTATTGTGGAACCAGAGATGACATAGAAAACATCAACTTTGACTGTATTATTAGTATATGATTAGTTTGTTTTATTTTTATTGTAGCCACTTTGAAAATGTCTGATTCATTCAAGTAGAAATGAGTATAAGGAAAATCTTCACTATTTACTGTTTCATTGCTGGAACAGTAAATCGTGAAGTCGGAAGTTTGACGTTTATTTCAAAACGTGATGTAGAGAACCTTGTCTAGCACTAGTTTACCCAAAATGTGTGTTGTCGTTTTTAAAGTTTTTCAAGTCACGTGCATATTTTGGTAACCTCTATGTCCATGTAATATTTTATAAATGTATATGGTATTAAGTAACAGTAAAAAAACAAAAACAAAATCTGGACATATTGTGACTTTTTTTTATTGTATGAAATATTTCAAAACTTTTACTGACAAACATAAATCAAACTTTTACAATCATATTATTTGTGGATTAATTTACATAATTTTTATGAGAGATAATGTTTGTAAAAAAAATCACCCGCTTGCGAATTGATGCGTGTGTGTGTGTGTGTGTGTGTGTGTGTGTGTGTGTGTGTGTGTGTGTGTACTCACCTAGTTGTACTCACCTAGTTGAGGTTGCGGGGGTCGAGTCCGAGCTCCTGGCCCCGCCTCTTCACTGATCGCTACTAGGTCACTCTCCCTGAGCCGTGAGCTTTATCATACCTCTGCTTAAAGCTATGTATGGATCCTGCCTCCACTACATCACTTCCCAAACTATTCCACTTACTGACTACTCTGTGGCTGAAGAAATACTTCCTAACATCCCTGTGATTCATCTGTGTCTTCAACTTCCAACTGTGTCCCCTTGTTACTGTGTCCAGTCTCTGGAACATCCTGTCTTTGTCCACCTTGTCAATTCCTCTCAGTATTTTATATGTCGTTATCATGTCCCCCCCCTATCTCTCCTGTCCTCCATTGTCGTCAGGTTGATTTCCCTTAACCTCTCCTCGTAGGACATACCTCTTAGCTCTGGGACTAGTCTTGTTGCAAACCTTTGCACTTTCTCTAGTTTCTTTACGTGCTTGGCTAGGTGTGGGTTCCAAACTGGTGTCGCATACTCCAATATGGGCCTAACGTACACGATGTACAGGGTCCTGAACGATTCCTTATTAAGATGTCGGAATGCTGTTCTGAGGTTTGCTAGGCGCCTATATGCTGCAGCAGTTATTTGGTTGATGTGCGCTTCAGGAGATGTGCCTGGTGTTATACTCACCCCAAGATCTTTTTCCTTGAGTGAGGTTTGTAGTCTCTGGCCCCCCTAGACTGTACTCCGTCTGCGGTCTTCTTTGCCCTTCCCCAATCTTCATGACTTTGCACTTGGTGGGATTGAACTCCAGGAGCCAATTGCTGGACCAGGTCTGCAGCCTGTCCAGATCCCTTTGTAGTTCGGTGTGTGTGTGTGTGTGTGTGTGTGTGTGTGTGTGTGTGTGTGTGTGTGTGCGGGTGTGGGTGTGGGTGTGGGTGTGCCGAATAGGTAAAACTTGCGGTTTTAGCTTACATAGCAACGCTCTTCTGCCGAATAAGGCAAGCGAAAATTTGTGTATACAATAATTTCGCATAAATCATTCTGAACCTAACGAAAAAAAATATATTTCATTGTGTTTGTTTATTATTAAATTATTGAAACGTATCTAAAATATATGTAGTTGGATTAGGCCAAATTAAATTGTGTTTTTTATAAGATTAGGTAAGTTTTCTAAGGTTCTTTTGGTACAAAATTATTAATTTTTACATTGACATAAATGAAAAAAGTATATGTTTAAACATATAAGAGAAAATTTTAGAAATGACTTAATTTTAAATGAATTCTTCCTAATTGACCAGTTTTACCTATTCGGCACGATATATATATATATATATATATATATATATATATATATATATATATATATATATATATATATATATATATATATATATATTATATGCTGATGACACTGTGCTCTTGAGAGATTCTGAAGAGAAGTTGCAGAGATTGGTGGATGAATTTGGTAGGGTGTGCAAAAGAAGAAAATTGAAAGTGAATACAGGAAAGAGTAAGGTTATGAGGATAACAAAAAGATTAGGTGATGAAAGATTGGATATCAGATTGGAGGGAGAGAGTATGGAGGAGGTGAATGTATTCAGATGTTTGGGAGTGGACGTGTCAGCGGATGGGTCTATGAAAGATGAGGTGAATCATAGAATTGATGAGGGGAAAAGGGTGAGTGGTGCACTTAGGAGTCTGTGGAGACAAAG
>NC_091335.1:18104340-18124340 GCF_038502225.1 Cherax quadricarinatus | reverse complement strand
TTAGGTTAGATTAGGTTGGTTATGTTAGGTTAGGTTAGATTAGGTTAGGTTAGGTAAGGTTATGTTAGGTTAGGTAAGGTTAGGATAGATTAGGTTAGATTAGATTAGGTTAGGTAAGGTTAGGTTAGGTAAGGTTAGGTTAGGTAAGGTTAGATTAGGTTTTGTGGTGGCGTCAGTGGGACATGCTGGTGTTGTGGTGGCGTCAGTGGGAGCTGATGCTTTTGTGGTGGCGTCAGTGGGAGCTGCTGCTGTTGTGGTGGCGTCAGTGGGAGCTGCTGCTGTTGTGGTGGCGTCAGTGGGAGCTGCTGCTGTTGTGGTAGCGTCAGTGGGAGCTGCTGCTGTTGTGGTGGCGTCAGTGGGAGCTGCTGCTGTTGTGGTGGCGTCAGTGGGAGCTGCTGCTGTTGTGGCGTCAGTGGGAGCTGCTGCTGTTGTGGTTGCGTCAGTGGGAGCTGCTGCTGTTGTGGTTGCGTCAGTGGGAGCTGCTGCTGTTGTGGTTGCGTCAGTGGGAGCTGTTGCTGTTGTGGTGGTGTCAGTGGGAGCTGCTGCTGCTGTTGTGGCGTCAGTGGGAGCTGCTGCTGTTGTGGTGGCGTCAGTGGGAGCTGTTGCTGTTGTGGCGTCAGTGGGAGCTGCTGCTGTTGTGGTGGCATCAGTGGGAGCTGCTGCTGTTGTGGTAGCGTCAGTGGGAGCTGCTGCTGTTGTTGTGGCGTCAGTGGGAGCTGCTGCTGTTGTGGCGTCAGTGGGAGCTGCTGCTGTTGTGGTGGCGTCAGTGGGAGCTGCTGCTGTTGTGGTGGCGTCAGTGGGAGCTGCTGCTGTTGTGGTGGCGTCAGTGGGAGCTGCTGCTGTTGTGGTGGCGTCAGTGGGAGCTGCTGCTGTTGTGGTGGCGTCAGTGGGAGCTGCTGCTGTTGTGGTGGCGTCAGTGGGAGCTGCTGCTGTTGTGGTGGCATCAGTGGGAGCTGCTGCTGTTGTGGTGGCGTCAGTGGGAGCTGCTGCTGTTGTGGTGGCGTCAGTGTGAGGTGCTGGTGTTGTGGTGGCGTCAGTGGGAGCTGCTGCTGTTGTGGTGGCGTCAGTGGGAGCTGCTGCTGTTGTGGTGGCGTCAGTGGGAGCTGCTGCTGTTGTGGTGGCGTCAGTGGGAGCTGCTGCTGTTGTGGTGGTGTCAGTGGGAGCTGCTGCTGTTGTGGTGGCGTCAGTGGGAGGTACTGGTGTTGTGGTGGTGTCAGTGGGAGCTGCTGCTGTTGTGGTGGTGTCAGTGGGAGCTGCTGCTGTTGTGGTGGTGTCAGTGGGAGCTGCTGCTGTTGTGGCATCAGTGGGAGCTGCTGCTGTTGTGGTGGTGTCAGTGGGAGCTGCTGCTGTTGTGGTGGTGTCAGTGGGAGCTGCTGCTGTTGTGGTGGCATCAGTGGGAGCTGCTGCTGTTGTGGTGGCGTCAGTGGGAGCTGCTGCTGCTGTTGTGGCATCAGTGGGAGGTGCTGGTGTTGTGGTGGCGTCATTGGGATTTGCTGGTGTTGTGGTGATAGTGGGAGGTGCTAATGTTGTGGTGGTGTCAGTGGGAGGTGCTGGTGTTGTGGTGGTGTCAGTGTGAGGTGCTGGTGTTGTTGTGGTGTCAGTGTGAGGTGCTGGTGTTGTGGTGGCGTCAGTGTGAGGTGCTGGTGTTGTGGTGGCGTCAGTGTGATGTGCTTGTGTTGTGCTGGCGTCAGTGGGAGCTGCTGCTGTTGTGGTGGCGTCAGTGGGAGCTGCTGCTGTTGTTGTGGCGTCAATGGGAGCTGCTGCTGTTGTGGTGGCGTCAGTGTGAGGTGCTGCTGTTGTGGTGGCGTCAGTGTGAGGTGCTGCTGTTGTGGTGGCGTCAGTGTGAGGTGCTTGTGTTGTGGTGGCGTCAGTGTGAGGTGCTGGTGTTGTGGTGGCGTCAGTGGGAGCTGCTGCTGTTGTGGTGGCGTCAGTGGGAGCTGCTGCTGTTGTGGTGGTGTCAGTGGGAGCTGCTGCTGTTGTGGTGGCGTCAGTGGGAGCTGCTGCTGTTGTGGTGGTGTCAGTGGGAGCTGCTGCTGTTGTGGTGGTGTCAGTGGGAACTGCTGCTGTTGTGGTGGTGTCAGTGGGAGCTGCTGCTGTTGTGGTGGTGTCAGTGGGAGCTGCTGCTGTTGTGGTGGTGTCAGTGTGAGGTGCTGATGTTGTGGTGGCATCAGTGGGAGCTGCTGCTGTTGTGGTGGTGTCAGTGGGAACTGCTGCTGTTGTGGTGGTGTCAGTGGGAACTGCTGCTGTTGTGGTGGTGTCAGTGGGAGCTGCTGCTGTTGTGGCATCAGTGGGAGCTGCTGCTGTTGTGGCATCAGTGGGAGCTGCTGCTGTTGTGGTTGCGTCAGTGGGAGCTGCTGCTGTTGTGGTGGCGTCAGTGGGAGCTGCTGCTGTTGTGGTGGTGTCAGTGGGAGCTGCTGCTGTTGTGGTTGCGTCAGTGGGAGCTGCTGCTGTTGTGGTGGTGTCAGTGGGAGCTGCTGCTGTTGTGGTGGTGTCAGTGGGAGCTGCTGCTGTTGTGGCGTCAGTGGGAGCTGCTGCTGTTGTGGTTGCGTCAGTGGGAGCTGCTGCTGTTGTGGTGGTGTCAGTGGGAGCTGCTGCTGTTGTGGTGGCGTCAGTGGGAGCTGCTGCTGTTGTGGTGGTGTCAGTGTGAGGTGCTGGTGTTGTGGTGGCGTCAGTGGGAGCTGCTGCTGTTGTGGTGGCGTCAGTGGGAGCTGCTGCTGTTGTGGTGGCGTCAGTGTGAGGTGCTGGTGTTGTGGTGGCGTCAGTGGGAGCTGCTGCTGTTGTGGTGGTGTCAGTGGGAGCTGCTGCTGTTGTGGTGGTGTCAGTGGGAGCTGCTGCTGTTGTGGTGGTGTCAGTGGGAGGTGCTTGTGTTGTGGTGGTGTCAGTGTGAGCTCCTGCTGTTGTGGTTGAGTCAGTGGGAGCTGCTGCTGTTGTGGTTGCGTCAGTGGGAGTGGGAGGTGCTGGGAGCTGCTGCTGTTGTGGCATCAGTGGGAGCTGCTGCTGTTGTGGTGGTGTCAGTGGGAGCTGCTGCTGTTGTGGTGGCGTCAGTGGGAGCTGCTGCTGTTGTGGTGGCGTCAGTGTGAGGTGCTGGTGTTGTGGTGGTGTCAGTGGGAGGTGCTGGTGTTGTGGTGGGTGTTGTGGTGGCGTCAGTGTGAGGTGCTTGTGTTGTGGTGGCGTCAGTGTGAGGTGCTTGTGTTGTGGTGGCGTCAGTGTGAGGTGCTTGTGTTGTGGTGGCGTCAGTGTGAGGTGCTTGTGTTGTGGTGGCGTCAGTGGGAGGTGCTGGTGTTGTGGCCATGTCAACGAGAGGTGCTGGAGTTGTGGTGGCGTCAGTGGGAGGTGTTGGTGTTGTGGTGGCGCCAGTGGGAGGTGCTGGTATTGTGGTGGTGTTAGTGGGAGGTGCTGGATTTGTGGTGGTGCCAGTGGGAGGTCCTGGTGTTGTGGTGTCAGTGGGAGGTCGTGGTGTTGTGGTTGTGTCAGTGAGAGGTGGTGGTGTTGTAGTGATGTCAGTGGGAGGTGCTGGTGTTGTGGTGGTGTCAGTGGGAGGTGCTGGTGTTGTGGTGGTGTCATTGGGAGGTGCTGGTGTTGTGGTGGCGTCAGCGGGAAGTGCTGGTGTTGTGGTGTCAGTGGCAGGTGCTGGTGTTGTGGTGGCGTCAGTGGGAGGTGCTGGTGTTGTGGTGGCGTCAGTGGGAGGTGCTGGTGTTATGGTGGTGTGAGTGGGAGGTGCTGGTGTCAGTGGGAGGTGCTGGTGTTTTGGCGGTGTCAGTAGGAGGTGCTGGTGTTGTGGCGGTGTCAGTGGGAGGTGCTGGTGTTGTGGTGGTGTCAGTGTGAGGTGCTGGTGTTGCGGCGGTGTCAGTGGGAGGTGCTGGTGTTGTGGTGGTGTCAGTGTGAGGTGCTGGTGTTGCGGCGGTGTCAGTGGGAGGTGCTGGTGTTGTGGTGGTGTCAGTGTGAGGTGCTGGTGTTGTGGCGGTGTCAGTGGGAGGTGCTGGTGTTGTGGCGGTGTCAGTGAGGTGCTGGTGTTGTGGCGGTGTCAGTGTGAGGTGCTGGTGTTGTTGTGTCAGTGGGAAGTGCTGGTGTTGTGGTGGTGTCAGTGGGAGGTGCTGGTGTTGCTGGTGTTGTGGTGGTGTCAGTGGGAGGTGCTGGTGTTGTGGTGGTGTCATTGGGAGGTGCTGGTGTTGTGGCGGTGTCAGTGGGAGGTGCTGGTGTTGTGGTGTCAGTGGGAGGTGCTGGTGTTGTGGTGGTGTCAGTGGGAGGTGCTGGTGTTGTGGTGGTGTCAGTGGGAGGTGCTGGTGTTGTGGTGGTGTCAGTGGGAGGTGCTGGTGTTGTGGTGGTGTCAGTGTGAGGGGTGTGGTGGTGGTGTCAGTGTGAGGGGTGTGGTGATGGTGTCAGTGTGAGGGGTGTGGTGGTGGTGTCAGTGTGAGGTGCTGGTGTTGTGGTGGGTGTTGTGGTGACGTCAGTGCGAGGTGATGGTATTGTGGTGGCGTCAGTGTGAGGTAGTGGTGTTGTGGTGGTGTCAGTGTGAGGTGCTTGTGTTGTGGTGGTGTCAGTGTGAGGTACTGGTGTTGTGGTGGTGTCAGTGGGAGGTGCTGGTGTTGTGGTGGTGTCAGTGGGAGGTGCTGGTGTTGTGGTGGTGTCAGTGGGAGGTGCTGGTGTTGTGGCGGTGTCAGTGGGAGGTGCTGGTGTTGTGGTGGTGTCAGTGGGAGGTGCTGGTGTTGTGGTGGTGTCAGTGGGAGGTGCTGGTGTTGTGGTGGTGTCAGTGGGAGGTACTGGTGTTGTGGTGGTGTCAGTGGGAGGTACTGGTGTTGTGGTGGTGGGAGGTGTGAGGACGTGCTGGTGTTGTGGTGGCGTCAGTGTGAGGTGCTGGTGTTGTGGTGGTGTCAGTGGGAGGTGCTGGTGTTGTGTGGTGTTGTGGCGGTGTCAGTGGGAGGTGCTGGTGTTGTGGTGGTGTCAGTGGGAGGTGCTGGTGTTGTGGCGGTGTCAGTGGGAGGTGCTGGTGTTGTGGTGGTGTCAATGGGAGGTGCTGGTGTTGTGGCGGTGTCAATGGGAGGTGCTGGTGTTGTGGCGGTGTCAGTGGGAGGTGCTGGTGTTGTGGCGGTGTCAATGGGAGGTGCTGGTGTTGTGGCGGTGTCAATGGGAGGTGCTTGTGGTGGTGTGATACAGTGTTACCACCCGGGGGTCCAGGGATGCAGCTACCATATGATAGACTACCCGAAAAAATTGGCTTTAAAAATTAGTAGTTCTTTTGTGTCATCAACTTCGCTTTAAGGTCTTGAAGTTTTACACTAAAAGTTTGACTCCCGGATAAGTACATTGTTATTTTTGTAAACAGTTTTCACAGTTGAGTATCGATTTATGTTTTAACTTATTGTATTATACTTCATATTTTAAATAAGTTCGGTAATATTTCAGTAAAAAAGTAGACCTGGAGGGTTTCGGGGGTCAACGCCCCCGCGGTCCGGTCCATGACCAGGTCTCGTGGTGGATCAGGACCTGATCAGGGAGGCCGCACGTAAACCGACGCGTGTGCCACAGCCCGGCTCGTCGGGTACTGACTTTAGGTGGCTATATAGCGCCTTCTTGAAGACAGCCAGGGGGTCTACTGATAAGAGGAAGAAGAGGCATTATCCATTTATTGATGGCAACCCAATTTGTTGAATAAAATTAGCTCATTTAAACGTACACACCTAAAAATCATTGGGAACCTTTCGTTCTGCACAACCCACCATCCCTAAGTGAAGCTAATCGGAAGAGGCTTTCTCTAGTTCTTTCTCGAAATTTAACGGGCAAATTTGCGTCTTCACAGACTAAACTTGCAGGATATCATCCTATCCCTTGGATACATGAGCCATTAAAGCGTTTACCTGGAGTTTACCTGGAGAGAGTTCCGGGGTTCAATGCCCCCGCGGCCCGGTCTGTGACCAGGCCTCCTGGTGGATCAGAGCCTGATCAACCAGGCTGTTACTGCTGGCTGCACGCAAACCAACGTACGAGCGTAAAGTTGGTCTGAGACTGAGCCACTGGAAAGTTAACCCCTGAAACCGTCTTCAGGCAAACTAAAGGTAAAACCACACTATTTAAAAAATAACATTGAGAAATTGGTAACTACACACGCCAGTAACAAAGGTAACTTTCTTGTAAGTAGGATACACCAGTATTGAAAGTTTGAAACCAGTTAGTAGAGTTATTAGAGTCGGGAGTGGTCTAGACCACTGACCAGAGGGCACCTGCACCTGCCAATAGCTGCAGGAATCTTTCCCTAGTTTTAATAACCCAAAGTTGAAAATTTGTATCTGACAATGAGCGTTCTCAAACTATAAATTTGAACCTTGAAGAAGCAAACAATTATCAACCACTTTGCGTGAACTTCACGATATGCAATGTTTTGAAAGTTTGTAATTCATCGTTAACATTAATATTTGATATTATATTGGTGGTGTATATTCTACTTATTACAGTGTATGTGTATAGGAATGTAATGTTTCATATCTGTTTTAGTCTGTAAATTTATGTTTTTGTGTCTTGTTGATGCACTACCAACTCTTAGGTAAATACTTATTAAGGTTTTGATGAGGTCAGGGTATGACCATTAATTAGGATAATTAATGTATGTTATTTAGAACGGTGACTGTACATACGGGGGGGGGGGGGTAGAAGTGTCAGCTGTGTCTGCACTGGCAATAATGATTATTGTAAAAGGAGGGTTTGTTGGTTATGTATATGGTTGTGGGTTATGTATATGGTTGTGGGTTATGTATATGGTTGTGGGTTATGTATATGGTTGTGGGTTATGTATATGGTTGTGGGTTATGTATATGGTTGTGGGTTATGTATATGGTTGTGGGTTATGTATAAGGTTGTGGGTTATGTATATGGTTGTGGGTTATGTATATGGTTGTAATATGGCCATTATCTATGGTGTTCTATAATGTACCGGGATTGTGTACTAGAGGTTTTGTAATATCTAGTATGGTTTTTAATTTTATACTCTTATACATTATTGTATTTGTTCTATGTTTTAAATAAAAATATAAAAAAAAAATTATCAACCACTTACAGGACCCCTTCGGGGATTCCTAATAACCATCAAAGTTTCATACTATGGAACAATGCTCTTCTCCAGACTGAGGGACTGACCACCTCAAAACTTTAAGGGCGATGGAATGATTACATCGTCTTCAAGTATCTTCTGCTTCTTTCAACTTTTCTGTACTCGACTGAAGAAGCCTACTCTGTAGGCGAAACGTTTCGAAATAAAGATACCTAACTGTTGCATATGTGTCTTACCTAACAACCTGTCGGTATTTTATACCATTTTAATGTTCATCAAAGTTTCATTGAATAGTTAATGATAGAGCTAAACGATTGGGTATAATTTTGTAGTTTTGTTAAGTGTGCAATTTGAATACATTTTTCAGAGGAAGGAAATCCCTTACATTTTGCTTGTAAAATTGTCACTCTTATGAACCTCTGTCTAGCATGAGATTGCTCCTCCAGTATTCCAACTCTATTCATTTCAAAACATTTCGAGATATTAGGTTTTTATGTAGGTTCAGAAAAGCTTTTACAAAACTGTGAATAAATATATTTGTTCCCTTCTTTAGGCGTTAACTAAAATAATGTGAATGTTAACAGTTAAAAAAATCGTAGTCATGCAGTTACTTGAATAAATATTGAAATGCGCTAAGATACTCTTCTGTAGAGAAAAGTTAAATCTGAAGTTTTAATGTTATGAAGTCTTTTAAAACAAATGATTAAGCTCTAAAAGACCCATAGGGGTTTGGCCTTTTTTTTTTTTTTGCGAATACAGTATAATAAACAATAATAATATGGAACAAATGGCTGTAATTTGTAAGTAATTGTTTAAAAGTGCCATATACAGTATGCCATTTTCTTGTAGAAAATTAATTGACACCTGAGAGACTAGACAATGTACATATTCTCAGATGTATGGTACAGTGGACTTGCCATTAATAAACTGTTGTAACAGTGACATGTAAGAGTTCAGTGACACTGTCATTTATATTTCCGAGAAGTGGTAACAGTGAGTGACACTGTCATTTGTGTTTCTGAGAAGTGGTAACAGTGAGTGTCACTGTCATTTGTGTTTCTGAGAAGTGGTAACAGTGAGTGACACTGTCATTTGTGTTTCTGAGAAGTGGTAACAGTGAGTGTCACTGTCATTTGTGTTTCTGAGAAGTGGTAACAGTGAGTGACACTGTCATTTGTGTTTCTGAGAAGTGGTAACAGTGAGTGGACTGGTGTACTTTTCCAGTCCTTATCTGAACGTACAAGCCATCCAAGTGTGGTCCGATTTATCAAGGATGAGGGACTGATCACCCCAAATTAACTCTCCAAATCTTCCACCGTCTCCGGTATTTATTCTCTGTATTAGATTGAAAAAAATCATTGGTGAAGCGCCTCCAATAGAAAAGACAGCCAAATATTGCACATGTCTTATTCGGTGACTATAATGTGCAATGTATGGCCTAAGGAGTCGCATTTAAGTTACTTGACCAGCCCCCAAATTGACAAATTGACTATTCGTGGATTACATTTTGTGAAACTGCAGGAATTAAATATTTCGAGCATATTGTCAAATTTGCAAAAGATAGACTGCTGTTCCAGATATCACAGAAAATGCAAATCCGACTTCACCAAGCAACCAGGCCAGATTAAGTCATTATGCAGCTGGACACAATGCAGAGGAGCATCCCAGGCGCTTCTCAAGAATATGGCTGATCATACAGTCAAGGGTACATGATAAAATATGCTCATACATTTAAATGACAAATTGAATACATGAAATCACACTTGACCAAAATTATTCGCGTATTTATCTTGAGGTGGAATTTAGAGACTGCATGTTTTCACGATGCCTGGCAATGGAAGCTCCCACAGCTTATTGCCTGACTCAGTGGCTACAGATAATGTGAAGAAACTTGGTATCTGCCGAGAAGTGGCTGCAAAAGGATCGAGGCTTTTACACCAGCAAGAAGTTCACACTGAATACATTAGTGAACATGAAAAGTTTTTATTGTCGACCTTGGACAATGGCTAACGCTAATGGCAATTTGAAAAAGATAAACCGGCTGTAGCGAAGTAACAGGAGCAGTGTCTCCTGCTTAATAAGATTCCTGAGTCATGTACCTCACTTAATGTTATGACACTCATTCACATATAACGTGATCAGAATCGTACATGCCATAACTTCTGTGGTCACATTTTTACACAGTGCTTCATGCTGGTAGAGGGAGTAACACAGTTGATGTGGTATTATATATGTACCATGAACACACCATTGAGTCAGAATAAAATGAAAGCTGTGATTCTAAAGAAAAAACATAGTATTCAGTAAAATAAGGTCTTGGTAAAACTTTAAAAAGTTGAAGAGGCTTCTGATTTGCACACAGCAAAAGCAAATTAACCAAATTTCTTGCGAAAAACTGGAAATAACAGATTAGATTAGGGATGGCTTAGCGTTTCTTTTTGATTATAATAATAACAGATTAGGGAACAATTTGGTGACAAAACCGTGTATATCTGGTAACCAATACATCAAACCGAAATATAATGGCATATCAGCGAGATCCTTAAGTACAATCAAGAAAAGGCTGATACATATTTTACATGTCTTTAACAAACATGGGCCAGAATTGGGCATTAAAACATGCATCAGACCTTGTCTTTAAATAGGTTTAAGTGGCGGTATCTTATATATGTACTTCATTCTTTCACCTTTACCCATGAACCGGGTATGATATAAAGTGCACTGGTCGTACTGAGAAAGATAAAAATGCTAAAATATTAAAGTCAGAAGTTTGTTAAAGGTTTTAAATCTTTTGCTGCCAGTTAAGAGCTTCCCAAAGAAATGTAGTACTTTTTTTTTTAAATTCACTTGTCAGATATGCTGTGGCAACTCTAAGGTGGACCCAGTAAATGAACTATTTTACCAAATATACCATTGATGAAGAGGACATGAAAGCTGCGCTTTGCCACTACATGAAAAAAAAAATGCTGGAGTGCACACTTGAAGCTGACTATCAGGCTACTATCTGGAGGCAAAGCCCTGAGAATTCCCCTGACACTCCTGACCCCTCTAAAGGACGTGACTGGTTAATAAACGAAGAAGTAAGTCTTGTTAGCCGATGGATGACATATTCTCCAGACTAGAGGTCGTCCTTGGTCTAATGTCATGCAGGTGTGCCCGAGCTTGCCGGCCTGTGCATGCATTTTGAACAGTCTGGAATGCACAGCAGCCTGCAAGCTGCTGACATGCTGAAATAATGCTGATAGTGGTACTATCACCTGCACGCAAGAATTATGAGATAGTCATGGTGGCTAGAACTACATTCATGTTTCACAAAGTTATTTTCACACTTTTGATAATTAAAAGTTATCACATTGTTAACCATTTTCTAATCTGCATATTAATGCTGAATAAACTATTGTAAATAAAAAAATGGTTGAGGTGTATTACAAAAAATATATCTAAATGCATGGTAAAAACCACTACGAGCTATATTTCAGTGTGTATAATTTAATATTGGATATGCTTAGGAGACAACAGTTGCAAAGTGGAGAGCATTTTGTGCGGTATGTATAGTCTTGCCAAACAAATATAAGCCCGTTTGAAAGTTGATATTTTGCTAGGCATCTAGAATGTCAGTCACGTGATTCCAGACAGTTCAGACATATGGCTAACTTAAATAATAGTGGTTGTTAGTCTCTAAACTTATGAAGTATTTTTTTCTAATTTATAAATATCAAATTATACAAATAATTTGCAAAGCTGTTCCGATCAGCATCACCATTAATCACTAACCCAAGTTGTCACATCGTATTGTGAGTATTAATATTCAAGCCACACTAATTAATACCATGCGTGTCCATCTTATTATGTAAACCTTCATTGTTCATTATATCTCTTTAACATTAGCCTTTAACACACTTAATAGCTAAATAATGTAGATCATAATCAAAGTGAATGTGAAAAAGATTTAGTTCTGGTTAGCAGTAATCTAAAGCTAAGACAACAGTGCATGGATATTTTCAATAAAGCTAATAGAATGCCTGATTTCATATTAAGAAGTATAAATAATACAAATACTAAAGTTATACGTCAACTTTGCATATATGCTAAAGCCTCATAATCTCCATATTACAGAATGGACATGAATCGCTGTAAATTTACAGATAATGATGTTGATTTCATATATCTAAAACCTTTCCTACGAAGATAGATTGAAAGCACTTAATTGCACTCCTTGGAAAGGCGTAGAAATAGGAGAGAAATGATTGAAGTGTACAATTGGAAAACAGGAATAAATAACGGGGATATATATAGCGTGGGTGCGACTGCGTCACTGGCGGAGTTGCGCCGCCCCATGGGCTTGGCCTAGCTCCTCTCCTTTGAGACCGAAGGCAGGACTCACAGCAATGGATTGAAGTTGGAGAAATTTAGATTTAGAGAATATGTAGGAATTACTGGTTTAGTGATAGAGTTGTATATTGAGTGGAACTCGTCTACAACTGTTACCAATAGAGACAACTTTGTGATACACCTTTGGATAGCTTTCAGTATAGGTTTGTATGCACTAAAGTGAGTGCGAGTTGAACCTGCCTAGCATGGGCCAATAGGCCTATTGCAGTGTTCATTCATAATTTTATTGTTTTCTTTGAGAGGAGGGAGAAATCTTCAGATGATCCAGATATAGAAGAAATTAATACTGCATGATTTGGTTCACCCACAAAATTATGACCTCTGCACGTAAAGGTCAAGAGCCACGTAAGTTCCCGTCTTCTAATAACATGTTCATTTTTCCACTATAATCTACCTTGTCCATAATTATTGTCGCATTTACTTTGTTACGCAAGGTGAAGTCTAGGATCTTTCTTTAATTCATGGTATAACTTAATAAATCTTTGATGGCAATTGTTGTAGAGGTCTGAGCAAAGCTCAGACCTCTACAACACAATTGTCATCAAGTTATGGACAAGGTAGATTATAGTGGAAAAAATGAACATGTTATTAGAAGACGGGGGAACTTTCGTGCCCCTTAACCATGCACCAGTGACTGGATAATTACTATATAGATTATATAGAACTGAATTTGCACTTTCAACATGAAGGTCCAGTTGGTAAATAATATCTTGTTATTAACGAGATGATTAAGAACAGTCCACTTTTTAAATATGCAACAGCCAACATACGAATATTCGTTCAGTGTGGCAGACGAACATAATTGTTCCAGTATTGAAGAGTAGGACACAGGTGCAACAGTTGGGTACCTTTATTGAGTGAAACGTTCCGCCTACACAGTAGGCTTCTTCAGTCAGATACAGAAGCAGCAGGTGTAGTAGCAAAGTAAAGATGATATAATCAGTCCATCAACCTTGCAAGAATAGTTTTTGACGTAGTCAATCCCGCAACCTGGGGAAATGATCAGCTCCGAAGTTTAGAACATTGTTCCAGACTAGGCGAAGGAACATTGTTTCGCCTAGTCTGGAACATTGTTCCAGACTAGGCGAAACGTTGCAGTCGACAATAAAGATACCCATTTGTTGCACAAGTATCTTACTCTTCAACTTGTCGGTATTATATACCATATTGAACATGCATCAGTATCAATATTAAGACTGACGTAGAGCATCTGAACTAGTGAGTAGCAGATAAACATTCTTACCAGTAAATTGCGTGTCATCATCAGTTTTTAATACATAATTTTAGCATTACTCGTGGTAGCAGTAAAGAGACGGTTCGTCTATTTACTGCTATTTAATGCTAATTATCAGTTAAGTCTCAAATTATAAATTAGCCACAAATTATAAACAGTCTGCCCCAGGGAAAGCCATTTACAGAGAAGGGATTTATGGATGTTCCCTGTGCCATAATTTAACTGCTTTAGGGTACAGTTATAATCTCTCCATAACCCAATATATAGTTTTCTCAACCTACTTATCACTGTTAATAGGTTGAATGGACTCTCTCCCTCTCTCTTCGGTTCTTAAAATCTTTCAGTTTTTCCATATTTTTTTTCTTAAGCTGCTTGTAGACAGTCCAGTTATAACACTGCTTTGAAAACAGGAAAAGTGGAGGTGAGGAATATTTTTTTATTAAAATTGGGTACTTCAGCTTGTTCTGGTGTTGTTCTACTATAGGTACATGATAGGAGCAAAAAGATAGCTATATGGTGGTGGTGGTAATGGCTTGAGAGGTGGGATGGTGATTGACAAAGCGGGAACATTAGTTTTAGGAAATTTTATATTATTATTTATATTGTAAGATATTCTAGGATATCACCTTGGATGGTCATAAGGTGACGTCGTAATGCCTAGTTTATTAAATGCTGTGTCACAACCGTTGCAGCCAGTAATGTTGACAGAAAATGTGTGCACATATACGGATGGTTTATCAAGCTATTGCTATAAGTGTCAAGACGTGTGCTGATGCTTATGTACATGATTATATTCTGTTAGGTGATAGAGTGAGCTGCTCATATTTGTCACCAGACACGAAAATTTCTTCTGACACGATCATAGTCTTATGATGGCCTACACAGTGGAGGTATTTAGTCATATGGCCGAGGCCTTCCACTGGCTTTCCGGTCCATCTCGTTTAAAATTAAAAATGACAAAACATGAGGGTAGGTTTTAACCTCTTATAGAAAAGCAAGACACCCTAGAGTGGTGTCCTTGGAAATAAATAAATGAATATACATATATAGAATATTGTATATACAGTATGTTGTAAGATGTGAGTGCAGTGTATAATGTCGGTTGTGTATGTATTGTTCCATGTTTGAAGAACGCTGGTTCAGCTAGGATAGTCCCTAGTCATGTACAACTGTACTTGGGTTTATATAGTTACTAATCCGTAGGAAGGCACTAAACTTGTCCATGTCATACAACACTTCGGGAATGAGTGGCAGTCTATATTGATCCAAGGAAGGAGAGGGTAGCTCCAGTTTCTTGAATCAAGAGCTCTTTACCTCTTGAAGGGTATAGACGCAGTAAGAGAATATGGAATATTTCTTGATCGAGTTGTCTGTATACATTTTACTGCGAGAGCACAGTGTTGTTGCAACTTTTACCTTGAATACACTGCGATGGTCTCAACCTTTATTTGACACTGTAATGGTCACATGTTTCTGACACTTTGTTGTTGTCTGGTCACAACTTTTATTTGACACTTGTGGAGGTCACTTGTTATTTGGTAGTGGTTGGTTATAACTTTTATTTGGCACTGTGTAGTGGTGGTCACAACTTTTATTTGACCATGTGTGTGTGTTTAACTTTTATCTGGTATTACTGCTGGTTATTGATAAAGACTCGCCATGCTCACTAATAACCCACATGGAGACAAATACAGAAGATTAATTGGTCTCTATATTTCAATCCCCTTCTGGAATCCTCTTCAGCAGGTACATAAATGAAATCAAAACAGGAATATATAGGGAAGGTTACACCTCTCTCGTACGTGTGAGTGGGGGAGGGGAGGGGAGGGGTGGGGTGTCAAGCAGTGGGTGGGTGAGAAGACAAGTCCTGAAGTGAAGCTAAAATTTGGGTATGAAGTTCTTTTGTGCTATGTGATTCCTGATGTGGTGACGTCCTGTGCTCGACCATGGATCTAGAGTCTAGACCATGGAGATGAACTCTTCTCCAGGCTAAGGGACTAACCACCTCAAGTACAGTTTCTCCAGCGTTGATGGACTGGTTACATAATCATTTCACTATTACACCTGCTGCCTCTATTTGACTGAAGAAGCGAAACGTTTCAATAACAGAGATACCCATCTGTTGTACACGTGTCTTAATCATCAGCTTGTTTGTATTTTATATCATAATTTTTGTTTATATTTTATAAAAATTAATGTTATCACAAGTAATATACACTGATGGATCTAAACATGAGTCTTCTGGCAGGGCTGCATCTGCTCTTGTTGCCACCTCCCTAGTTAAGAACGATAATAAATTTGTTGAACTAGGCATAAGAATTAACAACTGGGCGTCTACATTGCAAACTGAACTGTTTGCAATCCTAATGGCGCTAAAGCTAACTTATGACACTGAGCTTGACTCTTATCATCTATCATCATTATTAGGAGAGAAGTAAATAATGAAAATGATTGTTATATGAATGCAGTTAGAAGCCTGAGTAGATCTTTAACCCACTATGATAACATGAACATTGATAAGTATGTTTATGGAGCAACTTGCAATGTGAACAGACTGACTGATGTTGTAGTGGCCAGGCTTAGGCTTGGTTACAAGTACTTCTGGCAGTTTGGGAGACACACAGATGATATTCAAACTAAATGTAAATTATGTGATCAGGCATATGGTCACTGTCTTGAACACACTGTGATTAATTGTCCACTTATTGAGGCATACAGAGATAGACAGTATAATAACCTATGTGACATGTCAAGATATCTTATTAATGAAAATAAGATACCAGATATACTAAGCAAATTTCCTAAATTTGCTTGTAACAGATAAGTGAACTATAGATATGTAGATATAAATCCATATGCATTCCTGTTAACCCTTCGGGGCCTAGTTCCTAGGCCTTTTGTGTATCCACATGTTCTTGCGCTACCGTCCACAGGATGGATATGGGGTGCACAACCAAATAGCCACTTCGGTGGCAAAATCTAAATTTAATCATAATTTTTCTGTTGTTCGCTTGTCAGATACTTTGTATCTGTTACCTCATGCATGGCACCATTGAAAACCATCACATGCTGACTTTGACAGGAGCTATTGTGACAGTTGGGTCTCCTCTATTCCCCTACCATATATTGGCACATGTTTAATCACCAGACCTGATGGTAACCCATTCCAGTATTTCTACCTGTCGAGAAACATTGTTTCCACTTTGGAGGAAAGCAAAGACATCTGATGCAGAGTTAAACCGTTTATTGTAAGCAGATTTGTACAGGTTTTACATACTGTGCACAGCAG
The DNA here is from genome assembly GCF_038502225.1 of Cherax quadricarinatus. Taxonomy (NCBI): domain Eukaryota; kingdom Metazoa; phylum Arthropoda; class Malacostraca; order Decapoda; family Parastacidae; genus Cherax; species Cherax quadricarinatus. Next base: position 18,108,383 of record NC_091335.1, on the reverse strand, counting down.
CTGTGAAATATGGCAGCATTTCTTTAAGAGAACGAAGAAAAACGTCCGAATTTGTAATCTACCAGTCCACATTCATTTCTATTTTTGTTTTATGTGTTCGGTATGGCTTACAGAATAAGTTACCAAATTTTTTTCTTTTTGCAATTTGTTCCATGAGAGATACATGATAATATACACTTGGAAGGTCCTGGAGGGATTGGTACCGAACCTGCACACGAAAATCACTCCATATGAAAGTAAAAGACTCGGCAGGAGATGCAACATTCCCTCAATGAAAAGCAGGGGCGCCACGTGTACACTGAGAGACAACACAATAAGTGTCCGGGGTCCAAGCCTGTTCAATTGCCTCCCAGCATACATAAGGGGTATTACCAATAGACTCCTGGCTGTCTTCAAGAAGGCACTGGACTGGCACCTAAAGTCAGTACCTGACCAACCGAGCTGTGGTTCGTACGTCATCTTGCGTGTGGCCAGCAGTAACAGCCTGGTTGATCAGACCCTGATCCACCATGAGACCTGCTCTCAGACCGGGTATATCAAACTACAGATTGGCTGGACTATATGAAGGTACCACAGGAAAACTATACCATAAAAGCTTGTTATATTAGAGAATGTAGTCTTGGGAAACATGAGTGGGGCGGCAAGACTGGTCTGGTCACCATAAATGAACGTAGGGAATTTATACAAGGCCGTTTACTTTAATGAAGACATTTGAAGAAATCACAAAATATTTGATTAATTAAAAGTAATATGTATTTGCTGGACTTATTTTTATCCTTTAGGTTCATTCCTTCTTTCTCGAGAGAAGATTAGAAAGTATATTTACCAGCTCTCTTGCTATCGTATCTTAATGCTTATAAACGTTCAGAATGAGATAATACGAGTAACTTTAACATGCTTTAGTTAAAGAGCAATTTAAAATTATTAGTGATAATCTTAGGAACTTAGGAAGTAGTGACAACGGCAAGTTATTACTATAGTGAGAATTACTTGTGATATTAAGGTAAGAAATTTCAAATAAAACCACGCACTTCTATCAATTATCTTAATGTAATAGTTAGGGGAACCTTCTAAGTCTTCAAAAGTCATTAGAGCATGTGTTTCTAGTTATGTATATTAATATTTGATACTAGGTATATTTCACACTGTTCTGTGCAACATATGCTAGTTCAACACTTGGGGAAACGTTTCGCCAGTTAGTGGCCTCATCGGTCCATTACAGAGAAGAATGGTGGAAGATGGAGTGTGAGGTTATCAGTCCTTCAGCTTTGAGATGACGTGTTCAGTCCATCTATCTTGATAGACTGAATACATCATGTTAGACTATACATCATCTTAAGACTGAGGGACTGATTACCACAAACTCCTCATCTTTTACCGTTGCTCTCCATAGTGGACTGATGAAGCCACTAGCCGGTGAAAAGTTTCCACAATAGACACACTACAAGTGTCTCATTTATTAACTCGTCGGTTTTCTAAATTATTTATATAATAACACATACTAGTCTGCTAGCATGGCAAACATCATAGTAAATGGCAGTAACAAACAAACTTGGACTATACAACAGACGTGTGAGAGCGAGATGTCATGAACGACAACCATTCCATGTTTCATACTTTTTCCTAGGCCACCTCGCTGCCAAACGTACCACAGCGGGTGATGCCAATTTCCTTATTTGTATTTAAATATGCGTTTTTGTGTGTGTCAAGTGCCTAACTTAATGCAACTTAGCTTAGCTGACCCTAACTTAACCTCTTGTTGCAAGATTTTTTTTTTTATTTTTTTTTTAAGATTTTGCAGGTGATGGCTGCTCCTGCCCTGCGAATGCCAGCTCAAGTTGTATAGTTTTAATTAATTATGTATTTGTGCATATACGATGTATTTTAAATGCAGATTTTCTTGTTGCACAGGAATATCAGGGACTCATCGGTACTGCTGTACTTATCCGACTTTTTGTCACTATTTTTAACCAGATGTTTGTAATGTAAGCTGATAAAGAGGTGTAGCTTTGATTAGTTGTTAATAATGTTCAGCAAGTGGGAGTTACACCAGCTTCACTGAGATACACTAAACTCACCAACACCATTTGTACATTAAAATTTTTACTACTTGGTGGGGTATTGATCACATACTTTCTCCTTCCTCGGATTAAACCTGATTACCCCATAGTCCCCAGGCACTGTGTGAGCCTCATAGTTTAGCGCTTCCTCATGCATATATAGTAATAATAATAATAATAAAAGTTCATATACACTTGTAATACACTACTAGTCGTAATGTTCCCAGTGATGTATGCTCATTTCTCACCATTATTACATTAGTATTGAAGTTGTCATAATATCTCTCACCTGTGTTGTATCCTCGTCATACATAACGAGGGGTAATATTCTCTAGTAAAAGATTGTAAACAGTTTTCCCTTGTCAACCGCCGGATAATAGTAATAAATTTGGTACCACTTACGTAGTTCAGAAAGTTACTTTCCCCTTGAGTGTCAGCGCGAGATGTGGTTCGTTTCCCCTCAGTCAGTCACTAATTGTGGTGTACTTTGGAAAACTTGTTTATCTGAAGAGTAACTCTCATAATTCTTAACCATTTTCTGACATACACAAAGTTACATAAAGGTAACGATGATTTAAAACAGTTTTAACAGTATAAAGCGTATAATTTTTATATTTAAATTATTTGATGGTAACGTTTGAAATCGTCTACGAGGCCGCGTTTGAAGTATGCATTTCTATATTTATGTGCATGCACTAAGCCCGTAAGGGTCGTACAGCACCATTAGAATGATAGATAATTTACCGACTAAGGAATGAGGAGAATGTAGCTCCAGTTGATTGAATGAAGAGCCTTTAACCAACATCAAGTAACCCTTTTCTCCCCTTCCTTGAAGCGAGTCCTCTTAGATAACATTTGCTTGTCATAAAATGGCAGTTACCACTCGTTTGAGATTACTACCTGGAGTCTACCTGGAGGGTATTCCGGGGATCAGCGCCCCTGCGGACCGGTCCATGAACAGGCCTGGTGGATCAGGGCCTGATCAACGAGGCTGTTACTGCTGGTCGCACGTAGTCCAACGTACGAACCACAGCCCGGCTGATTCGGCACCGACTTTAGGTATCTGTCCAGCTCCCTCTTGAAGACAACCAGGGGTCTATTGGTAATTCCTCTTATGGCTGGTTGGAGGCTTATGAACAGTCTTGGGCCCCGGACACAGGAAATTACGGAATAACTCCGTTAGGACCTACCCAAGACTTTCAGTACAGTATTAATATGAAGCCTTGTTTCAGCTTATACCGTGTAGGAGAAAGACTTTATTTGTGAAAATCAAATTCAACAGGTAATGTCTGCATTTTTCTGAAATTCAGAATTTATATAAGAGATGAAATTCAGAATTTATATAACAGAAAATGTTTAGTAACCAGGAGGCCTGGTCTGGGACCGAGTCATAGTGATAATAGACTCCATGTAGGTTCCACATTGGTACGAAGGAACAAACAGTAATCCTCTTCCACTTTCATGTATGTTAACATAAGCTTACTAAACTCGCTTACTCTACTAGGTGCTCTATATACACACACAATGTACACAGTATATGCATAAAGTGCTCATGACATTTTGAGGCTCCACCAGCTTACATATTTGAGTATATACAGTTTGTGTTTACTTAATCCCTATTTTAGGGATTAAAATATTTTCGATGTTATTGTGCAGGTGAATTGCGACCTTAGCCACATGCATTCAGTAAGGTTTAAGTCTAACAAAGGATTACGTCGCCGGAGTTCGTATACTAAGTTGGATTGCTACACTACAGAGGCTCACCGTCGTCTGAGTCACTGGTTACCACTGACGACAGGCACTTTACGACTTGCACACAATAAATCACTCAACTGGTGCTTACTCTTTCTCGGTATTCTCACTTACAAGGTCTTGGCCGTTTTTAAATATACACTACTAGCTTCAGAATTCCTGGCACCAACGAGATTCCTCTCTTACCAGACACAATGCGAATGACATTGAAACAAACCTCATGCTGGATGC
>NC_091335.1:18061840-18091840 GCF_038502225.1 Cherax quadricarinatus | reverse complement strand
ATCAGTATTTTATATGTCGTTATCATATCCCCCCTATCTCTCCTGTCCTCCAGTGTCGTCAGGTCGATTTCCCTTAACCTCTCCTCGAAGGACATACCCCTTAGCTCTGGGACTAGTCTTGTTGTAAATCTTTGCACTTTCTTTAATTTCCTTACGTGCTTGGCTAGGTGTGGGTTCCAAACTGGTGCTGCATACTCCAATATAGGCCTAACGTACACGGTGTACAGGGTCCTGAACTATGTATGTACGAGTCAGTGAGACATACGCGCTCGTCAAAGGCTTGTTCACTGGCATCTCTGCATGCCTGCACTTGCTAAGCTTGAAGAGGGAAGTGTGATGCTTGTTCTGGAGGTTGAGAGTAGAGAGAATGCCGAGCCTTTTGTACACCTAAGATATAGCACTCGCTTGCCAAAGGTACGATCACAAAACCTGCAAATATAAAGCTAGCTTTATAATATATATAATATATATATATATATATATATATATATATATATATATATATATATATATATATATATATATAAACACACACAAAACAACCACTGTGAAAGAATAGAGAAATTCCAATCGCTTTCGTGACTACTCACATTATCAAGGAACAATCGATTGTTCCTTGATAATGTGAGTAGTCACGAAAGCGCTTGGAATTTCTCTATTCTTTCACAGTGGTTGTTTTGCATATTCTGAAATCACCTGTTTACTGTGATCTTATTGCATGCATGCATATATATATATATATATATATATATATATATATATATATATATATATATATATTTATATATATATATATATATAATCTGTGTGTGTGTGTGTGTGTGTGTGTGTGTGTGTGTGTGCCGAATAAGTAAAACATGCGATTTTGGTTTAAATAGCAACGCACTTCTTGCGGGATAGGGCAAGCGAAAATTTGTATATGCAATAATTTCGCAGAAATCATTCTGAACCTAACAAAAATATATATTTCATTGTGTTTGTTTATTATTAAATTATTGTAAACTTATATAAAATATATTTAGTTGGATTAGGCAAAATTAAATTGCACTTGTTATAATAAGGTTAGGTAAGTTTCCTAAGGTTCTTTTGGTACAAAATCATTAATTTTTATATTAACGTAAATTAAAAAAATATATTTTTAAATGTATAAGATAAATTTTAGAAAGTACTTAATTTTAAATGAGTTCTTGCTAAGTGACCAGTTTTACCCATTCGGCACGACATATATATATATTATTTATTTATTTATATATACACACACATCTGCACATGCATATATGCAAAATAATTACATATGTAAATACACAAGCAAACCTATGCATACATATGCAGACAAATACATACGTGCATACACATGAAAGTGCAGACACGTACAGACATTCATACTGACAAACACACACACATATATATATTTTCATATTTTGCTGGATTTGAATTTTATAACTACCGTCCAATGTTGCTTTTGTCTTCATTGAGTTAGAGGATGATGGACTTACTGAATACTGCCATACCTGTCTCGGATCGCGCACCAACGAAATGCGTTCAGTTTGGTCACAGATCCTGTATGAACATAAGGCACTTTAGGTATGTTTACCCGGTCATCTTCCATCACACGGATTTTGTTTTGATGTGGTAATTAAATTTCTGGGCCTGAGCAGAGAGTTCAGTAGTGGGACGAAGATAGTCATGAGAAGATTCCATTACATGTTCAGAAGCTACGGCATCTTTAAAGGTTTCGTGCCAGCAGAGCTGAGTTATAACTGTGAATTACCATATCTGAGGATGACTTACGTCTGGCAGCTTGTGGATGAAGCTGTGAGGAACGGTAGAGATAATATCGTCGCCGCTGAAATAATTATAAGCCACTCTCTAGTTGTTAAAAGTTGATGTAGGGGTTTGCTTAAGACCTCCCAGCGCTTCCTCAATAGAAAATCTATGACCCTAGTTGTTTTAGCGTTTAGTTGTGATTGTAATAATAAAAAAGTTGCTTTTCTGAGGAAAAATTCAGAACCAAAAATTGTCGTTGCAAGTAAGTGATAGTAGTTGATCCCGAGGTGAAGGGTTGGTTAATTATTTTATGATAACTTCTTCCTTTACAAATGAAAGAGCGGCTGATATTGGGTTTAATGCACTTTTAGTGAAAAAAGTGCATTTAGTGACAATACTCTGAAAATAATAGGTACGCAAAAGGTACAGCCTAGCTTATAAATGTACCCCAAGCTCCATATTTTGTCTGGATCAAACACTGGCAGGAGTAAAGGAGTGAATGAATATTATACTCTGGCATAGTGCCTAGCTTCATGAATCACACGATTTTCATATAGGAATTTTGTTTGTCGAGCTACACAAGACAGAGGTGCTCGGTTCTGCTGCTCTACTAGCACCATCACTGACACACAAGACAGAGGTGCTCGGTTCTGCTGCTCTACTAGCACCATCACTGACACACAAGACAGAGGTGCTCGGTTCTGCTGCTCTACTAGCACCATCACTGACACACAAGACAGAGGTGCTCGGTTCTGCTGCTCTACTAGCACCATCACTGACACACAAGACAGAGGTGCTCGGCTCTGCTGCTCTACTAGCACCATCACTGACACACAAGACAGAGGTGCTCGGCTCTGCTGCTCTACTAGCACCATCACTGACACACAAGACAGAGGTGCTCGGCTCTGCTGCTCTACTAGCACCATCACTGACACACAAGACAGAGGTGCTCGGCTCTGCTGCTCTACTAGCACCATCACTGACACACAAGACAGAGGTGCTCGGCTCTGCTGCTCTACTATCACCATCACAACAGGGCAGGTCCCTCGCTGGTGATTGTTTAGTAGAGATTGGCGTTCCCAGACAAACTTATAGATGACTTTTACTTTCAACCAAAATATATTTACAATATGTACATTGCTAATATAAAGAGGTTTAATGTATCATGTATGTGCAGAATCGGATGCGAGTTATGTGTAGTTGACCTTTACTGGTGATAACTAGTTGGAAGAAAGGTAGGTCGATGCTTCCTGTCTTGTTTCTGCTAGTTTCTTCCAGTAACGAGCTCTCTTACACTTATTATATTAGCCAGGTAACTGAAGATACAAAATTATCCCTATCCTTTAAATGTTTTTATGTAGATTTTTTAACTTAATCGGTAGAGGGAGTTTGAACTTTAACAAAGAAAAACTTAGGCGGCAAGCTGCTACAAGTTATTAAATATTTATATTTCTTAGGCATCTAATGTATTGAAGATGATGCGTGTATATCTATGGTTTATATATTGTAACTTCTATATTTTAATTTGTACTGGCTAAGAGCTGTTATGCCACTTTAGCTCACGTCAAAGCCCAGCTATGTAATGTATAAATTTCAATATGTTACATTGTTTACACAGAATTGGGTGACACTTGAGTGCAATGTTGAAAGTCATAGTGCAACACTCAACTAACTTGCTACCTACCTGGTGCTATGTAAACTGGAAGAGCAGGTAAATTATCATGGGGAGCGCTAAACCCCTAAGAATTATACAGCGCCCTGAGGGGGATGGAAGGTATTCAGGCATAATTCAGGGAATTGGAGCACAGATCCAATTCCCAATATCAAGAGCCCCTCACCAGCATCACGGAACCTCCCTTTAAGGGAGCAGATAAATAAGAATTTCAGATTCTGAGCCGAGCGCTCGACCACTGAGCTACAGGCTACTCTTTTTTTTTTTTTTTTTTTTTTTTTTTTTTTTTTTTTTTTTTTTTTTTGTTACAGGGAGGAATCAGTGATGGTTGTCTCTGGCCATTTTGTAATTTGTATAATTACCTACTATCACCTCACAGTGGATTTCCTGCAGAATGTTAGGAAATGGAACCCTAAGTCAAGGACGCTGTAATGCAGCTAGCTCTTCGGGAGCTAGTGATTTCTGCTAGTCAGGTGGCAAGCCAATGTATGAACTTTAAATGACGTCACGACCTTGTGGGAGGTTGCCAGCGCAGGTGTATCTTGCAGTGTACGAGTTAGTTTTGGAGGGAGGGTAGTATTTTGCAGTGGTGGGGAATTAAGTAGGGAAAAGGAGTAGTGTGGAGTGAAACTGAGTGTGCAGAGCTTTAGTTCTTGAGGGTCTAGCGCTTAGTTATGATTATAATAATAATTTAGTTCTTAAAGTACACCTATGAATATAAGATTGACTGGTATGAATTAGTTGTAACGTTCTTCTTGTTTCACTCGGTGAATGTTGTCTGCTTGTGTCACCGTGTAGCTGATTACACTTACTTTAGCTCTCTAATGCGATGAAGATGTGTTTCCTGGTGTCTGTGGCTGTGTTGGCTGTGCACTTTTATTATGTATCTCCTTTATATAGATTCTCTTCTAATAAATAAACCCGTCCTTGTCTACTTTGTATTTGACCTGGAGTATTTTTGTTTGTCGTCATGATCTGATTTGTTAGGCATTCTTCCCTGGACAAAATATTTATTTTCAGTTGAAAAGTATAAAATGGCTTGTTTATGAAAATATGTAGTTGGTACGCACAACTCTGAGTCTCAGCTCAAGCGCTAGTACAGATGCATATCATTGAATTTTACATGTGATTTTTGTGGTTGATTTGAGCAAGTGCCTGGCGTATGTGGTTCGTTTTGTTGTGGAAGTACGAGGATGTGTTGTGGACTGAGCAGGAGTTGTGGTTGGGTAGCGGCACTTGCAGGTACACTTGTCTCCACTTAATTGAAGTGTTGTAAGCTTCCAACCTAATTCAGTAGACTTTAATTTAATTTTAGTTTTTCATATAAACCATCCGCTTTAAGCAAAATGTGAATAATACTCTTATGTTCCGTGATATCCAAGGCTAGAGTAGCTAACATGTGTGTTCAATATTCTTGTAGTCAAACTTCTGTCGCTTTCTATCTATAATTTGTCTTATAATCTGTTTATAATTGTCTTTAAATATAGAGTTGCACTAGAGAACAAAAGGAGACAGTATAGTGACTGGAACAATGCACAAATAACTTGCACACAGGAGACTCGACAACGTTTGGGTCGTCATAAGTTGGTCACAAGTTTGTATCGTACGTGCAGGTTATTTGTTCAAGTTACATTGTAGGGAAGCAGTTTTAACTGAATCACAGTTGCCGTCACAGCAACTTTTCCAAGATTAATGCTAACATCTTACCGAGTACCTAAATATTTATAAAGATAAGTGATGTATAGTTATACTATTTTGACTTTAGCTGATATTCATCATAGTGGTATGTTTTAACATCTACAGTTTTCACATACATTTATCATATTTCAGTCTTCTATCTCAGTCTTGGAGAAAACCCTGACAAGGGTCTTCGTCATACGACCTCCTTGGTGTCATTGAAACAATGACCAGGTCCTGGCAAGAAGCAACTTGTGGACTCTACTAACACTGGACAATGTTGTAACATAGTAAAGTGACTGCCGGATAACTGGTTACCCTCGTTGATATAATTTTTTTTGTGTCCCGTCCAGTAGAGGGCAATAATATAAATATCGTTCTAATTACAACAGAGATTTAGTAGTAGTAGTAGCAGTAGCAGTGGTAGTATTAACAGCAGTAACATCAGTAGTTGTGAAGTAGGAGCGAGGAGACAAATATGAAGTTTACAACAGAGTCTTGGCCCAGCAGTGTCTAACCTGTCTTACCTCCCGACCCAGCGGCAGCAACAGCAGCCGCTGGTTGGGAAGTATTTTTACACTCGCTCCCATGTGCCTCCATCCCATGTTCACTCATCCCATGTTTCTACATCCCATCTTCGTCCCTTTCATGTACTTTTATCCTACATTCATCCCTCCCTCTGTGCCTCTTTTCCATACGAAATGTGTCCGGGTGTTAAAAAGTGTGTGGAGGGAGCATTGCCACATCTGGCGTGGAGTTAATACTAGCAGGCACTTTGTTTCTGCCGCCAACCATCACTCAGAGACAAACATCTACGTGGAAGAGACAGTGAACCCCCAAGTTGATGACAAAACACGCATGAGCTCTATACAACGGCAGCTGTCAGTGGCGCTATAAACTTCCGAGGGTCATGTAATAAATAGTTTGTAGATGGATGGTTCAGAGAACCGACATGTTGATAAATTAGACACATGTGCAACTCTTGGGTATCTTTATTGAGGAAACGTTTCGCCACACAGTGGCTTCATCAGTCCATACGTAAGAGAAACTTGAAGAACAGGAGGAGAATGAGGTAATCAGTCCCTCAACCTTGAGTCGATGTGTTCAGTCCATCAATCTTGAGTAGAATACGGCATATGAGCGGAGAAGCAGCTTATAAACCGTATGGCAGGAGAGGTGTAGCAGTCATAGGTGGTGTCACATTTGTTCAATGTGGAAGTAGGTCGTGCCCAAGAATTAGGCAAGCGAAGAATTCCTAAGTATTAAGATCCCAAGAAGTTGCAGTGTCTGACAGGTATGTAGATGGATGGTTCAGAGAACCGACATGTTGATAAATTAGACACATGTTCAGTCCATCAAGATTGATGGACTGAACACATCGACTCAAGGTTGAGGGACTGATTACCTCATTCTCCTCCTGTTCTTCAAGTTTCTCTTACGTATGGACTGATGAAGCCACTGTGTGGCGAAACGTTTCCTCAATAAAGATACCCAAGAGTTGCACATGTGTCTAATTTATCAATAAATAGTTTACAATAGTCACAAGTTGATAATGAAACGCATTTGTAACACTTTATTGACAAAACGTTTCGCCTGCACTGCAGGCTTCACCAGTCGAATATAGAGATGAATCAGAATACTGGAGACATTAGCGTTTATAGAAGACCAAATACACGAAGTGTTTACCTGGAGAGAGTTTCGGGGGTCAACGCCCCCGCGGCCCGGTCTGTGAGAGATAATTTGATTTAATTTGTCCACCACCCTGGCAGAAAGATATGTCTTTCGGTCTGTAGTAGAAGAATATGTCCAGAGGATTGTATACAGGAAGTAGGAGCTTGGAGACAAGGTCACAGGGAGCTGAACCCACTAGTGGAAGTAGGTCATACAGTACAGACGAAACATTTCTTTAATAAAGATACGTAATATTGGAAATGTCTTACTTATCAAGCCTTCAAGGGAACCTTTATAAAGCTCCCCTTGAGTGAAACATGGTTATAATACAGTCTTACGCTGTTTTGTATCTTCACCCACAGTTTTTGTTCCCACAACGTAACTATTATATAGCGTAGTGTAGCCTTGCACTCTGTATACAAGCTTTTCCAATATACTCGAAATATAAGGAGCTCATCACAAACAGCGATGGATGTTATACATAATGCCAGTGTTTCTCAGCCTGACAAACGTTTTTATAAAACTTATCGAGTTTACAGACGAGACACATGAAAAGTATCGTAATCTAAAAATTTAACATTATTGAGTTTATGTTGATGGACCTCCAAGGAAGTGGAACTACCCTTCCCTTCCTGTGGTCAAACCAGGTTACCTCCTGTTTCCCAGCCGCTGTATGACTTTAATGGGTTAATGAACTTAGAGTTTGTCAAGTGATAGCTGATGGGAATATTCTACCTCAAATGACTCTTGTAAACGACCCTAGTGTCTCAAGTGGTTCTTGTAAACAACCCTAGTGCCTCAGCTGGTTCTTGTAAACATCCCTAGTGCCTCAGCTGGTTCTTGTAAACAACCCTAGTGCCTCAGCTGGTTCTTGTAAACAACCCTAGTGCCTCAGCTGGTTCTTGTAAACAACCCTAGTGTCTCAGCTGGTTCTTGTAAACAACCCTAGTGCCTCAGCTGGTTCTTGTAAACAACCCTAGTGCCTCAGCTGGTTCTTGTAAACAACCCTAGTGCCTCAGCTGGTTCTTGTAAACAACCCTAGTGCCTCAGCTGGTTCTTGTAAACAACCCTAGTGCCTCAGCTGGTTCTTGTAAACAACCCTAGTGCCTCAGCTGGTTCTTGTAAACAAGGGTCATGATGTGAAGGTGTTAAGAGTGTGCTGACATAATTAAATCATATTGGTGTGTGTAGATCGTGCTGTGGAAGTTATTATACAACATATTAAGCTTAGACGCTTCTTGATCGACACTTGCAGCAGATAGATGGGTCCTTGAGGTTGTATGTCGGGCGTGGTTACTGAATGATACTGACCTCTAGGGATCTACACTCTCCTCACACTTCCTGCTCTCATACTTACTCTTCCACTCTCCAGTCGCTCCCCTTCCTTACACACACACACACATACACAGGAAGTGGAATAGTCTGGGACGTGATGCACTGGAGGCAGGATCCATATATAGCTTTAAGAAGAGGTATGATAAAGCTCATGGAACAGGAAGAGTGACCCAGTAGTGACCAGTGAAGAGGCGGGGCCAGGAGCTGTGAATCGACCCCTGCAATCACAACTAGGTGAGTACAACTATAGGGGAGTACACACACACACACACACACACACACACACAGGGAGAGTGACCTAATAGCGACCAGTGAAGAGGCGGGGCCAGGAGCTTGGACTCGACCCCTGCGACCTCAACTAGGTGAGTACACACACGCATATACAGCAGGCCTAGTGTCTAATCGACATGTACCTAGGACAAAATGGTAACTTGTAAACACACACATTATCTCTCTCCCACGTTTATCTCATAGAAGAAGAAGAGAAAATGAACGAGAATGGAGAAAGTGTCAGGTTCCTTGTGTAGGTTAAATGGTTTTAAGTGATTCTGCTATATAGATTTTACAAGTTAATCTGATCGTACCTGAAATTCGAGAGCCTTGTCCTCTCCTCCACCGCAAATGTAATAACACCCATTCACCTATTTGGTGCCCCGTACCTCAAATACTAGCCCAATCAGCTCACACACTGGTTCGGGGGTCGATCCCCGGTACGGCTAGATACATTAAGACGTGTTTCCTAAAGGAACCTGCTGTCCATGTTCACCTATCAGTACAATAGGTACATGGGTGTTAGTTGACTGGTGTGGTCGCATCCTGGGACAAAATTGACCTAATTTGGCCTTAATGTTCTGCATAACAAGGGGCTTTCTGTACAGTAATGTCATGGACGTCAGCTAGGCCTGTATACCTTGTACATGTACTTGTAGAAATAAAGGTAATATTTATTGCCAGGTAAGCAGCGGCAGCGGTATGCGGGAAACTTGCCTATTCGTCTCTCTCTGCCCTGGAATTGAATCTAGAAACCTTCGGGTGAGAGCCGAACGCTCTGATGACAGTTACAGGTGGCTCGGTGGGCTGTACGGACTAGCAGTAACTTGTACAGAGTTCAGTACACTAACCCACACATAGGAGAAGCTTATGACGACGTTTCGATCAGATTTAGACCATTCACAAGTCACATTTAGTCAGACCGAAACGTCGTCATAAGCTTTTCTGTGTGTGCGGGTTGTGTGTGTATTATTCCAGTCATGGTATTGTGCCTTTTTGTTCTTTATACAGGGTTCGGCAAGACGTGGGTGTTTGGCCCTCCTCCAGTAGGAATAGTCATTTTGAGGCAAATATATCTGGCATAAGGCTCGAGCACACTAATGTCACCCATAGCCACGATGAATTAGACACATATGTAACATCTGGGTATGTTTATTTTGTAGACATTTCGCCAACCAGTGGCTTTATTAGTACAATACGGGGACATAAACAGAAGACTAGAAGAGTTAGCCTCTTGTGTTTGGCAACTACAGTCAGCCGACAAGGTCTTTATTTCAAATTATTGTGGAAAGCTATTAATTAGTAAGTCAACACAGCTAAGTGATACTGCTATATTAATAATAGTCTTTTAGTATATACTGTCATGTATCGCTTTTAACGACGGGAATACGTTCTGATAAATACATCGTTAGGCGATTTCGTCGTTATGCGAACGTCATAGTGTACTTACACAAACCTAGATGATATAGCCTACTGCACACCTAGGCTATATGGTTTATTTTTTCCAACATAGATTTGCTTGTAAGCAGATAATGCACGAGATTAAATCAAGGACAAGGGAAGATGATGCTATCAGGAGACGCAGTAAACAACGAGATGTATGAGGCTGCAACCGGCGTAACATCTCATACTGTTTTACAATAAGCTTTTTTTTTATAAGTAGAAAGAGTACACTCTAGAATAACGATAAAAAGTACAGCATAGAAAATACATAAACCAGTAACAAAGTTGTTTATTATCATTATAAAGTATTATGTACTGTACTGTACATAATCGTATAATCGTATGTGTTCTACTTTTATACGGCTGACAGCGCAGCAGGTTTGTTTACACCACTGTCATATATGCTGTCCGTCGTTGACCGAAACTTCGTTATGCGGTGCGTGACTGAACTGTTATAAGGCTCTATATAATCTAAATAGGTCAGTGGTTAAGGGAGGTTGTGTGAACCTTGTGACTTCTTCAAGGAATTTTAAGTGAATCCGCAAATAAGTCGCACATAGAAACTTATGACGACGTTTCTGTCCAACTTGGATCATTAACTAGTCACAGTAAAGTGTTTAAACACAGGATACCGTGACTTGTACAGTACAGCTCTCAGGAGCGTTGTAGACTTGTTGAAGCAGAGGTAAGAGTTGTACTGGATGTTCTAGTTCTCAAGGGTGAGGTTCTAGTTCTCAGGAAAGAATGAGAAATTAAAATCTAATTTGGATAGCAAGGATGGTAAGTCCAATAAGGAATGTGAGGCAGTTGGCGGAAACGAAAGAAAAAAAAAGTGATGTAACGAATGAAAAGTTGTTTCCAAAAGTGGGAGGAGGATGAAATTGAGGAAGGTGAAGCAAGGTTAGAGAACAGAAATAGCTTTGATGTTCTTCATGACGACTGTGTACGTTTGTGAATGAAGATACAATTATGTTGAAGATTTTCAAATTCGATTTATGGACTATACTTTCTGTAAGACAGAGAATGTTTACCCTGGAGGAGGTGTAGATGATATAAATAACAGGTTACATAATGTCAGGTAAAGAGAACTACCCCGTTATCTGCCTCAGTGCTGGGGATGATGCTGGGAAATGTAGGCATGAAGACTTGTCCGCCAATTACCACTGGCCACTTCAGTTGGAACCAATGCTAAATTATCTTAGACTTTAAATTGATAGAAAGTAGATAAGGGTGTGCGTTAGTCACAAAATAGTTGCAGTACTAGGGGCGGAGAGAGCAAAAATTGCCAAAATATGTTAAGCAAACGTTCAGAAAGCAGGATAGCTCATAAATTAGGTCTTGAGAAAAACAAACAAAACAAAACATGGAAGAAAAGCCAGGTAATAACCTTCTTAATATCTATTATACAAACAACCAGAGTTCAAGAAATAAAATAGATGAACTAAGACTAATTGCATGTGCACGAAACATTATTGCAATAATTGAAACCTGGTTCAATTTGAAAAATGGATACATACAGTGGGATAAATTATTCCACACTAATAGTCAACAGGCAAGCTGGCGGAGTTGCTATATATGTTAAGGAAAATTTAAACTGTTGCATCAGAAACGATATCAAGATGGATCTCTCTGGCTGCAGTTTCTCGGACAAGAAAAACTGATTCTTGGTGAAATTTGTAGACTTCCGAACTTAGATAGTGACCTCAGTAAACTTCTTTGGGACGAAATTGCTCAGGCGTCTAGAAACGAAAATGTAGTTTTAATGGGAGATTTTAACTTGAGCCACATCAGTTGGACAGGTAACCTGAAGTCTGCGATTTTATTGAAATGGTCCAGGACTACTTTTAAAAACAGTTTGTATCAAACAACTAGAGGAAATAACCTGCTGGATTTGGTTTTTACAAACAAGGATTCCTTTATAGGTAATCTTGAGTAGATGAAGTGCTTGGAAAAAGTGATCACAAATAACTTAGTTGTAATATCTAATGGAATTATCTTAATAACAAAGTTAAGGTCCCAATTATCTTGCTGCAGATTATATGGGGTTAATGAATTACTTAAGAAGTGTAGACTGAGGTAACCTGACTAGGGATTACCGTGAGGAAGATCTGATAGAAGGTGGTGATGCTTACTAATATGACATTTTCCAAAGCATGGTACAAACTGTTAGGTAAAAGGACACAAGTGCAACTAATGTGACATTTTATTGTGGCAACGTTTCGGCTCAATACCTGTCCTTGTCTAGGACATGTAGGTACAGGGGTATATATAGGTGCAAAACACTCACTATGTACCTATATATACCCTCTGTGTCCATGTATTGTTTGTAACAGCTTGATGAAGCTCCTGGAGAGCGAAACGTTGCCACAATAAAATGTCACATTGGTTGCAATTGTGTCCTTTTACCTAACATATTGTGGGTAATTCTACCAACATTATTACAATTGTACAAGCTGTCTAACTCGTGTATATTCCTAATAGAGAATTTAGATCAAACATCTATGACCCTAAATGGATAAACAGACTCGTACGTACATCGCTTGGGCGAAAAGAGAGGCGATCAAAATAGGTTAGGTGTCGCCGTATTGATCAATATATTCAATTTAAGAAATAAGGCAAAAGAAAAAAAAGGAATAAAGAAAGACAAAAGGGACTGAAATTAAGGTTGCAAGGGAATCAAAGATCAATCCTAAGGGTGTCTTTCAGGTATATAGGGATAAGATTAAGGGTAAATATAGGCCCACTTAAATGTAACCCAGGTCAGATTTCTGTTGGAGACAAAGAAATGTGTACTAATTTCAACACTTATTTCCTCTCTATACACAAGAAACAAATGAAATCTCTGTAATCAATAATTATCCTAGTCAGGGCGAAAAATATATGAAATATCAGTCACTTGTGACATGGTCTTCAAATAGCTAGATGTATTGAAGGCAAGTCACCAGGGCCCGATGAGCTGTTTTACAGTTATAAAGGAATACAGAGAGGAACTTAGCAAACCAAGATAGTCTCTTCAACGGATCACTGCAAAAGGGTTTTGTACAGGACAAATGGGAAATGGAAAATGTGATACCTATCACAAAGAGAAAGGCAAGAGATATATGACAAGGTTTCTGCAAGGTTTTACAAAGGGGTGTTCTTGTCTTACCAGGCGATAGACCAGATGTTTCCCTCGTGCCAAATTCATTTAGTAGTCGAATCACTGATATAATCATCCAATAGCCCCTTGTTAGCAGGTGTTCCTGCCTCCCCTCCTCCCATCTGGCTCTTATGTAGCTTGTGGTGTGCAGCTGATTGTGGAATTCCTTTTAACAGTTTGCCCACGGCTTTGGTCCTTCCGCCTTCATTATGGTTTTTTTCAGCTACCAGGGTGCTTGGTGGGACCTCGGGGAACTCATAATTTTACGGGAGTCTTTTCGTCATTAATGTAATGTAATTTTAACTTGATATGGAGTTATTTATTTCTGTTGTACCTTCTAAGTTTATTATTTGTTATTTTTTGTTTTTCTTGTGTGTTTTTTTTATATATATTTTATTGCCAAGAACTCTTAATGATCTATACTGGTTAAGCACTCTTCAAATATCATAATTACCTATTAGGTTAAGTGGTTTTAAGTTAAGGAGACTAAACTGTAGTCTATGACCAAGTTGTTGCTTTCACTTGTTTTGTGGTTGTTATTGTGTTACGCTAGATTATGAATATACTGATTAACGCTAGTGACTGACTGATGTGAAGGGCTGGAGTTGGGTTTATTAACATGTACATATTTACCTCCTGCTGCTAGCTATATTGTTTGCTTCCTACACAACCACAGCGTAGTTGTACTGTTCGTCTCGTGCTACACTCCAGTAGTTATGAAAACCGCCATCTATGTGTGTGTGTGTGTGTGTGTGTGTGTGTGTGTGTGTGTGTGTGTGTGTGTGTGTGTGTGTGTGTTTGCGTGCGTGCGTGATGTGTGTGTTGTGTGTGTGCTCATATATATGTGGTTGCAGGGGTCGATTCTTAGCTCCTGGCCCCAGAAGAGTGTGTGTGTGAGAGGTAGTGTCATTGCCCTGTGTAAGAAAGCCAGTTCTTCCTGCTGAATAATACTGGCTTCCACAAGCCTACTCCCATACTGACTAATGTGTCTTATAATAAGGGTGCCCACGTGCAGGCAAAGGGCTCTTTGTCCAAGGCGGCTCAACTCTGATTACCTCCCAGATTCTGTGACCCTGATGGGCTGAGTGTTTCCCTGTGAATATAATAGGTGTATACCTGTGACCGGTTTCCAGAGTAATAATAATAATAATGTATAAATTATTGCTTTTACAAGAATTCTCGCTCAGTGATTCATTCAATATTATTTGTAGTATGTTCACATAATATAGAATGTAAGATTAAGACACGTGTGTGCAGCATTTGGGTATCTTTATTGTTGACACGTTACACCTACACAGTAGACTTCTTCAGTCAGATACAGAGGCAGCAGGTGTGCTAGTGAAGTGATGTAATCAGTCCAACCTTGGAGAAATAGTATTTGAGGTCAGTCCCTCAGTTGAGGGACTGATCTTCTTCCTCTGTATTTGACTGAAGAAGCCTACTGTGTAGGTGAAACTGTTGCAACGATATGGCAACTGTTGCACACCTGTCTTAATCATCAAGTTGTCCGTATTATATACCATTATCAACATGTAAGACAATAGTGTGGTTCTAGAGCGGGTGTTATACACCGGGTGTTATACACCGGGTGTTATACACCGGGTGTTATACACCGGGTGTTATGCACCGGGTATTATGCACCGGGTATTATGCACCGAGTGTTATACACCGGGTGTTATGCACTGGGTATTATGCACCGAGTGTTATACACCGGGTATTATACACCGGGTATTATACACCAAGTATTATACACCGAGTGTTATGCACCGGGTGTTATACACCGGGTGTTATACACCGGGTGTTATACACCGGGTGTTATACACCGGGTATTATACACCGGGTGTTATGCACCGGGTGTTATGCACCGGGTGTTATGCACCGGGTGTTATGCACCGGGTGTTATACACCGGGTGTTATGCACCGGGTGTTATGCACCGAGTGTTATACACCGGGTGTTATACACCGGGTATTATGCACCGAGTGTTATACACCGGGTGTTATGCACTGGGTATTATGCACCGAGTGTTATACACCGGGTATTATACACCGGGTATTATACACCGGGTATTATACACCGAGTGTTATATACCGGGTATTATACACCGGGTGTTATACACAGTGTTATACACCGGGTGTTATACACCGTGTGTTATACACCGGGTGTTATACACCGGGTGTTATACACCGGGTGTTATGCACCGGGTGTTATACACCGGGTGTTATGCACCGGGTGTTATACACCGGGTGTTATACACCGGGTGTTATACACAGTGTTATGCACCGGGTGTTATACACCGGGTGTTATACACCGGGTGTTATACACCGGGTGTTATACACCGGGTGTTATACACCGGGTGTTATGCACCGGGTATTATTCACCGAGTGTTATACACCGGGTGTTATGCACCGGGTGTTATGCACCGGGTATTATACACCGGGTGTTATACACCGGGTGTTATACACTGGGTATTATGCACCGGGTGTTATGCACCGGGTGTTATGCACCGGGTATTATACACCGGGTGTTATACACCGGGTGTTATACACCGGGTGTTATGCACCGGGTGTTATACACCGGGTGTTATACACCGGGTATTATACACCGGGTATTATACACCGAGTGTTATGCACCCCCAGCAACTCATGTGTTCTCACGCTGGGTGGTTGTCACACCTCACTCACCATAATTACTTACGTCATTAAGATATTAGTTATTTCATGTATGACAATCTCATAATTAGTCGTGTACTCAGTGCACCATATAATTACAATCATTTTATAAATGTTATCCTCATCACTGGTAAACACTTCAGAGGGTAGACTCTCCTCAGATTACTTCATGTTTTTTAGTAGTTCCGTATTTTGGATATCTTATTAACAATGTAGGGATATGCCATTTACTGTATGCTTTTTTCATTGTCCTCAGAAAATGGCTGGATGTTTGAACACTAAAATAATATGTTTTAGCGTGTGGGCCTTGTCTCTGGCCTCACACTATTGATTTCATGTGATTGATATCTACACACAAAATGAACTGCCAGGTATACCTAGACTAAGCCTTAGTTTTGTAATGACAAAGCCTTGTTCTCTGCTCATCTTGGGACTTTCTCCAAATATATGTTTTCTGATACAATTTTTTTTTATGGCCAACGGATCTGCTAGTTACCCTCTGTACTGTTCAGCTTCAAAATCCTTAGCTAGTTCTTTTCTTACAATGGTTTTCACACTTCTGTTTTGAAATCAAAGTTATATTTGATGTTCTCTTTGCTAATTGCTAATTTAGCCAAAGCATCGGCTTATGGTCCTAGATGCCTGTATGAGGGGAAAATTAGCCTTTTTTTTCGACTTTAATCCATTTGTCGGTAATGTCTGTCTCTGCATTTGGCCTCACATGTATTGTATTCAGACCGAGCTATTTACAACAGTGATCATGTTTTTATGGTTGATTAATTGGGGCTAAAACCTCACTACTACACAAGGGTCATTGAGGCTGCACATAACCTATTTACCACCAGTCAAGAATCCTTTAATCCCTAAAATAGGGAGTATCTTAATGTACACTGAGAGACATATACCCTCGGTGTACATTTCTTAACTGTAGTTTCATATGTAAAAGCTTAGTTAAAATTATACTAAATAATAATAACATTGCGTTGATATAAACTCTGATGACATCTTTATGGCATAATATTAATAAGGTTCGGCTATATATCTTTATCACAGAGTTTGACTGACAAAATGTTGGCAGAGTTCCACTAGTCTTCTAACCGACCGCTTTTATTGGGTTCACTTTTGAAGCCTTGCTCAGTGTGTAGCGTTTACTCCCACTGCACCCAGCATGTGGACGGGCATGTGACTAGGCGTGTTTTGCTGTGGGTTCTACTTGCCATGGTACAATAGGTCTATTGCATTTTTTTTTTGCAACAGGCCTATTGGTCCATGTTAGTGTCTTTAGCTTGCCAATGACTGTGTGTATGATATATGCCGTGATCACATGTTCCTCCTCCCACAGCTTTCCCTTCCCACGACTATTTGCTCTTCTATGCTATGTTCAGTGTTTAACCTCATAGTTCAATGCTCCCATCTACGGAAGTAGTCGGTAAACCTGTGGAGTTCCTCAAGCTCCTGTACATACTTGATCAGTTGCATTTTCAACACTGGAGCATCATATTCTGTGCTTGGTCTCACACGTGTAGTGTCTTGAATAACTTATTGTGTGACTTCTTGGCTTCAGATCCTAGGTTGGGATCTAAATGGAGTATTGTTAACACTAGTGAAGAAACGACACAGGTTACAGAACAAGCTTTTATTGGGACGACGTTTCGCTTTGTGTAGTTCTTTGTAAAGTTATGATTTTATAAAGCTGCTGGACAAGTTCTTCAAATCAGTGCCTGACCAGCCGGGCTGTAGTTCGTGCGTTGGATTGGGTGCGGCCAACAGTAACAGCCAGGTTGATCAGACCTTGATTGATCCTCAGGAGTCCTGGTCAGGGGTTGGGCCACGGGGGCATTGACTCCCGGAAACGTGTCCTTTAAGGGTTCAGATGAAAATCATGGTGGCGAGGGCATGTAAACGATGGTTATGTTGGCTCTTGTGATGGTGGTATTGGTTATCGTGTGTAGCAAGTCTCCCCGTGTTACACCACAGTGACCCCCGCCCCCTCCTACACCACCTCCTGAAGTATGCAACATCTGCACCTGTCATAAAACAAGTTCTTGAACTCGCCTGACAACTTTTATTTAGATGTGTGTGACGTGGGACCGACATAATGAGTGTGTTGAGAGAGTGGATGTGTTCATAGTCACAGTGTTGTTCTTGCAAGGTTACTACAGTAGTAGTCATTCCCGGGTGCTCATCCTGTCAACCACCTTTCTAAAGACTTTCTATTGGCCTTCGCCTTTCTACCCTTACTTGCTCTTCCCTCCCCCCCTCCCCTCTTCTCACACTACTCTCACCCCCTACCTAGCCGTGGTGTCTCCCCACCCCCCTTGATTCCCCCTACTCTCACACTACCCTCTCCCCCACCCGCTGGCCTTCAGTATCACATTGACTAAATTAAAATATAAACTATTAAACGTGCTAACGTTAAAATACAATTGGTTACTTTATATTAAATTTAAAAAATATAAAAAAAAATATAAAATAAAGAGTACACACACACAACTATATATATATATATATATATATATATATATATATATATATATATATATATATATATATATATATATATATATATATATATATATAAGTGGCAGATGCAGTTGTAAGCTTGGAAACGAGAATAACCTTGACACTTATAAAATGAATAATGTAACTCTTGATCAATCAATGAATGCGAAAAAGATTTTGGAGTTCTGCTGAAGAGTAATCAAAAGGTAAGACAGTGTGTAAGTGTCGCAGTGAAGCTAATGAGAGTTCTTGGCTTCATATCAAGAAAAATATCAGGAATCCTCGGGTTATTATTCGGCTTTATATATCGTTAAGGCCTAATTTAGATTATGCTGCACAGTTCTGGTCACCGTGTTACAGAATGGATATTATATGTGCTGGAAAACATACAGTAATAAAGCAGCAGTTCATATTATAATTCGTTGTACTTATTACCATTTCCTGTATTGTTTAAGTTTAAAACATAAAGTGGCTGGGTTACCCCTGATCCTCCATCTTTCACGGTAATTCATAGAAAAATAGAGACAAATGCAGTATAATGCGATGCTTTATTGACTACGTTTGGCCCACACAGTGGACTCTGTCAAGTCACAAACAGATCTACCTGACTGTTTATTTATCCATCGTGTCGGTATTTTGTACCTTTGATCTCGACAGTAATTCATCATAGTCATGATTCAAGATGTGTGGTAAAAGGACACATGTGCAACTAGTGTGACATTTTATTGTGGCAACGTTTCGGTCTCCAGGAGCTTTATCAAGTTCTACCAATATTATTACATGATACAGGACGCTGAAACATTCACACACTATCTTAATAATGGTTTAAGACGGACCAAAACGTCTCAGGTTTCCTCTTTAAATTTTGGTTGATTTGTGAAGGGTTCATTTCTGATGAAGACACAAGAAAGCTGCAGGATGACCTGGATACCTTGATGTTGTGCTTGGAGAAGTGGCAGATACAGTGCAGGATGACCTGGATACCTTGATGTTGTGCTTGGAGAAGTGGCAGATACAGTGCAGGATGACCTGGATACCTTGATGTTGTGCTTGGAGAAGTGGCAGATACAGTGCAGGATGACCTGGATACCTTGATGTTGTGCTTGGTGAAGTGGCAGATACAGTGCAGGATGACCTGGATACCTTGATGTGCTAGGAGGAGTGGCAGATACAGTGCAGGATGACCTGGATACCTTGATGTGCTAGGAGGAGTGGCAGATACAGTGCAGTGCAGACAATGCTAGGGTCTAATCCTAGGAGAAGAAAATATCTATGGCACTTATAAGCTAAACAAAGTAGATGTTTGTCAAGCTGAATACGGAAAAGATCCAGGAGCTCTGGTTAGCAGAAATTTAAAGTCAAGACAACAGTGCACAAGTGTTCCCAAAAAAGCAAATGAAATTCTTGTCTTCACATCAAGAAGCAGAAATTGTAGAAATGCTATGATGATTGTAAGACACACGTGCAACAGCTGGGTATCTTTATTGTTGAAACGTTTCTCCTACACAGTAGGCTGCTTCATATCAAGAAGCATAAATAATAGGAGTCCTCAGGTTGTTCTTCAACTCTATACATCCTTGGTTAGGCCTCATTTAGATTATGCTGCACAGTTTTGGTCACCGTATTACAGAATGGATATAAATTCTCTGGAAAATGTACAAAGGAGGATGACAAAGTTGATCCCATGTATCAGAAACCTTCCCTATGAGGATAGACTGAAGGCCCTGAAACTGCACTCTCTAGAAAGACGTAGAATTATGGGGGATATGATTGAGGTGTATAAATGGAAGACAGGAATAAATAAAGGGGATGTAAATAGTGTGCTGAAAATATCTAGCCTAGACAGGACTCGCAGCAATGGTTTTAAGTTGGAAAAATTCAGATTCAGGAAGGATATAGGAAAGTACTGGTTTGGTAATAGAGTTGTGGATGAGTGGAACAAACTCCCAAGTACCGTTATAGAGGCCAGAACGTTGTGTAGCTTTAAAAATAGGTTGGATAAATACATGAGTAGATGTGGGTGGGTGTGAGTTGGACCTGATAGCTTGTGCTACCAGGTCGGTTGCCGTGTTCCTCCCTTAAGTCAATGTGACCTGACCTGACTAGGTTGGGTGCATTGGCTTAAGCCGGTAGGAGACTTGGACCTGCCTCGCATGGGCCAGTAGGCCTTCTGCAGTGTTCCTTCGTTCTTATGTTCTTATGTTCAGTCAAATACAGAAGCCTACTGTGTAGGCGAAACATTTCAACAATAACGATACCCAGCTGTTGCACTTGTCTTAATCATCATCTTGTCGGTATTTCATACCATTATCAACAGAAGTGTTATGATTATATTTCAGCATTATATTATCTTCGGTAAACCTTCATTTAGAATACGCTGCTCAATTCTGGTCTATATAATACAGGATGAACTTTAATGTGCTTGAAAATATAAGAAAGATGAAGTAGATTCCATTCACATTAGAAACCTTTCCTACGAAAATAGGCTGAAGTCACTTTGGGAAAAGCGTAAAATTTGGGGAGACATGATTGAGTGTATAAATGAAAAACGAAAATAAATAAAGGATACATCTCGCATGGGCCAGTAGGCCTGCTGCAGTGTTCCTTCGTTCTTATGTTCTTATGTTCTTATATAATGTGTCAAAAATATCTAAGACGACTCGTTGAGTATGTGGGGGACGCCATACGTTAGCGTCCCCGCTGTTTATATAAGTGTACTACACAAGTAACACTGCTGACTGCTGCAATGGAATCAAATTGGAGAAATTTAGGTCGTTGGGAAGTATTGATTTGGCAATAGAGTTGTAGACGAGTGGAACAAGCCCCCAAGTAATGTCGTTGAGGCAGGAACTTTGGGTGGCTTAAAATCTATGAGTTGGACCTGCCTAGCACTGAACAACAAATAGGCTTGATGCAGAGTTCCTTCATTCGTGTTTCTGTCACGATATTATGACATTCTTTAAGGTGCAGTATATTTGTGCCAATACATATTTATGAAATATAGTAACGTCATGGCCAGGTAATGTGTAGTGTAGGATTGTTTCTTTCCTGCCTGGCAATGTTCCGGGTTCAAGACTAACTTGACTTAGGATGTGTGAAGGTTTAAGTGAACTTTATTGAGGAAGACCTTGATGCTGGCTTCTGATTTATTAATATTAATATTTTTACAAGTACATGTACAAGGTATACAGGCCTAGCTGACATTAATTACTACTTTATAGAAAGTCCCTTGTTGTACAGAACATTTCGGGCAAAATAGGTCAATTTTGTCCCCAGGATGCGACCCACACCAGTCGACTTACACCCAGGTACCTATTTTACTGATAGGTGAACAGGCACAGCACGTGCCTTAAGGAAACATGTCCTAATGTTTCCACCTGTACTGGGGCTCGACCCCCGGTATGGGTGGAAACATTAGGTGTGTGTGAGTTGAGTGCGCTAGCATCCTGTAAGGTCATACAGTGCTGCTCTTGAGCTCAGAACAGGAAGAAAAGGGCGAATGAATAGACTGAGAGTTAGTGTTGTGGCTGGATAAAATATAAACTGATTTGTTGTTCCTGTATTGGTAAGATAAATTCCACTGGATACGTATGTTTCATATTATTGATGGTATACTGTACCCACAAGTTGATCAGTAAAACACATTAGTAACTCTTGGGTATCTTACTGCTGAAAATTTCGTCCGCACAAGGAGCTTTTTCAGTCAGATACAGAACATTAGAAGCTTTAGAGGTAGTACTGACGTGATCAGTTCGTCCCCTTGGTGTGAGGTGGTTAGTCCTTCAAGCCTAAAGCATATTCACTGCGGGCAGCCACCTGTGACCTACTTCCATTCGAGGGCAAAGCTTACCTGTGACGTCAACTCCAGCCGCTTCATCTTACCTCTACTTTGGTATAAGTTCTAACCGTTTTCCTATGCTTTAGGCTTGAGAGAACTGACCACTGAGGGTGACTGATCACGTCAAGACAACTACTACTGCTTTTAGTATTCTCCTGTATGTACCTGATGTGCAGGCGAAACGTTTCGGCAGTAAAGATAGCCAAAATGTTACAAATGTTTCTTATTCATCATATAGATGTTTTTGTCATACGATGAGCTGTTCAACAGAGGCAAGAGTTTCTATGGCAGGGGCACGGCTGGGAATTAAGCGCGTGTGTTGCGTCGCTGCTGCACATGGTGGTGTCTAGTAACCCTAATATTGTAGTAGTCATTGACCTTACCGTAGGCTACAGCAGAGCGGCAGCTTACCGGCTAGATTCAGTGCTCTGAATGAATCTAATTGAAAGTGTGTGTAATTAAAACTTCAGTAACTGGCGTTCATGTATTTAAAACTTTCATTAGAGCTGTGGAGTACCGTACATATACATTGTCACTTGATGATGATGATAATAATGTGCTTCCCTTCTTGGGTCACCCTTGGTGGGAGACCTCCGGTGTGGTTGCTTAGTTAATGGAGGTTTCAAGTCCATCTACTAGGCAAGTCTCGTTCAGGTTGTATGTAGCCTGTTTATCATGTGTTAGCAATGCTTTAATCCCAAATAGACGGATGAACAGCAGTATCACTGGTCTGTATTTAGGCTTCTCTTTGGATTTGTTTCTGAGACAGTTTGACTTTGTCTTGTTCCATTACCTCATGTAAATCATAGTATTGCAGGTGGGTGTGGCAGGTGCGCACCTGCCGTCATGGGTACCCCACACACACACTTGCAACACGGGTAACGGTGCCCATGACATTTAACACTCACCAGGTACCTACATCACTAGGCACGCCGCTAAAACCACTCAAACCTCATCTTTACCCAGACTTTCAACTATGTCTCATATATAAGCACATCATGGCGTGTTAGTTACGCTAAATATAACTTGCAAACATTTTGGCTGCCATTCTCATGGCTTTTATTATTTTAAATACTTGCAAAATTCTTCAGATGTTTGTATGTGTTGGTGAACTGTGTATAACTGTCATCCTGGAGATAGCGTTGTGTCACCTGTCATCCTGGTGGTGGTGTTGTGTCACCTGTCATCCTGGTGGTGGTGTTGTGTCACCTGTCATCCTGGTGGTGGTGTTGTGTCACCTGTCATCCTGGTGGTGGTGTTGTGTCACCTGTCATCCTGGTGGTGGTGTTGTGTCACCTGTCATCCTGGTGGTGGTGTGGTGTCACCTGTCATCCTGGTGGTGGTGTGGTGTCACCTGTCATCCTGGTGGTGGTGTGGTGTCACCTGTCATCCTGGTGGTGGTGTTGTGTCACCTGTCATCCTGGTGGTGGTGTTGTGTCACCTGTCATCCTGGTGGTGGTGTTGTGTCACCTGTCATCCTGGTGGTGGTGTTGTGTCACCTGTCATCCTGGTGGTGGTGTGGTGTCACCTGTCATCCTGGTGGTGGTGTTGTGTCACCTGTCATCCTGGTGGTGGTGTGGTGTCACCTGTCATCCTGGTGGTGGTGTTGTGTCACCTGTCATCCTGGTGGTGGTGTGGTGTCACCTGTCATCCTGGTGGTGGTGTTGTGTCACCTGTCATCCTGGTGGTGGTGTGGTGTCACCTGTCATCCTGGTGGTGTGGTGTCACCTGTCATCCTGGTGGTGTGGTGTCACCTGTCATCCTGGTGGTGTTGTGTCACCTGTCATCCTGGTGGTGGTGTTGTGTCACCTGTCATCCTGGTGGTGGTGTTGTGTCACCTGTCATCCTGGTGGTGGTGTGGTGTCACCTGTCATCCTGGTGGTGGTGTGGTGTCACCTGTCATCCTGGTGGTGGTGTGGTGTCACCTGTCATCCTGGTGGTGTGGTGTCACCTGTCATCCTGGTGGTGTGGTGTCACCTGTCATCCTGGTGGTGGTGTGGTGTCACCTGTCATCCTGGTGGTGGTGTGGTGTCACCTGTCATCCTGGTGGTGTGGTGTCACCTGTCATCCTGGTGGTGTGGTGTCACCTGTCATCCTGGTGGTGTGGTGTCACCTGTCATCCTGGTGGTGGTGTTGTGTCACCTGTCATCCTGGTGGTGGTGTTGTCACCTGTCATCCTGGTGGTGGTGTGGTGTCACCTGTCATCCTGGTGGTGGTGTGGTGTCACCTGTCATCCTGGTGGTGGTGTGGTGTCACCTGTCATCCTGGTGGTGTGGTGTCACCTGTCATCCTGGTGGTGTGGTGTCACCTGTCATCCTGGTGGTGGTGTGGTGTCACCTGTCATCCTGGTGGTGGTGTGGTGTCACCTGTCATCCTGGTGGTGTGGTGTCACCTGTCATCCTGGTGGTGTGGTGTCACCTGTCATCCTGGTGGTGTGGTGTCACCTGTCATCCTGGTGGTGGTGTTGTGTCACCTGTCATCCTGGTGGTGGTGTTGTGTCACCTGTCATCCTGGTGGTGGTGTTGTGTCACCTGTCATCCTGGTGGTGTGTGTCACCTGTCATCCTGGTGGTGGTGTTGTGTCACCTGTCATCCTGGTGGTGTGTGTCATCCTGGTGGTGGTGTTGTGTCACCTGTCATCCTGGTGGTGGTGTTGTGTCACCTGTCATCCTGGTGGTGGTGTTGTGTCACCTGTCATCCTGGTGGTGGTGTTGTGTCACCTGTCATCCTGGTGGTGGTGTTGTGTCACCTGTCATCCTGGTGGTGGTGTTGTCACCTGTCATCCTGGTGGTGTTGTGTCACCTGTCATCCTGGTGGTGGTGTTGTGTCACCTGTCATCCTGGTGGTGGTGCTGTGTCACCTGTCATCCTGGTGGTGGTGCTGTGTCACCTGTCATCCTGGTGGTGGTGCTGTGTCACCTGTCATCCTGGTGGTGGTGCTGTGTCACCTGTCATCCTGGTGGTGGTGTTGTGTCACCTGTCATCCTGGTGGTGGTGTTGTGTCACCTGTCATCCTGGTGGTGGTGTTGTGTCACCTGTCATCCTGGTGGTGGTGTTGTGTCACCTGTCATCCTGGTGGTGGTGTTGTGTCACCTGTCATCCTGGTGGTGGTGTTGTGTCACCTGTCATCCTGGTGGTGGTGTTGTGTCACCTGTCATCCTGGTGGTGGTGTTGTGTCACCTGTCATCCTGGTGGTGGTGTGGTGTCACCTGTCATCCTGGTGGTGGTGCTGTGTCACCTGTCATCCTGGTGGTGGTGCTGTGTCACCTGTCATCCTGGTGGTGGTGCTGTGTCACCTGTCATCCTGGTGGTGGTGTTGTGTCACCTGTCATCCTGGAGATAGCGTTGTGTCACCTGTCATCCTGGTGGTGGTGTTGTGTCACCTGTCATCCTGGTGGTGGTGTTGTGTCACCTGTCATCCTGTTGGTGGTGTTGTGTCACCTGTCATCCTGGTTGTGGTGGTGTGGTGTCACCTGTCATCCTGGTGGTGGTGGTGTGGTGTCACCTGTCATCCTGGTGGTGGAGGTGTGGTGTCACCTGTCATCCTGGTGGTGGTGTGGTGTCACCTGTCACCCTGGTGGTGATGGTGTGGTGTCACCTGTCATCCTGGTGGTGGTGGTGTGGTGTCACCTGTCATCCTGGTGGTGGTGGTGTGGTGTCACCTGTCATCCTGGTGGTGGAGGTGTGGTGTCACCTGTCATCCTGGTGGTGGTGTGGTGTCACCTGTCACCCTGGTGGTGATGGTGTGGTGTCACCTGTCATCCTGGTGGTGGTGGTGTGGTGTCACCTGTCACCCTGGTGGTGATGGTGTGGTGTCACCTGTCATCCTGGTGGTGGTGGTGTGGTGTCACCTGTCACCCTGGTGGTGATGGTGTGGTGTCACCTGTCATCCTGGTGGTGGTGTGGTGTCACCTGTCATTCTGGTGGTAATAAAGGGCCACCTGAGCCCCAACCCGGGGTCGTCAGACCACCATATAATGCCATACTGACTGCACTCTTACCGGCTGAACTCAGGGTAAACGTAAAAATACAAAATAAAATGAAAGAAGCGAAAAAATAATCTTGAGAGAAGAAAGGAGAAAGGTAGGAATCAATCGTCTCTGTTAAAAATAATATATGGTGCCGTCACCTGCTGGTGTAGTAGTAGTCGGAGGCTTGACAGAAATACAGTTCCAGCAGAAGGTAGATGTAAGAAAAAGTGGTAGAGCAGGAAAACCCAGCAGGAGACATACAGGACATTTAGGCACAAGGAAAAATAGGATAGCCTAATGTTTTTTATTTCTGATAGAATGCCGACTGATCATTCTCAGAACCTATCAGGTTTTGACTCTGGGGGAAAAGTATTGTACCACCATGAGCCATGTATACATACCTCAAGGCTGAATAAAAATATTCTAAAAACTTAAAATTTAATAAAACGAGCATACATTACAAGAAGAGTCCCGTGGCTAGGTTGGCAGCGCATTCGTCTCACATACTGAGTGTCCGCGGTTCGGTCCCCGGCAAGGGTGGAAACGTTGGGCATGTTTCCTTCAACCTGCTGCCCCCTGTTCACCTAACAGTAAGTAGGTACCCGGGTGTTAGTCGACCGTTATGGATGGCATCAGGGGGGGGGAGTACTTTAGATAGGGCTGGGCTTTGAAATTAAGCAGGTAGGATAACAGTTCTTAGTCTGTAAAATTGATTCGTGTAAAAAACTAGGCACAGACAAGGAAAAAATTGCAAACATCTGTATTGGACTGAAGCCATTGGCTTCTTCAGTCCAGTACAGATGTTTGCAATTTTTTCCTTGTCTGTGCCTAGTTTTTTACACAAATCAGTTTTACTCACTAAGAACTGCTATCCTACCTGGTTAATTTCAAAGCCCAGCCCTATCTAAGGTACTCCCCCCCCCCCTCTCTGAACGATGGGGAGAATGAGAGAATCAGTCCCTCAGGCTGGAGACGATGTGTTCAGTCCATCAATTTTAAGAAAAGTATTTTGTCATGATTGATGGTCTGAAGACATTGTCTATAAGACATTTTCATTGGTTATAAGTACTGACTTGGGACTGATTATCTCTTCAGAAGCCAATGCTTGGCGGAACATTTTCTCAATAAAAGTTCTCAGATGTTGCACAAGTGTCACATTCTTCAACATGCCCATCACCTACTTCGACTAGTGGATGGTACCACTATGACCCCGCCTCCGCCTGCTTCACCTCACCTCACTACAGTATATAAGCCACGTCTACGGCCCTATGCTGTACATTCTACAAGATTGATGGACTGAACACATCGACTCCAGGTTGAGGGACTGATTACCTCATTCTCCTCCTCTCCTTACGCCTTCCTCTTTGTATTGGACTGATGAAGCCACTGTGTGGCGAAACGTTTCCTGAATAAAGATTCCCATATGCTGCATAAGTGTCTCAATCTTCATCACCGGTAGTCCTGTAAATACTCCCCAAGGCCGGTAGAAGTACACCGTAAGATGGTCTGGTGAGTACTATCTACTGCCTTCAAGACCAGTTAACACACCGCAAGGTGGTCCGATGAATTACTAGCAGAACACAATGCTGCGAGCTCACTGAGTGCGGCCGTCAAGTAACTGAGGCCATCAGACTCAGTGAGCTGCGGTGAGCGGTTCTTCTAAAATCAGTAGAAGCCAGTAGAATACTCTCTACTGCCAGTAGATGTGTACCATTAGGTGTTCTGTTAACTACTGCTTAGATGCGTACCGTGAGGTGTTCAGGTACTTACTGCTTCTAAAGCCAGTAGATGTGTACCGTGAGGTGTTCAAGTACTTACTGCTGCTAAGGCTGGCTCAGCAGTCCCCACAATGGGTTTGATGACATACCCAGTGGTACTGCCGGCCGGCAGGTTAACAGTTTAACCGCTAGTTTGGCAGGGGGTCGTAACAATGGTCATGTTTGACTTTGTTACTTTACCATCCATGATGGTAATGTTTGACTTACTTTGCCTAACTTTAACATTCCCTGACTTTTTTTTTTCCTGCCTAACTACCGGAGAAAATTTTTCTTTAGTTAAAATTTGCTGTGGTGTGTTCCGATGGTCTAAAATGATTTATGGTTATGTTTTGCACTACACTTACTGAAGTGACGACTTTGCTGTTGAAACTGCCACTTTCACAGCTGCTGCTGCTGGCTTTCCTGCCTTCGCTGCTGCATATATATATTGTAACTTCTTGAACGACTTGTGCATATGGTTTGTTATATGATATATGGACTTAATTGTTGCTGTTCATGCCGCCGCTGCTGGTCTTGACTCTACTGTTGCTTTTTATACTCCTGTGTCGCAGCCCGCCGCTGCTACTGGCTGCTGCCGTCACCGCCCGCCGCTGCTACTGGCTGCTGCCGTCACCGCCCGCCGCTGCTACTGGCTGCTGCCGTCACCGCCCGCCGCTGCTACTGGCTGCTGCCGTCACCGCCCGCCGCTGCTACTGGCTGCTGCCGTCACCGCCCGCCGCTGCTACTGGCTGCTGCCGTCACCGCCCGCCGCTGCTACTGGCTGCTGCCGTCACCGCCCGCCGCTGCTACTGGCTGCTGCCGTCACCGCCCGCCGCTGCTACTGGCTGCTGCCGTCACCGCCCGCCGCTGCTACTGGCTGCTGCCGTCACCGCCCGCCGCTGCTACTGGCTGCTGCCGTCACCGCCCGCCGCTGCTGCTACTGGCAGCTGCCGTCACCGCCCGCCGCTGCTACTGGCTGCTGCCGTCACCGCCCGCCGCTGCTACTGGCTGCTGCCGTCACCGCCCGCCGCTGCTACTGGCTGCTGCCGTCACCGCCCGCCGCTGCTACTGGCTGCTGCCGTCACCGCCCGCCGCTGCTACTGGCAGCTGCCGTCACCGCCCGCTGCGCTGCTACTGGCTGCTGCCGTCACCGCCCGCCGCTGCTACTGGCTGCTGCCGTCACCGCCCGCCGCTGCTACTGTCAGCTGACGTCACCGCCCGCCGCTGCTACTGGCAGCTGCCGTCACCGCCCGCCGCTGCTACTGGCAGCTGCCGTCACCGCCCGCCGCTGCTACTGGCTGCTGCCGTCACCGCCCGCCGCTGCTACTGGCAGCTGCCGTCACCGCCCGCCGCTGCTACTGGCTGCTGCCGTCACCGCCCGCCGCTGCTACTGGCTGCTGCCGTCACCGCCCGCCGCGCTGGCAGCTGCTACTGGCTGCTGCCGTCACCGCCCGCCGCTGCTGCTACTGGCAGCTGCCGTCACCGCCCGCCGCTGCTACTGGCTGCTGCCGTCACCGCCCGCCGCTGCTACTGGCAGCTGCCGTCACCGCCCGCCGCTGCTGCTACTGGCAGCTGCCGTCACCGCCCGCCGCTGCTACTGGCTGCTGCCGTCACCGCCCGCCGCTGCTACTGGCAGCTGCCGTCACCGCCCGCCGCTGCTGCTACTGGCAGCTGCCGTCACCGCCCGCCGCTGCTGCTACTGGCAGCTGCCGTCACCGCCCGCCGCTGCTACTGGCTGCTGCCGTCACCGCCCGCCGCTGCTACTGGCTGCTGCCGTCACCGCCCGCCGCTGCTACTCACCGCCCGCCACTACTGCTACTGTCAGCTGCCGTCACCGCCCGCCGCCGCTGCTACTGGCTGCTGCCGTCACCGCCCGCCACTACTGCTACTGGCTGCTGCCGTCGCCGCCCGCCGCCGCTACTGGCTGCTGCCGTCACCGCCCGCCGCTGCTGCTACTGGCAGCTGCCGTCACCGCCCGCCACTACTGCTACTGTCAGCTGACGTCACCGCCCGCCGCTGCTGCTACTGGCTGCTGCCGTCACCGCCCGCCACTACTGCTACTGTCAGCTGCCGTCACCGCCCGCCGCCGCTGCTACTGGCAGCTGCCGTCACCGCCCGCCGCTGCTGCTACTGGCTGCTGCCGTCACCGCCCGCCACTACTGCTACTGTCAGCTGCCGTCACCGCCCGCCGCTGCTGCTACTGGCAGCTGCCGTCACCGCCTGCCTTTACCGTCACAGTGACAGTGAACGCCTCAGTGTGACGTAGTCTTCGTCTTGGATTGAATCCCGG